>NC_141398.1:6871548-7199624 GCF_034619465.1 Leptosomus discolor
GTGTAGTACAAACGTCAGGGAGATTATAACTCTCTTAACTGTGATGGAAATCCCCACTTAGTTAAAGGAAGGAAGTTAGAGAGAATAAAGCAGTATCAGGTATCTTCATGGTATATGATGTCTAAAGTTCCTGTTATCACACTCAGAGCTTTCGTTTTACCCCATCCCCTGGTTCAGAGGAGCATTACGTTCTTTTTCTTGGTGAAACAAATGAATTTTTTATATTTGTATTTATTAATAAGTGTTCCCATGTCGTTCACCTTTGTAGCACCCGAGGGGCTCACATATTAAAGTTACACACTACCTCAAGCAGCAGGGACGCCCTGCCTGTGTTCTTGTGCCGGGGCGGGGGCTCTGTAACCCCTCTTCCCTCGCAGTCGCTGTTGATGCTCTGTTGGGCGATGCTGAGGAAAGATCGGCACCAGACCGGAGGCCCGGGAAACGGCGGTGAGTCGCAAGGCGGCTTCAGCGGGCAGTTCCCCCTGTTACCTCAAGCAGAACTTTACAATTTCCTATTGAGGAGTCTTTTCAGGGTGTATTGACAGGAGTGGCAGACAGGGTAATGAAAGACAAATTCCATAACGCAAAAGGCAGAGGCGCTGACAATGAGATCAGAGAGCTGACCCCTGACCCAAGTCAGCATTTTCTTTTCTCTCCTTCTCCTTCCCTCTCTCTTTCTCAGTTTACTGTTTCAGGTTTGCTTATTATACGGAGCAGTTTCAATTGTGACCCTGAGCCCATTATTGCTTTGGCTTTTCCCCTCCCCTCAAACAATTGTTTGGAAAATGGCCCCAACAATGTGGAAAAGATGCTGATAAGTATAGAAAAGAGAGGTTAATGAGAAAAGCTCGGAGCTGCTTGCAGTATATATCGAGAGAATAAAAGGAAGAGTAGCGTTTTCAGTGCTGGCGATAACAAGAAAGATTAGTGCAAGCCTTCTCTGCGCATTTATATAAGTGTGTGTGGTGGGTGTGTGTGATGAAGTCCTTCTGTCAGGCACTTTCACCAGCAGGATAAGACAAGCAGTCATTTCATTTCCCATAGTCATTTAAGGCTTCAAGCCATAACACCAGTATATGAAAGATGTCTTTATGTTGTCATTTTTCAAGCACTTCTCTTTTTTTTTTTAGTCTTTTACTACAGACACACATTCATTAGTTAAAATAATTTGTGATATATATTGTTACTATTTTAGCTCACAAAAAGGGGAAAATATACTGGCTTACCCTAGGGGTGGCAAGACTGGCTTTCTACTGGACACTAGACATCTCACTTCTGAGGCAGACTGGACACTAGACATCTCACTTTTGGCTTCTTGAGTCCTATATTCTTTTAGGATATGCTGTCTCATCACCAGTTGTGTTATAACACTCATGCACTTAAAACATCTAGATGTTTCCCTGCTTTAAAGTTTAAATGATGGGTAGTCGAAATGGCCCAGTTATGCAAATCATAAAGATGCCTTTTAAGACCTTTCCTTCGTTTGTAAGGTTTTCTCACTTTCAGGGTCCTCTTCACATGCTATGTGAGATGTCTCTGTTGTGCTGTGTCAGTCTCACTGATATTCAGCTAGTGCCATCTTCGCTCTGTAAATTTAAACTTCTGCAAATAGTGGGGAGGTTTTTTGTATGTGAAGGACACAGCCAATGGCTTCCTAAATGGAAATCTGAATAACTGAGAAACTCATTTAGGCAGAACCTAGAATCCTTATATGATGAGTGCACTGAAGACCATATCAGCAAAGACATTAAAAAATCAAGAGTTGTTTGTGCTTGTGGACAAGAAAGCTTGTCTTGGAAACGAAAAAAAAAAAAAAAAAAAAAGAATTTATGCTATTAGATGTATCAGTATTTATTCTTAATTTATGTTATTAGATGTATCAGTATTTATTCTTCAGGAACGTAATGTTTTAATACTGACAAACTGCAAGGTACTTGTAGCCAAACAGGAAAGGATGGAGAACAAAAACATCCCACAGAGCAATGATGCTAAGAATTTTCAAGTTGTTGCCCCCCCTTTTTCTTTCACAAGATCAGCACATTGCAAGAGCTTGGATGCTAAGCGAAGTTTGTGCTGATGAGAAATATCCCTCTGGTTTGACAAACAGAACAGGAAAAACATTACCTACTGTCTTTATTAAAGATATCCCCTGCCAATATTGGTCTGAGCCTTGAAGAATGTGGTTGTAAGACACGCATGCAGTGCTGTTCGTAGCAAAAATTTAACTGTAGACAAGCAAGTTCAGGATCCCAAAATTTTAGGTGATATGTTCTTTATAAAACTTTATTGTAGTGCTTTATTAGAGACTAAATAGAAGCTTGAAGAGTCATATAAATCTGACCTTTCTCTTTCTCTAGCTCATCCTATTATTAGAAATAAGCTGGATATGGAAAATACTCCTCCTTAAAGAACAATATCCTTTTGGGAGTAATTTTGTTCTCTGGCCAGTAGACATTTTTGTTTCTCTTACAGGACATTTATCAGGTTCAAGCATGTTTTCCCTTTTTTTGCAAAGGACCACAAATCAAATCAAATATCACAAAGTACCTAGGGATTACCTATGCCTCATGCTGAACCTTATTATAGGTACTCTTTCTTACACCAGCCTCTCCCATGCGAAAGTAGCCCTATTAGTATTCTCCACTAATGCTTTAAAGCAGGCCATTGGATAAGGGAATAAAGATGGAACCTTTAAATTTTTAATAATAAAAAGAAGTCCCCTATATCATATCAATTCAGTTAAAAAAGGCAATTTGCTACGGTGGAATAGGCATTAATTGAAAGGTTGACCTTCATTCAGCACAGCTTAGACAAGATCAGCAGAGTGGAGGCACTGGCGGACTGCAGATCTCCAGAGGGCTTCCAGCTTCTTGTTGTGATGCTTTGGATGAGGCTTTGCATTCTGCCTCGCTTCAGGGACTTGTTAAACTGCTGAAATTTGTGAAGTGAGGAAAAGAGTGCTGTTTGTACACAGGCTTCTGGCATGTTTCAAAATATGGGGGCAGCAGGGTCATACCTTTCCACATCGACCAGTGAGCTTGCCTGCCTCACATTCCCAAAGCATCAGTCAGAAGAGGGAGCCGTGTGTGGGTAGCACGACACTTCTACTTAAGACACTATGACACCTAAATTTGGATTTTCTATTGATTCGGTTTCATCAAATTGAGCAGATAAGCGTATTGTCCAGTGTTTGTTGTGGGTGCTGGCAATCACCAATGGACTCTGAAACCAGGCAAAATCATACTTTCCTGAACATGCTTCTCCTGGGACAGTAGATGTTCCAAATCCTGCTTCTGGAAGTGCAATATTTTTTTTCTAAAGATGACAGAAAATATGTGCATGACTTTTATCGTTGTTTAAATAAGCTGAAAATAAAAATAAAATGAAAGTTTTGCTGAAACTCTTTGGAAACGATGATTTCCAAATGATTCACTTGGAGCTTATTTCTGTGTGGCATCTCTAAAGTCAGTAAGTTTTTCAATCCATGTCTTATAATTAACCAGCAGTGACTTCACCTCAATGAAGTCTTATGACATCAGGATCATATCTAAAGAGTCATTTTCAGATTCTGCACCTCTCAAGAAAAGACTTTCTCCAGATAATGTCAACCAAGGAAATGGCAGAGCTTCAGCTGAGTGATGGAACTGCTCCTGCTGATATACTGTATGACAAGACAACTAAATATAGGGCTCCTCAATATTATTTTTCTGTTTGAAGCAGGTTGCGATTTGCAGTTAGAGCAAGGAAGAATGAGCATGTGATGTTCAGTGTGGCAGACAGTGTTCAAATAGCCCAAAAAAGAAAATTAGTTGTTTTGCACAAACACTGTTTTAAGTTGCTTGCCTCACTTTTCTCTGGCCATACATCTTTGGGGGGAAAAAAACCCAAAACCAACCAACCAACCAAAAAAAGCCCGTTGCAAAGTGATTGCAAAACCATCCAGATTGAACTTTTTCATTTGAGTATACACGCAAATGGAAAACCAGCTGTATTGTTGATTGTTCGGGGATAGATTTACTACCACTGAAGAGAATTCTGGAAGTCAAGATGATAGCATTTACAAAATGTCGGACAATCCCCATTGCATATTAAGTAGAAACAGAGGATTCATGAGAATATTCTTCAAACTGCTGTCAAGATCACAGAATTAGGTGATCTGTTAATTTCCTTGATGTTCTGTCATAGCTAGTTCGTGGTGTGACATCATAACACAAAGGGAAAAGGAAAGAAGTTAATTTTCAAATTTGAAGGAAAAGGAGATCATTAATGAATTAAAACTGTGGGAAAATGGGTCAGTTCAGGCTTCTGTGCTGTTTCTGGAATACTGCTGTGATAGTGAGCAGTAGATACTCTTTGGAACACATTTTATATGTACTTTTCATTACTTGTAGACTTTGTTTCCATTGTTTTTGACTTTCTAGAAACTATGCTTTTTACAGTCAAATAAAACTGCTGCTTACTTCTCTCATTTGCTGGAAAAGTGGAAGTGAGTGAAAAGGGTAGATAAAGTACAGCATGGTTTAAATATTTCTGCATTCAGTAAAATTCAGAGGGTCTTTAGAAATACAGATTACAGAACAATTCATTTATATTTTTAGTGTTCTTTTGTAGTACAGAATTGGGATGGAGCACAGATGAGGCTAGACAGTTCACATAGTGGAACAATGGAGCACAACAGAAAAATATAAGTTAAGCTAGTGCTGGTGTGACCAGCCTCACAATAGAGAAGGCAAGCAGGTTCCTGTGTTACTCCACTAGGGGAATCGCAACCAAATACGATGCCTCCTTGGGGGAACCCTTCAGGTAGAGTGGGGAGTGTAATTTGCTATAGTCCTTTTAAAGGTGAAGCGTACTCCTGCTTACCCTTTGGGGTATTAAGTAGGCAAAAATGAGCCAGAAACCCACTTCTCCTCACACCAACTCTATTCTTTCCCTGTTACAGGGTATTTTTCTAATGATGATGCCCTTTATAATTTTTTTATCTAATGCCACATGGTCATCCCTGCATTCATCCTATAAATGGTTCTATGAAAGGGAAAACCAGAGTCCTTAATCCTTTTACATCTGTACAGGTTGTGGAAAGGCCTAAAAATTATCTGTATAGCACGGAATACAGAGAAGGGTAAAATAGGACCAGCTGAGGCTTGTTCCTTATGCTTTCTCCTGTGTTACACTGTGCAGGGAAGATATTGTCACTGGACGTGGTTGGATCCATACAGCATATGTTTCCCACCTCTGTAATACTCAGGAGGAAAAATAATCAAGGAAAAGCCACCCAGAAAGTATAAGGGTTTTATCAATTTCCTAAGTACTCAAAATGTGTACCACAGTCTGGACTAGAACTTCCCTTGTATTGTTTGTCTCTTTGCCTACTCCCTTATTCAGACTCAGTGTCTGACAATTTCTTCACCTCACCTCCATATCTTCCTCTTTATTTTTATCACTTTTTCTGTCTGTCTAAATCTGTTCCGTTTAACTAGTTACCTCTTCATTATACCTCTTCCTTTCTGGTGGAGGTAAATGATATCTAGTTGACATGAGTCACCATCTTATTGATCATTCTATTTTGTATGTTTTATCCTTCTTCATCTTTCTCTGTATAGTTTGCAAGCTTTGGAAAAAAAAAAAGACTGACTTCAGCTCTGAACATAATGCACAGTTCAGTTCATACCACGGAACGGGTCTTAAGTCTTGCTGACTTATACATGGTATAGAAATAAACATGTGCTTCGGTACAGTTCTAAACAAAATTATAAACATAGATATTTCTTTCATAACAACATCAATTCGATTGAGGTGGAGTCCCACTTCTGACTGGAAATATGAGAGATACGACCTACTCCTCAGAAAATTTTATTAGTTGTCTAAATGTGTAAGCTAATAGATTAATTCATGTTTTCATCATTTAGTGTCTCTATGTCTCTCTCAACTACTTTTTTATTGGTTTCCAGAGCTTTTGTTTTCTTTATTTTTTTCCTTGTCCTTCTATATTGAATCCTTTCGCTGGCTTTCTCTAGTCTTGATAATGGTGGCACATCAGTAACAGTTACTGACTTTGGGTTTTTCCTTATATCTTATCTTGCGTCACTGCTCAGTGTTAAGCGAGTTGTTACATCTCATGAGTGGTGAAAACTGTTATTATAACTACATTTTTAACAAAAAAGGGTTGAATTCATACTGCACACTGGGCGATTATTTTTTTTTGCCTCATTATTTCCAAACGCTCATAACTTTCTGAAAGGTGCTAGCAGTCTTCCAAGCTTCTCTTCTAGGAAAAAAGGTGGAAAAACTTTTGCTTTTTGAGTGAAATTGATTGAACAATCCTTGAAGTATTGTTTCTAAAAGACCTTCTCCTCTTCACTTTCTAGCTAACATTTTTTACACAATCCTGTCACAAACTGTGAATCAGGAAAATAATTGCCACAATTTGTCAGTGATATTTAGTTGGTTGATCACGGTTGTTATTACATGTGACAGAAAGAAATGAAGCGAGACCTAAGTGTCTTTACTTTCTTAACAGTAAGACATTTTCTCTTTTCTAAATAAGTGCTTTGCTATACTCTGCCTTGGACACCCCATCAGGATACTTGGAGTCTTTCCTATAAGATCTGCCTGCATAAAGCATGGTCCACAAAACTTCTGGAGAAACATCAGGAAGCCTGGTTAACAGCTCTGTGGAGTAATGGTTCATGGTGCCTTTATGGTAATATGTATCTTATTAATTTGGATGTCAATTAAAACTTTGTCTTGGCAATAAGCATTTGAGATTAGTAAGAAGTAATATGATAAGTGCTTTTATATTTAAAAAAAAAAGCGAAAGAATAATTTCTCCCACAGCAAACTGTTTCTTTCACTGCCTTTTGTGTGTGTCTGCAAACAAGAAATGAAAGTGTGTGTATTCCCTGTGGGGAATTGCAAAGACATTCTTCAGAATATTCTATGCAAATATAGCTTAAAAGAGCCTGATAATGTGAATAAAGCTTGCACAGATGCGAACATACTCACCGGTAATTTAACAGGACCATGCATGTGCGCAGCTGTTCCTTCACGTGAACAATACTTGCACAGTGAATCTGAAAGTCTTACAGCATGTTTAATGAAATAAGTTAATGATTTCTCTTCAACATGTCAGGACAATCAAGAGCAGGTACTACCTGGGAAGCCAACAAAATCTTCTCTCTCCATTCCTATTTGACCTTCTACGACCCCATAGGCTGCCTGCATTGTTAGCTCTGAGCTGGTTTACGTGCAGTAGGGTTGGGAGGGAGGAGATGCAGGACCCCAGCAGGCTGTGCAGATCACTGCATTGTCCTTTCAGAAGGTCTCTTGCTGCTTGTGGGAAATTATGGTCCACAGAAACAGGAACAAAGAGCCAACCGCTACTACTCATCCTCACTAACCCTCAGACTTAGTACAGGAGCTAACATTCAGGTGGGTTCATTTATTTAATGTAGCATTTATTTAATCTAGCATTTCTTATTTTAATCTGCAGCAGCCCAGCTACAAACCTAAGACTCTGCCTTCAGCTGTGTAGTTCTGTCATGCTGCCTTTTCAGCAAACCTCCACAAAACTATCTTCAGATACCCAAGGTGACAATTTTAGGAGGGTACTCTCTGTGTGGTCTTCTGAAGAGAGATGGTCTCCTTCACGCAGTTTAAAGCCTGAAGGCTCCTACTCTGTCTGACCCATCTGATGCTATCCTCACTCCTTACAGCTCACCCATACTTGCAAATAAAATGTCCAGCACCTTTTCTCTGATCCAGAGTGTGGGTGGCACACTGTCCATTTACATGGCTAAACTCTCTTCTTGCTCCAAAGCACATGGCCTCGTATATACTGCTTACTGTCCCTGGTCTGCCCCAGAAGTAAGCTCCAGATGTGTCTGAGAGGATGCCATTTGCACAGCCTGTGCGAGCGTGCCAGAACTGGGTCAGGCAGGCTGCAGTAAAATTGTACGGATGGTTGTTCATCTGAGCTTAAGCACAAAGAGTTTTACTTTGAGCTAATCCTCTCTCAACAAGACCAGTCTCCCCATACGTAGGAGGACACAAGACGACACTTCCCTGTGGTTCTGTGGTGTCCTTTTCCATCTTGCATGAAAATGTCACGAAGGATGAGGTGGATAATATTAGAGCTTGATTTTTATGTCAGAACTCATATCACCCAGCTAGTCTGGTGCTGTTGGTTCAGTTTGATGGTTGGTTTTAAACTGCAGTTTGACAGTTGTATTGGCAGTATTGTGAACTTCTCTGCTGATGTTAGTAAGGCTGTTCATTTTCTTAGAAACTCCCTGATAAACCAGAGGAGGTAGGCATGTGCCATTTAATTCGAAGCCAGATTGTGAAGCCCTTATTTCATGTTGGTAAGTCATTACATAGCTGGTTGTTGGTCTTCAGCCTATTGGTAACTGCTAAGCCTTGGGGGTACTGCCCAGTGTTTAAAGATTCCTATTAAAAAAATAGAAAGAAAGAAAAAATGTTACTATTACAGCTTTAAACCCACTTCAGGGCTCTTTTCCTAATGAACCACTTTTAGACTCTTTTGACCTTCTGTTTAAGAAGGAAGACCCTAAATTACTCTTTTCGATCAGCATCTCCTTTTGGCCCTCATTTTCCCTCATTCCTCTTTCACTGCCTTTTGAAGTTTCAAGAGGCAAGATCTGCACTTAACCTGCGGTTCTTCCCAACCTCACAATATGCTTTATAAATCTTTGAGTCTCTCATACTGTGTTCCCTACTGTATAGAATAAAGTGGAAATTGACTTCTGCAGAGGCCATTACCAAGATTTATTGATCTGAAAGGATAACATTTTCTTAGGCAAAACTGAAGCTAAACATGAAGGGAAGAGACTAAACATATTTGGTCCTGTGAGCTTTTTATTGCTGAGGTGCCAGGACCTTATTTCTGTTTTGGAGTAATCTATTCTCTTTCTTTTCTCTTTTTTGAGCTCACAGAAAATGTCCGTATTTGTTTCCATGTTGTAGTTCAAAGGCTCTCTTTTTAAATTTTAGTAAGGACACTTCTCTGCAGGCTTTCCCTTAGGCCTGAAGTGGGTTTGTTGTTCCTGAAATTTCTGCAGCAGTTCTTTTTAATATCATGCCAGCTTGGAATTGAATTGCTTTTCACCTCTGGCATCTGTGACATGAAAAATATACATTTCTGTGTTCTGAAAATAAGAGACAGTATTTTGACATTTAATGAGTCTAGACCTACCAGTTAGGCAGACTCAAATCTTTATGGTAGTGGCTTTCCAGCATGTCTTTTAAAAACTGTATTTTTGATGTTTCCAACTAGTGTAACTAAATATGTTTTAGAAACCTTATTTTCCAAATTTTGTGTTTTTTCAGTCATAGGGCACATATTTTTCAGAGAAGCTGAGTCACATGAAATTACTAAAATAGATTTGTATATATGGCATCCCGTTTGTGAAATGTTTGATAATAGTTAAACCTTAACATGTGATTTGTCCTTTAAATGTCTAAAGTAAACCAGAATTTCCATATATTACTAACTGTAAGCAATACTGTAAAGGCAAAATGGAGCATAATATAAATGATTTCTGGGGTAGTGTTAATCAATCCCTTTTTTTTGATAAACAGACTGTCACACTGCCATTTGAAACTTCTTAGAGAAACCATATTGATCATAACTGTAGTTTGCTCTTATTTATAGCCAGCTAGAGCTTGAATGCCTTATCCGAGTTGTCCAAAAACTTCTTTGCCTCTTCCATAATTTATTGGGATTTGTAAGTGCTGTTTATCTATCTGCCCCTCTGATTTGTGCTCATCAGCCCTTGCTACCAGTTTCCAAACGTAAATATCCTCTCCTTTGTCTTTTAAGACACACGGGGTTATCTCTTCTCACATTAACCTCATTTTTGGTGTCTCTGAGATTTGGCTCTTAGGCTAGAAATCAGCAGCTCAGGTGGAATCTGGAGCCCATTTGACTTTGAAAGGTCTTTGTACAGGGGTCCATCCCCATGGACCTGATGAGACTCAACACATAGGATGACTACTGTGGCCATGCCGAGCCACACTGAAGTGATTACTTCGAGTTGCTCCGCTTGCAAATTTATTTCATTTAATTCAGCTGGTTTCACTTATAAATCTAAAGTGACATAAAATCTTTGTCACTACAAATCAAATTATTCCAATCTTAGGAATGAATTGTTGTTTTGACTTTCAAAATGTAGGCAAAGTTCTGTTTTGTGGAAACTGGTTTTTAATACACACTGGTTAGAGTAATGAATGAGTGGTGAGAGGTTTCCATGATTCATAAAACTAACCCATCTCTTTGTTAAATTAATTGTTCACAGAAGTAGAGTAACTGCAATTTGCCTTCCAGTCATGCATATGGAGACAGACTGATTCCTTTAGCAAACTCTCTTCCTGCAGCCTGGTGCTCCTTGCAGGTTCAGTACAGGTTGGTATCTCACACTGTTTCATACCTCTTAGTCTTGCTTAGGGCTGATGTTTTTGGAGCTGGAGTTTTGCAATATATGATTTGGTTTTAACAACATGGACTTTAATCCCCACTGTGGCCATTATGACTCTTAAAGACACACATGTCCTCAAGGAGCCTGTGCTTCAAGTTAGCCTCCCATTTAATTTTTGTGTTCTCGCTTCAGCTCCGTTACTCTTTCATGTGCATTGCTCTTTTACCTCTTCTCTAATGAGTATCATATATAAGACTAGGTAATGGCCAAGGAAGTTTTTTCAAGCTATTCCTCACAGAAAAGAGAAAGAAAATGTCTGGTGCTTCAGTCCTCAAGAAAGATTATTACCTAGTTCCTTAGCAACTACAACCAGAATTACAAGACGGATGTTTCCTTCTATCACTTTTGTCTGTTCTTAAAGACCAAAGTACATCAGAAATGCTCTATTGAGTCCAACCAATGGATCTTTTTTGGAAGGATACCTTCTCCATTCGCATGATAGTCTGTCTCCTGTTACTGTCACTTTGGAGTACTGCCTTTTGGAGTAGCTTTGGAGTACTGCTTCTCATTCCAAGGCAAACGGATCCTTTCAGTATTTTGTCAGCCTGAACCTCAGCGTTTAAAACTTTTATTATTTTTTCATGATAGAGAAAGAGTTCTTTCTAAAGAAAGAATCTTTCTAAAAAGATTGTTTTTTATCCTCATTGCTCTCTTTACTCAGATGCATACACACACACTCTCTGTCCAAGACATTCTTTCTTCTCCAGGGTGCATACTGCCCACTCCAAACTAGTGCAAAGGGACGTTAAGCTATTTTGCTTATGATCCTGAGTGAAGCTCCCCTTTCACACCATCTTGGAAGCACCTATCTGAGATAGAAATCAAAGGCTATAGGCCTGATTTTGAATATTCAGAGTCTGTGTAAACATTCACGTTGTCTGTGTAAGCTTTATTTGAGAGTCCTCTGTTTTTTCTAGAGATTAAACTTTTAAAATTAATTCATAATTTTACAACAATTTGCATAAACAGTGTGAAATACAAAAGCCATGTAACATAGGCTTCCTAACAGCTGGTCTGAGTATTACTTTCCTCAAACCCAAGTGTAAAGGTCTCTTAATGAAAAGGTAATTGTTAGTGTTGCAAAGACTCAGAAAACAAATACAATAGTTCACCTTCTTTAGCACCCATGCATACATTCACACCTTGACACTTTCCCCTGTACTTCTCAATGTTTTTCATATATATATATATATATATATATGCTTATTCAATCTGCTACTCCAAGATTTCTTCATGCTTCGTCTTGGCCCATTCAATCACAGGCAGAAAGAAGTGTAGGAATGAAAGGGCTTTGAGTTTTAGGACTGTTGTACCCAATCTCTTTGAGACGAACTTTTAGATCCCCTGTATTCACATGTTCTTAATCAATGACAAAAGAGGAAAAGTGAGAAAAGTCTAGTTGCTAATCACAAATATAAATGTAAATATTTCTTCTTTGCTCCTGGAGGAATTGAAGCTTCTTCCAGATATTAAAACAATCAAAGGCATTTTATTTCGCCCAGCTATGGCACAAGCTGCCTGCCATGGAAGAAAGGAGCTGCTGCCAACTGCTTTTTGTAATATCCCACAACTTCTTTGAGTCCTTCCGTGATGAGAGGACTACACAATGTAACCGTCAAGAAGTGCTACTGCAGGAGCAAGCAGTAACAGTCTCCAGTGCAGAGTAATCACAATGCACTAGGAAGCCTCAGAAAAAGTAGTTTCTCTTAGCAAGCTTAAGGGTTGATCCTGTAGATCTAGCCCACAGATACTCTGGGAATTATAGTTACTAAGATTACATAACTGCTCTGAATTTAAAAAAAACACCTACAAGTAGAGATCATGAAGTGGAGGTCATGTCTATGTGAGAAGGCACTTGGATATTTGAAAGTTCTAGGGTTAAATTATGAAACTGTTTCTTCATATGTAATACTTCAATCACTTGGAATCCTCATGGAAGAAAAGTAACCTTATTTGTGAATGCCTGTGTTGTTTATAAACTCACAGAAGCATGGGGAGGTAGTCAGGAAAGTCAAAGAAAATTTGGACTCTAAAAGGAACAGATTTACCCTTTGATTAGATCATCAAGTAACATTCCAGAATGGCTCTAACCATTTTCCCAAATCCAGTAGAAGATACTTCCTCCTACAGAACACAAGCCAGAAAATCATTATGTTAAGTTGTATGCAACTATACTATTTCCATGTTTCAGGAGCTAGCAATGAGAAATGCATGTTTCTTCCACATTCCCAGCATACACTTTACATAACATGAAATTGTTAACATTATCCTCATACACTTCTGCAGTTCCACGTTAATGCAATGATGAGCAGATCATTTTGCAATGTCTAATGTTATTTTGCAATGTCTAACACTGACAGTTTAAAAAATATTTCTGTCCTTGAATAAGAAAAGGTCATACTTTAGAAGTTTTAGAATGTTATGATAGAAATCAATACAGTGAAGGTCAAGCTATCTACAAAACTTTTTTTTGAATGTTTTATGTATTGGTTTAAGCCTTACAAATTACACACATGGGATCCACCAAATTTTAATCCTTTGCCTTTCCCTTTCTAGGAGCCAAAGAAATCCTCAATTAAAAAAGAATTCAAACAAAATTTTAAACATATTATGAGAGCTAAACATTGATTCCATATGGAGGCTAAAGATACAGAGTTATTTCTCTAATTAGGCTCATTTTTTCTTAAGATTATTGTATGGAAATGAACTGCACCAAGATGATGTGAAGATCTTGATGCTGATAACTGGCACATTTAGTTTCATGAATCCATGGTTAGACTGTCTTTCAAAATTCCCCTTTCTCAAGAGTTTACATGTCCAATATTACACAATTTGCATCAACTGTTATTTATATAGTTATATATGATAATTATAATTGCAGTTGCTTAAAAATTGTTTTGTGTTACATCCAAATATGTTAAAATGTGTACATGGATTTACTTTTGATACTAAGAAGTGCTTATCTTTTTGTGAACACAGGTATTACAAAGGAGTTTAATCTTGAGTTTATATATTGATGGTACAGACAGGAGAGGTTGTAAAGTGAATGTTCTATGTTGATTATTTATTTAAACTTTGTAAACACAGATTTCTTTGGTAATATTACATTTTTTTCCATATTTTTTCCATTGGATGAGTAGGGTTTTTCAGACTACAGGTGAACACATTTAACAGTCTTACCTTGTATTTTTGTATTTCCTTTATTTTATTTATGTGGGTTCTGAATTTCCCATTAATTTTCCTTTATAGCTCTTTTTTTCTGTTGATAGGTTAAGATAAATTTTGCAGAATTTAAAGTAAATATGAAAAAATGGTCTGTAGATGATTAAACAGGAGTAAAGTACAGCAGAGCAATGTCTTCACAGATAATCTCATGGAACAGTGCAGGAAGCTTAAAAGCTCAAAAGAGCAGTGGCAGAAGAACTTCTTAGTAAGCCTGAGTTGTGCTCTCGAAACACAGTCCATTCTATGCAAGCTTCCAGAGAAGCTCCCTGACGTTTTTGGTTGGGGTTTTTTTGCACAGCGTTTTTATCCTTGTCAGGAATTTCAGGAATAACTTTGCATGTTCTCTGTTCAATATATAGGAAAATTACAATTAGAACAGAGAGAACATAGTATGAGGAACGTAAGTTAAACAGTAAAAAAGAATTCCAGCTTCTTGACGCTTGCTGAGAGAGAAAATACACAGCATGTTAATAGTTTATACATATGTCCATATGCGTATGAAGGATATGTACAAATGAGAGAAAGCTGAGGGGATAAGAGGATGTGGGTTGGATCTGAATAAAGTATAGAAGGTTTGTTTCACCCTTGTGGGAAAGGGCACAGAGACAGGATTGCTGTATAAATTTATCTGTTCAAGGTTTATTTTCTTTTAAAATGCTGTTGATTAAGAGATATAGAACCAAGGTGTTTATACTAAAAATAATAGGCTTTGACTCTGTAACTGTCATGTGCTTCTAGAAGAGGAGCTGGCACTTCCCTGAATGAATGCTAGAACAGAATTCAGAGGACTTAAGGAAAAAAAAAATCTCCTTACAGCCACAACCCCATGTATGCAGAGAAAAAATGAGAATGAAAATATATTTTCTTATGACAAGACTTGTTTTATATAAAAGTTGACAGGCTGAGAAATTAATAGCGGCAGTTGAAACCAAGAGAAACAAATCAGGGCTAATGATAGACTTGTTGAAATTATGTCTGGTTACTTTGAGCACCTCTAAAATTAGCATATGGAGCCTTTTCAATTTAGGCCAGTTCTACTGAAGCAACTTGTTTACTCCTGAGGTTCCTACTTAAAAGTGCAGTGAAATTAAGACTACTTGCGAATTTCTGCTTTCTTCTTTTAATTTGCTTGAATAAAGTGTATCATTTCTGCCTAGGCTGATGTTAAAATAGCTTTTGTAAAATGTAATATCCTCACTAAGACATTCTTGAGAATTATCGTAAAGAAAATATGTCTGTGAGGAAATTTAAATAAAAGATAGAAGAAGGGCTCCTAAGACTTGCTATACAGAGTTTCTAATTAATACAAGGGTTTGGAAAAATAGTGAATCCCATACTCAGCTGTAGAGGTTTTTTTGCTAACAACAGCTGGAAATTTCAACAACAGTGGTAATATATAAATATATTAGGTGTGTTGGGGTTAAAAATTTATTTGTTTTCTCATAAGTAATTTTTGGTTAAGTCAAAATTACTTTGTAATAAGCTTATTGTAGCTCCTTATTTAAAGCATCTCATAGCTCCACTAAAAATGTCAGAAGGGCTTGCTAGAGGGCAAAAAATGTCTGAAGGGAACACTGTCTTCCTGATAGACCCTTGGACTGCAAAGGAGATACTGAAGAATGGAAAAGGAACTACTGCATTTCTATCACTAACAAAAATCCAACTGGTTGCACAAAAACTAGAAAATTTCTGTATGTGTTTAATGAAATTATATTTCTCTGGGTGAGTTTTGACTAAATACAGAGGTACAAGGTCTGTGTCTTGGCAACCAATGAATATCTAGGAGCTATATCACAGGCACGGTACTTGGATTCTTACAGGATTACTTGTCCAGACATTAGACAAATGCCTGAACTGCTTATACAAATGAATGCTCTCAGCACATGCATCATTGGGATTAGAAGCAGGGAAGAGCCATAGTAACTGTATTGCATGGTGGCTTCTCAACCTTCCTTTCCTCCATTTGAGAAATAAGTTTAAGCCAATGGCCTTCTTCATGTACTGCAACCGTGTGAGTAACAGGAGTGCAATAAAGACCATAGCTATAAAAATTGGCTAAATAGGCTGCTACTATGGCTTATCACCTGTTTGGAACCTTAAAATGAATGTCATGTAAAACTTTGGAATTTCTCTTTGAAATCCACAAATTAGAAAGTTTAACCCTGCTGCTTGAGTTTATAACAGCCAAGACCAGTTTCTGGAATGAATGGTTATGTTAATAATATCCAAACTTTCTGTCCCCTGCAGATTTGTGGTGCCCATGGGCTTGATGGATTTATTTGGAAGCCTAGAAGTGGTTGCAAAGACTGAGTACTCCTGTACCATCTTAGCTTTCATTTTATTTTGTTGGTTTATCCTTTTAAATATTATAAATATGCATATACATAGATACTTAAAACTATACCCCAAGGGTTTGAAATTCAGACAAATGTCTGGGGACTGGTTCCTCACACGGAGTTAACTGCAGCCGCCCATTCACTTATAAAAACGACCCTTAAATTCCATTCTGGTCCAATCTTACAAAATGATCTCACATCCTTCCCCAGATGACTAGTTAAGCAGTATATGTATATACATGCATATACTGAAAAAAATAGTGAAGTAATGTAGGCAGGATTACATCATGTCTATGGTTAACAGGAGCCAGAGCTCTAGGTCTTTCTCTGCAAAGTTTGTGGCAAGAAGCTGTAGGCCAAAAGGTCAAGAAAAATATTTGGAAAGGAACATGCAAGGGAAAGGTGTAAGAGAAGAGATGGGCAGCCTGAAAAAGTCTGTAGAAAATGCACACTGCTGTTATACCAATCCCTCACAGTTTAGAGAAGAAACAAATTCGTAACACTGAAATCTGAGGGATTTGAGGCAAGTAGCAATAGTAGAACAAGCATGAGCCACCTCTTTCTTTTGCACAGTAATTTCAATCACAGCACAAAATTCCTTTTTTTTTTTCATTTGAATCATAAGGCTACTAAACTCAGTTATGATGCAGAGGTTAGGCTACTGCAGATATGGAATAAAATCACCATGAAGTGCTACTGTGGGAGATGGATAATTTTACAAAGTTCTGATACCAGTTTTCTTTGTAAGTTTATACATCATTCCTTCCTCAGCAATTCATATTACTCCAAATGCCCACAAGAGTGGGAGAGGCTCAACTGTTCTGGATGGGCTGGAATCAAAATGTTGAATGGTAGCATTATTTTTTGCATTTGTAGTCAAGTCTGCTTCCAATAAACATTCCTGGTGAGACTTCCTGCATTTGAGTGGAACATAGGTCTGCTGTCAGAGTTGTCATGGAGTTCCTCAAAAAAAGGACTTGGAGGTCAGGACGTATCTTTCAGATATAACATGGTAAGCATCAGATCTCAGAAAGAGCTACTGGTCCAATACATTTGCAATTGAAGTCTTAGAGGATTTTCTCTCTTCTTAATGATATTTTCAGAACTACAGTACTTTAATGGCCTTTTCTATACAGTGATGGCAATGTAGTAATGCGAATTTATTATTTTTTTATTACTGATTTAAAATACCATTTCACACTTTCACTGTAAGAAAAAGTTGCACAACCTTGTCTTTTCATTATTTTTTTTTATTTCTGCTTTCTTTGGATTTTTCTCATTTTTTAGAAATTTCCCTTCCCATTTGCCCAATTGGTATACATAAGAGAGGACTTATTGAACCCTTACCAATTATTTTACTTACAGTGCTCTACAATAGTCAAGAAATATACAATTTGATACTAATTTAATAATTTTCTTAGCAAGTTTTCACCTGTTTATCATTTCTGCATTTAATCTTGTGCTTCAGATATTATTTTTCAATTTAAACATACCATTCTAATTGCAAATTTAAAACCAGTACAATGCATTTAGTTTCATACACAATTTCATGTGACCTTTGATAAACAGTAAAATGATATGTGTCCACAGTTCAAGAACTAAAAATTTAATAAAAAGAAAGGGAAATTAATATTGTTTTTTCTTGGAATATGTCAACAGGGCACAGGTTTCCTGATATTTTAAAAATTATGTAGATATTATTGTAGCACTGTTTAATTTATTAAATACAGCTATCATTTTCATCATTTTTACTTCTACAATTCATTCATAAATCCCAAATGATGATTCTCATTATTAGGAAAAATCCTATCCCCCATTTTCTCTGTTTCTATTTCTAATTAATGGGTTTGATAAACTATCTACAACTATACTAGTCTCATGATATATATTTGATATATTTAGTATGTTCCTCCAAATAGGCGTCATCTTGCAGCAACACTCATTGAACGTTTAAAAGGAAGTGGCTTACTTCAAAATAAAGCCTTTTATGCAGACTTGACCATGGAGTTCCATATTTCTGATTGTATTTTTTATTTTATTTTAGTGATCCTCAGGGAATGGACACATAATTATGATAACAATCACTCCTACTTCTAGATATGGATATAAATCACCAAAATGCGTCCTGATGACACAAATAGAAGTAGAAACAAATCAGGAGGAAATATGACAACATTAATTCCTTGTTACTCCTCTACACAGGTCAGTGTCATGACATGAGATTGAGCCACAAAAAAGTAGCAAGCAAAGGTAAGGAAGGACTGTTTCACTGTGTGCAATGCAGATGTGTGCTGTCTCCCGGAAGTCTGTTGTGTTTCGGTTTCAGGGGTATACAGCTTTGTTCTTACTGAAATATATGCTATTTTTTGTTTACTTTTACAAAATTTTTGTCCAGTGTGTCCCTAGTCCCTCTGAGTTTGGTATTATCAGAAGATGATGTGTATTCCGTCGCATTTCTAGAGAAAGGATTTGGTATTAGGAGGCACAGTATAGCCCACTATGGAGGTTTACTACCATTGACCTCGATAGTGAATTACCAATAACAATGTTCTGTTAAACTCCATCTTCTCCTCATTACTGATGATTTCACTGTTGGGAAGGAAAAACAACCAGCTCCAATTTAAATGATATTGTCTTAAGGCAAATAATTTTGAATCATGAATCAATGTGACAATATAATAAAGTATCACATATATACATTCAGAACATAATTTATGTGTTTTTTGGAGACAGATGCTTCGATGCTTTGGAGTGGCTTCTGTGTTAGCACACTGTCTGTTCTTCCTTCCACCTTTGGGAGGGAAAAATTAAAAATGTGTGTGCTACACCTGTCAAAATGGGGGTGCTCTGCTTCCATGGGTGTTCAATAGGAAGCAAAGGAAGAAGATCACCGATGCAAAAAATCTAGGACCGGAGCTAATCACCACCTCTAGCATCCCCTTTTCTGGTTCAGTATTTATCACAATAATTAATCTGCCTATCTACTTTCTTCTTTTTTTTTTTTCTCTTACATATGCTGGGGTTTCTCAGGCTGCCACTACTGAAATGTCCTAGGGATTTCTAAAAATGATAAATGACAATTTCTTAACTTAGTGAGTGTTTCATTCTACACAGAGGAATTCTGTCTTATACCTCATCTTGACAGATAAAGAGGACCTGATCACAGAACTAAAAATTAGTGGTTTCTTAGGTGCAAATGATTACAATTTGTTTTCACTATTCTGTGCAAATAGAATTAAAGACATACCAGTGAGATATACACTTCGTACTTAAAAGGGTCAGTTTAACAAAGCTGAAAACAATTACGAGAAAAATCTACTGGGAGATAGAACTCAATTGGAAAAGTCTAAATTATTGTTGCAAACTATTTAATAATTTTTAACTAGATGTCTAAAAAGCTATCAGGAAAAATTCAACCTGGTCAAAACTCAAAGGAAGCAGCAAGCTAGCTTGGAAGATAAGTGAAAGCAGCTATAAAAATGTGGCAACCCCTCAAACAATTAATAAGTTATGAAAAGAAAGAAAGAAATGAGAGCAATTAATATTAATTAGATCAAATTTATTAGTAGAAAATTAATTGTAAAAGAAAAAGGGCACAAATACGTTTATAAAATTAACCTTTTATTTTTCCTAATATGTTTATAAACTTGATTTGTAAAAATCAAGATACTGAGTACTGATCTGAACATTGATGAGTGAAGGTATGTGAGCTGTCCTTGGTTGGTTCTGACTGAACACACTTCTTCCACGCTTTTGGCCCCACTGCAGGAGGTACATCTTTTCTTAATATCCTATCCCAGTCTTCATAGCCCCCAGTACGTCTCTAGGCATATATTTGTCAAAAGCTTCTTATGCATTATTAACAGTGCCACTCAACTCATGAACCAATGTGCTATTGTTCATGGCTTTGGTGGATTCTTCTCTCTGTATGCTTTTCTTTCAGGGACACACTACCTGTTTTTTAGAGTTGTTCATGACACTTTGGTAGTACATTTAAAAAAAAAAACAGCTTGTAAAGATAATACAATCTGTGTTATGTGACCTTTGCACTTATCTGGTAATGCAGGGCATTTTTTTAAGAAGTTGTTGGCCAGCATTCATCACTAACTGCGTTTGTCTTTGGAGGAGTACTACGGGGATTAGTGCTCGTCCTGTCCTATTTAGCAGTTACACTAAGTACATTGAAAAGGAAGTGTTATGGCTGGTATTGACTGCAAATGCGAAACCTGAGGGTTTGATAATAATGAAAAGGATAGGTTATTTAGGCAGGGTGCTCTGATTTGCTGGACCACAACCATCTGTAGTATATTTTCTGATATGGTGGAATACAAACTCAAATATCTAGGAAGAAACAGTGCTGGTCATCCTGGATGGCAAGATCTGTTCCTAGAGTAACATCTTAAATAAAGAAATTAGGTGTCATGGTGGATAATAATAGACTGATCATTTACATGACATAGCAGCTAGAACAAGTCAATGCAATTCTTTGATGTATAAACAGTGAATTTGAAATAATTGTGAGCAGGTAAGTTTACCTCACTATTTCACTTTGGTAGTTTGACTACTGCAACCCCGTACCTACTGCTTGCATCCACAACAGAGGAAGGATATTGATAAGCTGGAAAGCCTTCAGTGAGGACCGAGTCATGCCATGAAAACAATTTAAAGACTGGAAAATATTCTTCCTACTGAAAGACTCCAGCAGTCTATTTAGCTTATCAAAGAGAAAATTTAAGAGATGACTTGAGCTAAGCCTGGACTCGTTCACATGAGATGTGGAAACACAATAGTAGATTGATCTTCATTCCAGCATAGAAAGAATAAGATCTATTTCTTGGTAGTAAAAGAAGACAGAATCAGACTTGAAATTAGGTAGGAACTGTTACTAGTGGAGTAACTTATCAGTTTTGCAGTAGATTCAAGGGGATGTTTTTCTAAAGGTCTTAAAAATTTCATTCAAGGTGGCTGTCTGGCTGTACTATGCAAACGATAAAACTAATTGATCACAATGTCTGGTCTTTCACTTCATTTGCTCACAAACACCTAAAAGGGGAATTGTCTACTCTGTGAAGTGATTGGTAAATCTCTAACACCTTGAAGAATTTACCACCTGCAAAGGATGCTTTTATCTTCCAAGGCTTCACCAGAGAGCAGTGCAGATCTTGAAGACATCTGCTGGTTTGACAATGTGATAAATGGCTGACCATCTGCTTCTTTCTGTCTGGCAGAAACAAAGCGAGGGGGGAAAAGGTCCTTAACAACTCTGCCTCCGGTCTTGTTGTCTGATGTGGTTCCTCTAGACTATACCTAGAGTGCCCCAGATGTATTATAGCTTATCTCAAATGAAGAGTGATACCATAGAAAATTGTAGAGGCATTTTTAGACATCATTTTCTAGACATCATGCTCATGAAGATGCTTATTTCTTTCACCAGGCTCAATCTAGGTTCTGTGAAATACAGTTGTACAGTAACCTTCATCCCCTTTTCAGGGCTACTTACCATACTCAGGTGGGCAGCATCTCAGAGCGGGGCAACAAGTCAACCACAAAGGCCCCTGTGAAGGAAAAGCCTGGGGGAGACAAAAGGGCCCGTAGTTTATGAGCTATCTGAGCACTGTAGCTTGAAAGGGGAAAAACAACAGGAAGCATCTATATTCAGGATGGCAGCAGGCTCTAAAGTAAAAGCGTCTTTTCTCTGAGCTGTCTGAAGAGTGGAAGTTTTGGAAGCTGGATCCGAAGGAGCTGCGGAAATCAAACATCTAGGTTGAATGAAATCACTATTCCACAGTCTTTTTCTGAACATCTTTTGTGTAAAGGTTCAGAAAGGTGGAGTGAGAAGCAAGTCAAATCTAAGGCAAATTACTGACATCAGTGCAAGAAGCTGACAGGGAAAAATGAAGAGGAATGGAAGTTCAATAGAGCATCCACTACTGAAAACATCACTTGAATGTTTTTGGTGGTTTTTGTGGGTTTTTTTTAATGTTCCAAAGACAGTGTAAGAAAAATCGTTAGGAGAAGGGGAGTTTGAGTATATAGAAAGGTGTTTTTTTATCTTTTGTTTCAATGTCAGCTACAGAACCCTTGGCCCCATATATATTTTATCAAACCATTTTTCCAGATACAGATCACCAATGTAGACAACACCTTTGTGACATACACTTTAACATTAGAACACTCACTGATTTCTAATTAAAAATTATCATAGAAAGCTGTAATTATCTTGGAACTTGGAGGGGAAGGAGATAAAATACTTAAAATTGTTTCAATTTCTGGGTGGTATATTTTCTACACTTTTTAAAAAATGGTTATGGATATTTGTATGTAGAAAGACAAAAGTTTCATTTTTAATCTTCTACTGATGAATATGTCTTGTGGGAAAAGCTCTGAATGTGCTCAACTAAATGGCAGTGTGACCTACCCCCGTGGCAAGAGCTTTGGAATCACGGTATCACGGTGCGGTTGCTTGGACAGCTTGCCTGAGAGAGGTGTAGTGGGCTGCACTAATCTAGCTCCATGTCTTTTCGTTACCTTGTCAGCTCACACTTAGGTGTTTTGGCGTCTTCCATGGGACATCACAACAAACTATTCTGCAAAGAATTATATCACCACAAATAGTGTGGGTTGTTTTAGTATTTAAATTGTATATACGTAAATAAAACTTATATAATCTATTAATAGCCTCCTTTTTGTATTTTGTGTATCTAAAATTCTTCTAATATATTAGAAAATAACACTGGGTGCATAAAGGCTTGGGAAGAACTATCAAAGCATCTTTCCTTTTCACATATCTGATTAAGTTGAATCAAGCACTGTATATAGTACTGGAAAAGCACAGTCAATTACAGAGCCAGATACAGCTTCAGCTGAGATGTACAGCGGCTCATAACATGATTTGAATCATAGATGTCAGATGGGGTAGCGTCACTGGAGCCTTAATCAGTCGTTCCCTATAAATCCACTCCTAATTTGAAGATTTTCAAATTCGTTTTCTACTGTCTTAGAACTTTGATGGTCTCTGAGTCATAAAAGTCTGTTATCATATCAGGTCAGAGTAGTAAGTTTTTACTATTGCCTTTTAATTCCCTATGAAGGGATTCAACTTATGGTGCTGGGCAATAGAAAGGTGTGCTTTCAATGAGTAACCAGTTTCACTGCTGGAAGAGACTGTGTATTGAGCAGAGCTCCTCTGCATTGCACCCTTTCTACTTTGCTGTCCTCCTCCAGTCTCCCTGGGTGATGGCACAACTCTGTTGCCTCAAGGTAAACCAGTGAAAAATTAAATATACGCTGACCATTGGGAGGACTGAAGCTGTGACTGAGTCTTCCACAACATGGAGAAGAACAAGGCAGGAAGAGTTCTGCTAATTTAATGAGATACAACATGCTTTTCAAGGACTCCAACTACAAGGAGATAAGATGGCGCTCAGTGTCCCACCGTTTGGGCATTTCTTTTTTCACCCAAAGCAAGTTGCTCATAGTTTGTCCTCTGAACAGTAAGATGTTTTTCCTGCCTGAGGCCTAGCAAGAGGAAATGATAAGCTAACTAGAACCTGGCTTATTTGTATTGAATTAGTACAGTCATTAGGACTTTAACTATTTTTATTTGGTGACAGTTTGCTACTGATACCACCTTTGGGACAAGCACCTCTCTCTTTTATGTTTCTTTTCTTATCACTGACAGGAGAAAATGACTGATTGGTTTTGGCCCTTGCTTGAAACTCCTTTTCGTGAGTTTCTTGAGTGCATATCCTGTAGCAAATAGATATTGCTATTATGCACCAGTCTTCATTTACTAGCTTGAACAAGTGCTGACAGATGAGGGAGCTGACAGTCTGCCCTACTGTTGAAGCTGGAAGATATAGTTACATGTGAATTTGCTGGCTTTTTAGACCTGAATAACTGCAATTGTGTATAAGGGTCACCTCTGGGCTCAGTTATCAGTCTGAAGAAAAAATGGAGGCTTTTTAAAAAAAATTCAGTCATTTTTGGCCTTCTGCTAAGTGATGTGCAAGGAATGCATGGCCTTGGAAAGTCAGGTTTTCATGAAGTGGCACAGAAAAAATTAGACTAATGCTATTAAGATGGCAAGCAGAGATGTTAGGTATAATTATTATCCAAACTAAACCACTGGTATTTTTTTCCAGTGACAGTGATCCTCAAATCAGTCTCTCCCTCCCTCCCTATTGTCTGTCTGCCTGCCTGTCCCGAAGATTTTTACACCATTTTATCTAATGGTATGTGTCACTGTCAACTTGTCCATTAGGAGTCTGCTCCTCCATTGAGTTCAGTGGTACTAAATATGCAGGGCCCTGCTCTGGCAAAAATAAGGCAATCGTGATTAGGTTTACAATCCCACACCACTGCTGGCTCTTGAGAATTTTGTGATAGTGGTTTGCCATAACAGTATAAATAATCACAGAGGACAAACACAAAACTGTGTTTTCAGACAGATGATGTTTTAACAATCTTGTGTTTGGGTTAAAACTCTCCCTCTTTTCCCTATATCAGTTTAAAATCAAAATTTCAAAGCAACTTGTAATTTAAAAGAAACACGCTAGCCAAAATATCTCCCTGGTGAATGTAAGCTTCTTATCAGGATGAATTTGAAGGGTAGTAGAAAAAATGCTCAATATTTGTTTTGACCCCCCTTAGCCTCACAGCAAGAAGCAATAGACTCCAGGTGGTCAGCTTTTCTTTCTCTTCCTATGTTGTGAATATTACAAATTACTAGTTCAGCATATCATTCCTTCTAGTGGAATGGATTCCCATCTCATTTAAAACAGAGGAGCTCTGATACAGTATTTTCTGAAAGCTTTTTCAAATCCTTTAGAAATGTTTCTGAGTTCACCTAGAGCAAGTTCTCTGTGCAGAAAATAGTCTTATGCATCTAGTTATCTAGGCAGGTTGATATCTATTGCATCAGGATACACACAAAAGTGGTTTATTTTAGCCTTTTAAAGATTTATACCTAAGTACTTCTACTGCACAGAGTTCATCTATTCAAATCTGCTTTGGCTGCTGCTTTGATATAGTCACAGAGAATGGTCTTATTTGCATTATGTTAAGGACACTTAGAAAAAGGAAAGAAAGCTGCTCTCCTGATCTCATTCTTGTTTATTATTGACATACATAGTCAGCCAGAAAGATTTTTCTGAAGAAAATGAATTTTGTTTTGTTTTTAATGATGAACATAAGTATTTTCAATCCTATAAAACTCTAATGTGACTGAAGAACTGATAAAAAGATCACAGGAAGGAAAGTTGAAAGGTAGGGGATTTATAGACGTACTCTTTAAAACTGTTTTGCTTTTATTTCTTCTTAATACCCATCTAGCACAACACCTAATTAACATTCTGGATAAAACATGGCATTATTAAGGCTTCGCTACACTCATAGACACCTTTCAATTAAGGTGCTTGAGTTCACATAAAACATGCTTTTCAATCCTCAGAAAAAAGCTTTTAGGAAAAACGGTTGAGTCTTGACCAATTTATGTTAAATAAAAGGAGAGAGACTTTTGGGAGTTTGTTTGAGTCCTTTTTTTAGAAAAAAATAATTGTATATATATAAACAGCTTTCAGCCCTTTTGCAAAAAGAAGGAAGAACTCTGGAAATGCCCAGATTTTAAAAGTCTCTGGCTGATCTCCAAAGTTTGCTACCTTTTTTAGAAACAGTGCTTTTCAGAGGCTGGTATTTTCACTGGGCTTTCCTGGCTCTGAGTAGCCTTGTACTGAATTTGAACCACTTAATATTTTTATGGAAGAGCAAAGTAGATCTGGCTTAATACCTGAACAAATCAGTGCCTCTCAAGCCAGTGGAACAAACTGCTGTTCTGGAATACATTCTTTGATCCCCAAAGTTTATGTACCCTCTCTTTCTTGTTGTCAACTAGTTGACATAGCTTTCTTGTGCTGCCGTGCCAGACTAATGACATTTTGTTATGAATTCATTGTAAAATGGACTTCAGCAACATGTAAGTCAAATTAAAATGGAATCCTAGTGAAATTTTATGTTTCTTTCTGTGAAACACTTAAAGTATTAATCAATCTCAATGCCAAAAAATAATAATTACGAAGTACTGCTTTTTCTGTCTTTTCTAGCTTTTGTCCAAGCTAAACTTTCTTTCCCCTCCTTCTGTTTTTTCACTTAGGTAAACTATCTTTCTTTCTAGGCACTACTTTTGGTTTCAAAAAAATGGAAGTAATCTAGAGTTCACTTAAAGATCAAGTACCATAAGCTGGTGTTTTCAAGTATCCTGAAAGTTTATTAATGCTTTCCAACTCATTTCCTACTTCCCTGCCAAAAGCACTCTTTAGTGGACTGTAAAGGTTTTCAAATAATAGACATCTGATCCAAGTTTCTTATGATTTTTCTTTTCAAGAGATCCCCTACTTTCAGAAATCTGGTAAATTTTTATTGTTGTATAAAAATCTGGTATTCTGACTGGGTGCTAAGAGTTGTGAACTTATTAGCCTTTTAACATCTGTTAAAAAATTAATTTCCTCATTCTGAGATTCAGCTTTGCTTTAGTACACATATTCATATGATGTTTTAAGTCGGAAGAAGAAAAGATTACTGAACCTTCCGCTCACAAATAATAGTATCTGATACCAAAATGGTCATGACCTTTTAAATAAAAAGCACTCTTTTGAAGCACAATGCAGGTCTGTAAAAAATTGTCATTTGTATGTATTTTATGGTCTTGACAGCAACATTTGCATCTTTAAATAAAGGAGCTCTTTGATAGTGTATGAGTTCCAAAAAAGAGGCAGGCCATCTATTTGTGATCAAAGATCTCATGCATGAGATGCAAGCTTACACTCCCCCAAATATGTACTTGACACCCTCTTAAGTTGGGGTCTCAGCGCAAGTTCCCCCCTCCTCCTGTATCCAAATTGTCATCTCACAGAAGACTGGCAACAGGAACAACAAATGCAGAGGGAGCCTTCTGAGGACAAGATTATCTTTAACATCTTGTAAAGGCTTGGGCTCTTTGCTCTGTCACACTTATGCAGCCACAGAATTTTTGATCCTCTTGGATTCTGTGACAATTCGTAGGACTCCTAGGCCATACAACGACATTAAACTCAATGTCAGTGTGACGCTGTTAACATCTATAAACTGGCCTAGCAGAGAAGCTTAGAGCAGGGTTAGACATTTCTACAATCAACAATCTTTTCTATGCTTTTGATTAAAATTTAATAAAAATGTTTCAGTAAGGTGAAGACTTGTGCAGAGCAGGTGAGGAAAGATCAACATTTACTCAGCCCAAATCTAATCCAGCCACTTTTTCCTCTTCTCATATTCCCCATTCATACAGAAGGGCCAGAGCGTCCCATCTATTCCTGAAACAAAACAGGCAGCGTGACACGGTCTCTTACTCAGGAAAGAGGATAAAAAAAAAAAAAGCTCCTATTTGTAGGACCTGAGGGATCTAAAACTCTATCTGGATCCCTCTACCAGTCACAGCTCACCTATTTAAGCCAGAGGTTTTTCTTTGACTGCAAGGGTATAAAATTCCAGTGGGGTCACAGTGAGTCCTATTCAGAAACCCACCACTGTAAAATATAAGAAGGCAGAATTCAGTGATGATCAACTCAGAGCCAAAATAAACCAACAAACCCAACACTGCAAAGTCCCAGTGTGACTGCGGAGTTCAGGCTATGCAAACTGTTTAGACCAGACAAACTCTGCAGCTCTGTCTCAGGATACTCTTTACTGATTAGGCCATGGTGCTGGTGAAATTATCACATTAACATTTTACAGGAATACAAAGGAAGGACAAGAAAAGAGAGAAAGCGAAGCTGCAGACAGATTTCTTCAGTATGTTCTCTGAAAGCATTGCATCGCCCCCAGAACCAGGGCTCTGTCTTGATAGGCTAAAGTCTTTGTGACTAATTAAACAATAAAGTAAAGTAGAAGCTAATTAATAAAGCATGTGGTTTAAGTACTGATTTTATATTGTGATTTTATATTGGGTGAATTAATACAGTGTAAACATCTTTGTTGCTGCAGACTGCTGAATATACCTGGTTGGTAACACACAATAAAGCTCCCCAGCTTCCCATGAGACATTTGAAAGGCCAGGATTTCAGCAATGAAACAGTGGCCTTCAAAAGTCTTACGTCATAAACATACAAAGCAGTCCAGAATGGAAGGTCAATCATCAATCACTGTTACACTGTCCTTCCTGTGTGACACAAGCAACTTCATAGCATAAGCCATTTCATATTGCATCCAAATCCATTCTGACATTGGGCTTGTAGGTTACATCATTATAGAAATACATGGCTTTAGTCAAAATGTACTGTGATGAATCATAGAACAATTTAGGTTGGAAAAGACCCTTAAGATCACCAGGTTCAACCGTTAACCCAGCACTGCCAAGTCCACCACTAAACCATGTCCCTAAGTGCCGCACCTACACGTGGTTTAAATACCTCCAGGGACGGTGACTCCACTGCTTCTCTGGGCAGCCTGTTCCAATGCTTGATAAACCTTTCAAAGACGTTTCTCCTAATATCCAATCTAAACCTCCCTTAAGTAAAGTGAATTCTGGTAGAGGGTGTGTTTGTGATCACAGTTTCCATATCACTTCTTCAGCAATTTTGTCATTAAGGCAAAATTTTAGGTTTCGAGATTTTTTTAAGGAAAAGGAATTATTTTTTTTTGTTACTAATATTCTGTCTTGTTAAAAGAAAACAGTGAGCAAGACCTTTTGAAGAAAGATTTCTTTAAAAAACTCATTTGCCTTGTTGTATGACAGTGAAAGGAGATTTTGTCATGTCTATGCAGGCTTTTCAATCCAATAGACAAAGACATAGAATAGTTTAAACAAAATTTGTATAAAAATGGAATTTTAGTGTATCTAGTGTAAACACAAAAAAAATTAAATGGAAAACATCAATCAGTATGTTAAAAAAAAGGGAACTCAAAGCTTACCAGCCCTTCATCACAAATAAAATATGGTTTATTTTAGACACTGAAAATACACATAAATAATCTATAAAATAAACTTCTAGAATATCAATAAGCTTATAACGAGACCAATTGCTACCACAATAATCTGGTGAGTCTTCTAATTCAGTGTAACAAACAAACCTTAAATTTGCTGAACACCTTCTTTATTTCCAATTTTTTTATTTCCAGTTTAGTTAAATAATTAATTGGAACGCTGATTTATAACTGTGTGGAGTTATTTTTACTTTTTTTTTTTTGTATTACAGAAAGGTGAGCTGAATTCAA
Organism: Leptosomus discolor; assembly: GCF_034619465.1. Classification (NCBI taxonomy): domain Eukaryota; kingdom Metazoa; phylum Chordata; class Aves; order Leptosomiformes; family Leptosomidae; genus Leptosomus; species Leptosomus discolor. Next base: position 6,900,851 of record NC_141398.1, read on the forward strand.
AACTGACTATCTGTTTGGCACTCAGGCGAGTCATTTTTTAAAGACAATTTGCCTCATGGTAGAACTCGTGTAACAAAGCAAGTGCACTGGTCTAGAATACTCTGGGAAGCTGGAGCCCCAAACATTTCCAAAGAAGTAAGGATGTGCTTTAATCACACTATACAACATTGCTAAATATTTGGCCCACAGATATTTTTCTTAATGAACTTCCAGATGTATTTTCAAAATGGTCTGTTGGTCGTATCATCAACTCCTAGTAAATCTATTATGTTTTCTGCTAGTTATGGGAACTGTCAAAATGGGAAGAGTAAATCATTCGTACAAGATTCTGCAAAATCTACTCATATTGGATGAAATGAATGAACTACAAAATTACTAAAAAAAAATCTGCTTGGGGCTACTAGTTAATTTTGGCTTCAGATACAAGCACTTTATTTGGTAAAAAGGCAAAAAAGAAAGTTTTACTGTTTTCATTTTTCTGCTGTTTAAAGTAAGAAAATAATCTGGAATAAGTATTTGTTTAGTTTCAAAAAAACTTATGAGGGATCATTAGATAAACTAGTATTTATGTTTGACACTGACAACATTCCTCAGTAAAGGATACATCATCATCTCTTGACAGCATGGTAAATAATAATAATAATAGTAATAATAATAATAATAATAATAATAATAATAACAATATCATTTTCAACCCCCATTTTATTAATTAGTGGATTTTGATGGAAAAAGAAGATTCTTTCTTTGGAGATTCACAGTTCTGCCTTTCATAGACTAAAAGCTTTTGCTTGAATCTTTGGTTGGTTTTGGCAGAAGCAATGTTCCTACAGAACTGAGCTTTGTAGTCCCTCCTAAATTTTGATCTAATAATTGACTAAAAGACTTGCATAGGAAAGGACAAAGTTCTTTATCAAAGAGCTGCAGCCACTTAGACTGCACATATATTAAATTTAATATTCAAATGTTTGTCTAACAAAAATAAAATCAAGTGTGTATCAATGGACTCTGTTTCAGAACCACATTTTCTACTACTTTATTATTGCAAAAATGTTTAGTGAGATCACATGAAATGCTAATTCACTTGTTCAGACTGCCCATATAACTAAAGAGTGATGAATTTAAACTGACTCATTTATCACAGTCACTTTTTCCTGTACTAATCTCTGATTCAGGTTGAATAGGGGACTGTTTTGACTGTATTCTGTCTGCTTATGTTTTGTTGTGTGTATTCATAATATTTTGCTGTTTTTTCCAAATCTGTCAAATGGAGTATGGCATATGGCACCACAAATATTTTTTATGTATGACTAGTAGCCTTAGTATTTGTCCATAAAAATTTAACATTTTCTGCTTATCAGACAAACAGACACATTCCAGCCCCTGAAGAATTCTAGTAATTGCAGTAAAACTAGCATTTTGTGCTACACAAAATTGTGCAAAATGCTACAATTAGAATTACCTCTAGATGTCTTTTTTTGGGAAAAAAAAAAAAAAAAAAAGTTGAATTTATCCCATGCAAGCTCCTGCTGTGACCTTATATGTATGACAAGCCTTAATACTTAAGACAGATATTCTGAGGGTGCAAAGCAATGCTGAGAATGAGATAGTTCTTTCTCTTTTACTGCTAGGTAGCAACCTTTACTACTTTTCTCTCCCAAATGAAGGTTCAATGACAATTTATTTGTATTAGGGTAAAATTCCACGGCGCTAGTCTTAAACCAGGACCACATAATGCTAGGAGCTGCACAAACATTGAACATAAAATCAAATAAAAGGCCCCAGAAAACAAGAGGAAAACCACTTTTTCCTCTTTCAGTAGCTTACTGGTGCTAAACTGCTGGTTTCAAGCTGCGGTTTCATAAATTCTGTGCAAAATATTCTAAGCATTCTGGTGTAGTAAAATGCAAGGTTCTATGGTTATAGAACGAGAAGTGACTTTAGAAACATAAACCACTGTAAGCAAATGAACAATATTGCTTTAATACAGATTGGGTTCATCACTGAAAGTACATTTATATTTCTCGTCTTTTTAGACCAAACAATGGCATAAAATCCCTATAGCAGATATATATAATGAAGTACAGAAAGCAAATGATGAATAATGAATGGTGTCTTGCTGTATGTTCTCTTTTGGAAAGGATTTGCATTAAACAACATTCTTGACTTGTCATTCAAAATTAAAACTAAACCTGCCTTCTCAATGTAATATTTACAAAGAGAATGCTTCTTGCCTTTTCTTCTAGTATGAATAGTAGAGTATTGTACACATATCTTTCTGGAATGAGGCAGGTAAAGTCATCCAGCTAGATCTATCATTTGCTCTTTTTGTTGTTGTTATTTTCTATAGAAAATCTTCCATAATTTGTGTCATTCTTTACCAAGGAGTGATTGTTGGTACACTTTTATGTGTTGCACATGATCTGAAGAAATTAACAAAAAATAATAAATAAATACATCTTGTACCTTATTATCTGGCAGTTCCAAAGGGCCTGCACCATCACTTAACCATTGCTGACATTGAAAATTGAAAGCAAAGCAGCTGAAAAGTTAAGAACAGATAAAATGCCTTTCATTTAATGTTCATATCAAGTAAACATGTAGATAAACTCATTTACAGAAATATGAATGGCATTAATATTGGCCTTGCGCATTTGCAAAGTCTTCATTGAAAGATGAAAATAAACCAAATCTATTTGTATTTTGCTGAGCTGAAGAGCACGTAGTAAAAGAGACCCCAAATCAGTTGGAGCTTCAGACTTAATTATACAGTTTGAACCAAATTCAAGTCATCCAGTACTTTCTCCAGTGCATCTATGGTGAACTTCCTCTTCAAGAAGGTCTAAAATCTGAAGAGAAATTCTTCTGCTTTCACTGTTCTCCAACATACAACAAATAAACGAACCTACATGATGTAGAATTGACATACAACATATCATCTTATTTTAAATACAGGAGTAAGTTTTATCCTCAAAACCAGGAGAAAACTACCTCTTCAGAGGAACACACATTAATGTTTTCATCTGTCTTTTCTATAATTATCCAGGGTCATAGTGAATCTAGTGCCATGGTGTTGCCTTCTCATGCTGACAATTGACTGAGTTCTTTCTTGGTCTCACTTACGAGCTTTTCAGCAACAAATTAAAGTATTTGAATCAGATAACAAAAGCTGCAATACACAATGAAAATCCAAAACTCTTTCATTTCTACCCTTAAATATCACCACTGTTTGACTAAGATCATAGAATGGTTTGGGTTGGAAGGGACCTTAAAACTCACCCAGTTCCAACCCCCCTGCCATGGGCAGGGACACCTTCCACCAGACCAGGTTGCTCCAAGCCCCATCCAGCCTGGCCTTGAGCACTGCCAGGGAGGGCGCAGCTGCAGCTTCTCTGCATTCCAGTGTCTCACCACCCTCACAGTAAAGAATTTCTTCCTAATTTCTGATCTAAATCTCCTGTCTTTCAGTTTAAAACCATTACCCCTCATCCTGTCACTGCCTGATCCAGAGTCCCTCCCCACCTCTCCTGTAGCCCCCATTCAGCACTGAAGGCCGCTGTAAGGTCTCCCCGGAGCCTTCTCTTCTCCAGGCTGAACAACCCCAGCTCTCTCAGCCTGTCCTCGTAGGGGAGCTGCTCCAGCCCCATGAGCATCTTCATGACCCTCCTCTGGACCCACTCGAGCAGGTCCATGTCCTTCTTGTGCTGGGGGCCCCAGAGCTGGACATAGCACTGCAGGGATGGTCTCACCAGAGCGGAGCAGAGGGGCAGAATCCCCTCCCTCGACCTGCTGGCCACGTTGCTCTGGATGCAGCCCAGGAGGCCGTTGGCTTTCTGGGCTGTGAGTGCACATTTCTGGATCATGTCCAGCTTTTCAGCCACCAGCATCCCAAGTCCTTCTCCCCAGAGCTGCTTTCAATCCGTTCATCACCCAGCCTGTATCTCTGCTTGGGATCGCCCCGACCCAGGGGCAAGACCTTGCACTTGGCCTTATTGGACTTCATGAGGTTTGCGCTGACCCACCTCTCAGATCATCTAAGATCTGACCACTTAGATGATCATACACCTGAGTAGAGTAGTAGGCAAGAAGCTGATCTGATATAGTCTTAATCCAGCTGCTAGGGTACTGTAGGATAAAGCACAGCATTTTTCCAGGTTCTGAATTGCTTCTGTTCTTTACATTAATAGTTAAAAGTTGTAGGAATAACTTTGAAGATTTTTTTTTTTTTCAGTCAGAAGCCTGATAGCAGCAGTTTTGTGATGTGAATCACAAAAGAGAAAGGACAACAAAGGTTATACACAATTAGTTTTTTTCAGTTGACTGTGTTAGAGCAGGTTTTACCTGTTTCATTTTGCAGGGGTAGGATATAAGACCAGGGTATAATTCAGTAATTGTTCTAAAATACTTTGCACTTCTGTTCATTCCCTGGAATACATTTTAAGGAGGTTGTGAATCACAGTTATGTGGACAGTACCATAAAATGCTTATACAAGTATTTATATATACATGTAAAAGGGAAAATTCAATTTAAATATGTATCCCAGAAAACAAAGAAAAGAGCATCTTTTATCTAGCTGCATAAATGTATGTTCTCTGTTCTCTAAATTACTTAGGTACACATAAATAGAGTTTAGCTTGAGATAACATTGGATGTATCCACCTGGATTTATGTGGCCTAATTTTGTTAATCTCAGTCAAACTGCTTAGTTTACCTAGAAAGGACTGTCTGCAATAAATACTCTAAAGCGCAGCTCATAATAATAAAGACAGCAAAATCACATCCTAATTTGCAGTCAGAGGGTGATCTTCACCTGCTGGCATTTAGATACCTACTAAGCATGCATCTATATTTGAGCTATTTACAGGGATTGTCTTTGTAACTGATGGTGGGAAAGAAAGGCTTCTAGGGCCCAGTTCCTCTCCTATGGCAGGCATCTAAAATAAGTCGAATGAGTCATGGCGTCCAAGAGCCTCTCTCTTTGCTGGCTACAAAGAGAGTCTAGATAACTAGCTGAGATGTGAAAGTCTGTGTAGGAGCTGTCTAAAGTTAACAGATCCATCTCACTCATGGCAATTTGACACTGCTAAGCTGACACAGGTGCAACTTTATGCAACTCTCTGGGATTGATCGATTCAGACTTTTCAGAGTTGCATCAGTTCCAGTAAGTTTTAAAACAGACCTCAGTTAAAGTGATGCAATGCCCATCTGTCAATAGGGCAGTCCTATTTCATGATACTTCAGCCTAACTTAATGGGGAATAAGTTAAAATGAATGAATATGAGTCCAGTTCATACTGAATTAATTATTAAAGTTAGTTTCTTTAAAAAACAGTTTTTAGTGTGCCTGGTTTTATTTGGATGTAGGAAAGGTTTCAAGCTATTTTAACATGAAACTAAATCACTCTGATCAGAAACTGAAAGAAACAACAAGAAAAGCAACTGGTGGGAAGATAAGGCTCATCTGCAAAACCAGCCTTACAGAGGAGAACAAGAAAAAAAGCAAAAGAGAAAATACTGATTTTCGTTTTGTCAGCAAAACAAAGCCAATTTTTTTTTTCAAGGCTTTCTTAATTTTTATTTTTTTTTTTGTAACAAGGGAAAAATTGCTCAGTACACCTCTGTTTGTGCATCTGAAACTTTCACATGGGTGTCTGTGTAATCAGGTCTAATGATATGTTTGAAAGAAAATTGTGACACTATAGAAACAGTCCGCAAGTTTGGCCTTGGCAGCTCTCATGATAGTGATTCAGTTAAAGACTGAGGTTGAAAGCTTATACTTAGTAGTTTCAGTGAGATTTTTGGTCACTGATTTTAAAGGGACCATAGCATCATGCTAAGCCTCTGATTTCTGATACTACATTTTGCGTCAGATTTACTCTGCAACTTTGGATTATGTCAATGAGGCTGCCAGACAATGTAAACAGATGTACCACATTCGAAATCAATGCAGTCACTCTGATTTATACCAGCTGGTAACCTGCCCGGGGATGCTTACATGGGAATACCAAGTTCAGCTACTTAAATGAAGGTCAAGGATGTCACTTCCTTGTTACTCCTTGTAACTTCCTTTTGCTTCTGCTGATCTTTTGTACACTGATATTTCAACACAATCAGAAACTAGACACCTATTCGAATAGTATCTCTGATTCACATCTTTTGAGATTTGCCTGCTATCATGTAGAGGCATTAATTAAAATGTCCTCAGTTTACGTCCAGATGCACTCAACTACACTGAAATAATTCATAGGAGGCAAATTCTTTTTGTAAATGAAGATGCTGGCTGCACAGTGACTGTGGCAAGCTTCAGACTATCACTCACATTGTTAATGACTCTGGAATGCATGTTTATGCAGAAGGCATAAAAGGGATTCATTGCAACTCCCTATATGCTACTGAATGGCTCAATAACCTTGAATTGTCTTAATTTGTCTTTTTTTTTTAATGTTATACACAAGAATGAGTGTTGCTGTCACCCAAAACAAAATTTCAGCTAACTTAAGTAAACACACGATTGCCACTGTATGTGGCTATTTCTAACATATCATACAGAAAACATACTCTCTTCATACTTCAAATCCCTGCTCTATAGACCTGAAAATGCTGTACATTTAAGAAACAAGCACAAACTGAAATAGCAATAATCCAGCTTGTAAAGTCTCTCTTTAAGTGAGCAGGAAGTAAGAAAGGTGACTGCAATTATAACGAATTTTGAAAAAACCCCACGCAACATAACTTGCAGCATGTTTTTGGAAAGTTCTCAAGAATGTCCAACAGTTTTTGCTCATCTTTTCCTCTGGGGCTGTTGTTTATAGCTTGCTTTTTTTTTCCCTCTTTGCTCTTGTATTGTTACTTTATACTCGTCACTTTCTATACTTCTGCCCAAAGAAGTATAGAAAGTACTGTATTTCAGATCAGAAAGCTTGCAAATGGATATTTGATTTAGCATTTCAAAACATTTAACACCAAATTACTCAGAGTGGAAATACAACTGAAAGATTTATTTTTTTTATTTTTTTAAGCTTGCAGCTCTTTTCCAGGCCAATGCTGCAGCCGTTTCTTTACGAATGAGGAAGAAAATACACAGAATGTTTACATTTTTTAGATTCAGATTTTTTTTTAAGAATCTCTTTCTTCTATGTCTATCAAAATTTGCATGATGATTTAAACCTGAACAATTTAATTTAAAAAAAATTACCAATATACATATATGCTGCAGCTTAGTGTATATGTACGCAAATTCCAACTTAATAGGATAAATAGAGAAGATGAGAACATGTTGTATTACTTTTCAGAGTAAGGTCTAATATCTGCAAATAGGCTTGTGCATAAATAAATAGACACATGAAGTTCTGTTGGATTGACCATAATTGCAGCATTGTTCAACTTTCAGATTCTTAATATTCAAAAACCATTTATAGTATCTCTTGTGTACATATGCATGTATGTGCATTTCATCCAAACTACTTTTTTTTTCTCACATGTATGCCTTCTAAACAATTCCACTAAAAGGTACAGATTACATATGCACTGAAAGAAGGCATTCCAACAGCAATAAGGTTCAGAGACTAAACTCGTTTTATAATTTCATTTTCTATCACCCCATAGACAAATTTTTTACCAGCGATAATTAAGTAGTGATGATTAATACTGCAAGTGATAATTTTACATCCACCCTGTTACTCCTCTATCACTATTTTTTGCTGCTTTTCCAGTAAAAACAGATCCTTTTTTTAAAAATTATTTTTCTCTTCTTCTTTTTTTAATTTCCTCCATGGTCTTAGAAATCATTTAGAACTTGTTGTACATGGCAAAAAGTAGGAATTGTGTTACTGAAATTTATTCTTTTGTTGACAGCATTTAATTGAGGTGGAAGAACCTGACCTACGGCATACCTAGCTCCTTTAATGTTGCATACCCATAGCATTTTATATGGACAGCCTGACGACTATCAATTTGCCTGGGTGAGGCTGGTAATTTACTCCACATTGTAATGAAAAAGACTCATTCAGGCAACCAGGGGGATTTTCTTGGCCAGTTAAGGGAAAGTGCAGCTACAGCTCTGTGAATCTAGAACAGTAGCGCTTTGTTCCTAGGAACAAATCATTGTATGACCGGTATAGCAAAATATATTAGATTTATAATCTAAGGTGATGCTTTGGACAAATTGCATCAGGAATGTTTGTCATTGTTCTACAACGGCATGGCTGTTCACAGGTGTAGTGGAATCCCAGCAGAGGGGAAAATCAAAGAAATTCCTTAGATATTTTGAGTCATAAAGTCATGATGTAGTTTACTGGGACTTGAACAGCTAAATGACAGTCTTGTGCTTAAACCTACTATAAGAACGAATAATAAAGGAGGGCAGCAAAATAAGAAGAAATACAAGTCAGGAGAAAATTCTAACCTTAGATTAAGGTTTTACTAAAACTGTTAATGATATGGTTTAGCCAGTAAATAAAACAACTGACGTGTTCCCTGGTAAATAAAAGCTGAAATTGTACACACACACACACACACACACACATATATATATATACACACATACACATGCATGTATTTTAAGATCACTATTGGGAAATTGGTAGCAATTTCATGCTGAAATTAGGACAAAACTCAAAGACTTAACGAATCTAAAACAACAACAGAAAATGTTAAGTAGGTTACCCACGGTCTAGAGAAGAATTTCAAATACTTCTGGTTTGGGGATTCTTTTTTTAGTTTTGTGTGGTCAGACTGGCAGTACACTCACTGGGCTTTTTACCTCTGTCTACATCTATAGCAATATTTTTGTTGTGAAATTTTTTTTAATAATTCAACGAAAAATGTTTTTAGCTATGGCACAAGATTAGGTAGTGTTTGATATCCAATTTACTTTTCTCGTATGGACCCATACATACACCTCCCAAGATATTTGGCCTCATGATAACATGAGATGTTTCTCCTCATATTTTGCTATTTCCTCCTTCATGACCAGACAAAATGAAAGAGGCATTTGAAAAAAACAAAAAAGATCAAGGGCCAGGAACAATAGAAAAAAAGGAATAAAAATGCCCACAAAATGACACGAAACAACTCTCATTATATTAAGCTTTGAAACAAGAATAATTCTGTCCTGCAGATGTGTCTTTCTAGTTAATTTTTTTTGTCACAATTGCAGATGCTTACAATCAACATTTCTGGATAGGTCACTCTTTATTAACTACAGGAAAAAAAAGTTTTAAAACCTCCGGAAGAATATTGCTGAGCTACCGGTGTCTGCTGATCATGCTTTTGAAAACACTTCAAGGTTTTTAAAACAGTGACTAGACTGCAGAGCTGCTACAGAATATGCTTTCCTTGTGTTTAAGAAGAAAATATCGACCTGAGTAAGATGCCATTTTCTAGGATAGGTGCCATGGAAAACACTATGACACAAACAAGAACTTCCATCTTTAGCCACCTGACATTTGTTCAGGAAGCACATGTTGGATATGTGAGAAGAGCTAGGTCTTCAACACCGGTTTTTGTACAACTCCATAGATTGATTCCATTAATGAGGAACACGTGTTTAGTTGGACTTCAGGACTACTGAATCAGCTGCCTACTGGTGCTGAAGACATTATTGTTGATTTTTAGTTTTCATTTTGGGGAGAAATGAAAGTATATCAGGTGTATCTGACAGCATAGGCATGTTATGAAACACTGGCTATCCAGTTTTTCTCTGGGAAAGCGAGAGACTGACTAACCACATAGTGCAGGAATCTCAGTTTGGCTGTGTACTATGAGAGAAAGACTAAACATAGATGGGCCCTTCAGCCACCACTTGTGAGGTTATCTAGCTGCCAACAGTACATATTAAATGTCATGTGCACGTGGTGTGACTGCGATACGTAGAGTGTTAATCCTGATTTCAAATAACCCTCTGATAGAAGCGTGCCGATTGCTCCTGCTTTCACCATAACCTTTACAACTTGCTTGCACATTTCTTGCTCCTGTTTTAGTATTTATTTCTAGAAATTATGTGTAATAAATCACATTTTCCCTCTAGATTCTCTCTAAATTCTTCACTTCAAAAATGCATCAAGAAAGGCTCTAGTCAGCTGTGAGAACTTTTTCAATAAAAGCTGTTCATTTCACCCCTGGTCCTTGAAACTGCTTCCCAGTAGTACTTCAGTGAGAAATTAGTACATTCTCTACTTCTTTAACACTTTGTTGGATGAACCAGTACTTTGATTGGCCAGAAAAATGTAAGCCTCAGCTGGATACTGTTAAAGGAATTTTTGCTGGTGCCTTTAATGTGAAAAGGTTTAGGCTCTGAGGTCTAAGTTTTCAGTTCATCTGTGTCTTTTCTACTTAAGAATATTTTTAACCTTTCTTCTTTCTACTCACGTTGCCAATGTGACTAACTCTTAGCTCTTCTAGTTGCCAAAGGTGCCAAAAATGACTGGCAGTTTCAGAAAATTAACTACTACTTAGTTTTCTAATGTGGTTCACATTGATACAATGGTGTTTCTGTTGCAAATGTTGGCACAGAATTCTTAGGGAAGACAAGAAGGAAATGTTTCATTTCATTGCATGGTCTCCCTTACAAAATTATGAGACCAACTTGTCCATTTAGGAAAAATTACTACCTGTACTGTTGCAAAACAGGAAAATTCCTTTGAGTTCTCACAGGGTCACTATCTTTTGCTATTTCATTGAAACAAACCAGTACTATATTTAGCCAGCTCGTTTAATGCAGTAAGCTAAGGCTTGTCACTAAGTGAATTTTGGGTTCTGCCCCTGCCTTCTATCTGCTTTTGATTTCAGCATATGTATTGTGATTGCAAAGTCTATAGTGCCCAAGATGGCCTCCAAATGTCACATCACCCGCAAGTCCTTCTCTGTTCACAAACAACATGTCCAGTGGGGCACATTCCCTGGTTGACTGCCCCACCAACTGTGTCAGGAAGTTACTTTCCACACACTCCAAGAACTTCCTGGACTGTTGTTTTTTTTTTGCACTGTATTGTATTTCTAGCAGATGTCTGATAAGCTGAAGTCCCCCACGAGAGCAAGGGCTGGCGATTATGAGACTTCTCGCCCCTGCTTATAGAATATTTCATCTGCCTCTTCATTCTGATTGGGTGGTCTATAACAGACTCCCACCATGATATCTCCCTTGTTGGCCTTCCCCCTGATTCTTACATATAAACACTCAACCCTATCGTCACCATTGTCAAGGTCTAGACAGTCAAAACTCTCCCCACCGCCTCTCCTTCCTTGTCTATCCCTTCTGAAGAGTTTATAGCCATCCATTGCAGCACCCCAGTTGTGTGAGTCATCCCACCATGTTTCCATGATGTCAACTATATCATAGTTTTCCCACTGTACAATGGCTTCCAGCTCCTCTTGTTCATTGCATATGCTGCATGCACTGGTGTGGTTGCAATTCAGCTGGGCTATTGATCCCACCACCTTTTCGGGGGAAGAACCCTAATTCCTGCGTGACCATTCTCAGGTACGTCCATGATTTCTAACACATAAATCACCCTTGCGTCTTTGCTGCTGCCTGGCTCTCCATCACCTGCCTGCACTGAGATGGCAGGCTGAAAGACCTCACTAGCACGCTGTCCCTCAACCATCAGTGTGCTGCCCCCAGGCTTATCTCCAGTAAGACTGGTTTTATCCCTTTCCCCATTCAAATCTAGTTAAAAGCTCTGTCAATGAGCCCTGCTAACTTCTGTGCAAAGATGCTTTTCCTTCTTTGAGACAGGTGAACCCCATCTGTCACCAGCAGGACTGACTATCCCAACATGTAAACCAAACCATGACCAAAAAATCCAAAATTCTGCCTGTGACACGAGGTATTGATCTGCTGGATCTTCCTGTTTCTTCCCTCGTCATTCCCTGCAACTGGAAGGACAAACACTACTTGTGCTCCTGGTTCCTTAACCAGTTGTCCCAAGGCCCTTGGACTTGATGGGCACCTGGCAGCCAGCCAATGTCAACCCACCATCATATCACATGGCAAACCTGAATTGTAGAAATTACATTACTCTACCTTTCATCACCATTTTTAAAAAAAATTGTAGACTAGTTAATAGGAAGGCAAAACAGATTCAGTGAAAAATGATGGGGAAGATGTCTTGAGAAGAAGAAAAATAAGTTAGAACAAGAAAGAAAGGTTATAAAGAAGACAGAATAAGAAGGAAACACCAAGGACAGACATCAGAAATTCTGTTTGCAGAAAAATCATGTAAGTATTTTAACAAAATATTTAATCTACAACCTTGTATTTCCACCACGCAGTAATAATTTGACGTAGAAATTTATTGGAGCATCCTCATACTGGTTTTCACGGCAATAGCTTTCTTACCATAAAGCAAAATTGTGCTGCCAGTCTTTCTAGAGTACTGCTCTACAGAATATCACAAGCCTACTGTTGCCTTTTCCCTTTCTGTTCTCAGATCCTATGTATTGTCTGACACAAGTATCAATACCTTTGACACCTCAGAGAACAGCATAATATGTAAGTGTGAGTGGCTATTATTTTTCTCAAAATCAAAGGATGGAAAACCTTGGAACACAATGCTTTGAGTCAGATCCGTACACATAGATGCTAGTGATGACACTGTCAGCGGTTAGCAGTTAGCCAGGATAAGCTTTTCACCTCTTCGCTGTCATTTCAGATCCTGCAGAAGTTGATATGGACCATCTATATGCCACTAAGGACCAACGTAAAGTAAAATAGTTGTTCTACTGCCAGCCCCAGTGAATCAGCATCAACTTAAACACAGCCAATAATTGCTGATTTTCTTGTTAATCTTCTGGTTACCAAAATCTGACCTATTTGTTTTGGTTTATTTCAGTTATGCTTGTATCCAAATATCAATGTAATTTTCTCCTTTTTTTTTTCTTCTACCTAAGCTAAAGGTTTACTATGACTTGAAGACCAATATTGTCCAAACTGAAATAAACCTGAATATTGAAATTATCTGTTGTCACCGACTCTGTCTTGGTTGGGTTTTGCTGCTTACTTTCTTCACAGATGCAAATAATATGGAAATTTGCAATATATAATGTGAAAATACAAAAGTGGAAATGTAGATCTTTTTCCAGCTTGGCTGTATGAGATGCTAGAGAAGGTAGTAGCAATGAATGATAACCTGAAATTGTATTTCTTCTCTTCTGAATCTCCAATTGCTACTTGTGCATTAATTTTCAGCTGGTACAAAATCATTTTGTTGGAAAAATAGTTTTCTTCATAACTTATTCACTATAAATTCTGGAAATAATTTTGTCTCACTGAAACCACTTTTGTAGCAGAGTAATGCCACTATTTTGATGGATTTTCTGGATAGGTGGAAGTGAGAAGCCAGGCATGTACTGTGTCAAATTAAAAGCTTCAAGGTAGGGAAAGTCAACAGAGGATGTCTGCCGTGTCATTTAGTTTCATGGCGACTAAGACTGCATTCAACTTACCAGCTCCACAAACAGCCTCATTTACAATTTATGACAAAGTTAATTTGGTCTGTGATGTTTCGCAGATAGAAAACATATTTGTTGGGCCCCTGTTTAGATGGGATAAGAGATAAAATATAATCCACACAGTAGCCATTTAGAATCAAGATCTAGAAACTAAGTGAGGAGGAGGAAAAATGGAGAATATTCCTGCAATGCCTTTGAACACCTGTGTGAAATACTCACAGATATTTTGGTTCTGTGTTAGGGAAGTACTTTTACAGATAAAAGAAAACACTTAGTTTGTAACCCATTTTGTCTGAGAAATGGTTCCATGGACAACTTTCATGCAAACCTGGAGCCAGGTTGTTAAAAGAACAGAAACCAGCAAACATTACTGATGTTGTTGTAAATTGCCTATTTAGAGGAACCCAGGTAACTCTGTTAAACCTATATTTTTTTCTATGTATTTTACTTTCTTAACTCTGAAAAACGGAGGCAACTTTTGTGTGCAGTTGCTGTTACTGAGCTTAATGTTAGCTTGCCTTGATGTCACATGAATCTGTTACTCTAAAATAGTACCATATGAAAATGGTTGTGTAGGACAAGCCAGACAATTTTATTTGACACGTCTACATATTAAGCTACCCCAGTTTAACTAAGTTGCTATAAATTGTGAGTTCAATTTTAAAGTTTGGATGCAGAAAACTCACATATTCCATTATAAGGAAATGCAGTGAGATGTAGCACTTACGTTATGTTCCTAGGTGTAATCAGAGGTGGAGGTTAGCACTGAACATAAAGCAGATATGACAGGGAGTTCAGGGGGCTCTGAGCAAACCCTATCCAGTATTTCTGAGTTGCATGTGTATGATCTTCTTTTCCGTGGCTGATGCCCCATGTCAGACATTCCTCTGGCAGACAACAGCTTGCACCCAAAGGGAGCTAGGTTGTGAGGCAGGCAGTTTGAGAGACAGTGAGTCAGAAACGAGACATTTGTATTGCTCTCTGGCTTATCTGTTTATTTGCTAAAGTGTATAAGTTGCTCAGCCTTGAGCTGGAGCCCCGGTTTAGTATACCTCGGGCAGCACAGGCTACCCCAACTACTCAATATTTTAGGAATACACAGATTTCGTTAGAACTCCCTCGTTTCTAGGGAATGTATCTTCTTCTATGATAACTAGTGAAGGCTGAGGATGGTATACCAGTAGAAATGGTTTCTCGGCCATAATAATGCTGCAGGTGCTGCTTACTTTAGAGGCATGGTCAGCAGTGCCAGCCAGACATGCATTGTCCCAAAGTGAGAATTGATGGGAGAGCGGCTGTGACTCCGAGTGCACAGCCTGCCCTGCTGGAAAGGCACACTTGTAAAGACGCGATGCTCTTGCTTTGTCGAGGGTGCTGAACGACTTGCCAAAGTCGTGATTTTTCCCCTGCAGCCCTGAGACTTGTGAAGGGAAAGTTACTTGCCGCGTGTAGGAGAAAGCAGCAGCAGCGTGAGCAAGTTAGCGAGCGAACGCTGAGCCCTTACAGGTGATCCATTACCCTGCAGCCATTACAATTTGTCATATATGCTTCACCTAGCATCAGCTGCAAGATGAAATGTTTTCAGCTCAGTTTATCAGTCTACCTGGATGTGTCAGGTCAACTTCCTTTTAACCCACTGTTCTGGTTCATGGGCTTCTGGAAAATATGGCAGAGCTGATCAGAGCTAGCAGTTGTCTTTTTTATTTTTTTATTTTTTTTATTTTGCTCTCAGTGTGAAACAGGGTTTCCTGTACACAGACACTGCTAAGAATTTGACTTCCAGATTACTCCAGTACAGTTCAAAAATCCTGGCATACGCCTTCACTTCTGTTCCAATCGATAACTAAGTAAATATGTTATCTTAGAAAAAAGAAGTTTTGCTCCTTTGCAAATATATTCCCGCACAAATACATGTACATATAGATATGTACATATGCATGTAGACATATAAACACACATACCTACCCACATGTGCATTTTAAGGATCTAATCATCCTGAAATTAACCCACTTTAAATTATTTTAATTGGTTACCAGAATATAAAAATATGCATTTTTTTAGTCACAAAATTACGGCAAAATGGTATGCTGATGTGTTTTAATTTTTATCTTTTCTTGTCTGTAGAATTACAGGGAGAAATCAAGGTATATGCTACAGCAGCACTCAGATTAGAAAATTCTATTTGCAAAATATTTCACAAAAATTCTATTTGCAACATTTCTCACAGTGTCCTGTATATAGGGCAGATAGAATCTAAAGAGCTTAAGTTCTGTTTTCACTGTCAGACGTAACTGGCTAAAATCCTATGCACATAGAGCAATTGTAACATGGCAATTATTGAAAGTATAGTTAAAGTTACGTTGCCAGGCAGTTCGCACAAATTACGTTACTCTTTGTTACAAAATGTCCTAAGATTCCACTGATGGTGTATTGCTCATTGTTCAGTCCCATGTTTTTTAAATCACCTTATTCACAGAGCTAGTTAATACTGACGGGATGGAGATTGAAGGGTACTTGTGCATATTTTTCATGCTGTCCACCATCCAGTACGCAACCGAAGTGGGATATTGCTATCAAGCACAATTATCATGTAGCTGTGGAAACCTTACCATTCTTCTGTCCACTTCACTCCCTAACAGGTCGTTTAAAATTATAAATCTATAAAAATGTCATGCAGGTGACATTATTTTTTTTTTGCTAATTTATCTTCTGCCTTGAAGGGAACATGGTGCTACTGGAAGTTTTAAATCTAACATCTTATTTTCTTATTGAGTCAAAACCAAAACTTTATTATCATTGAACCCTGAGCAATTTGGGTTTTATTATTATTGTCTAGATTAACGGGTTTCTAATATCAAGTGATTAAACAAGGATTATAACATTGTTTTGTTACCACAACATAGTGCTTGGATAGTAATAAGTTACAAGCTTAGTACAGTGATAAACTTTATCTCAAGTTATTTGTGATCCCTCTTAGTTCTTTTTTTTTTTTTTTTCTTTTTGGCTACGGCTTTCTAAACTACATGTTCTATTTTCAGGGAAGCTGAAAGCTGTCTTGTTACACCCTTTCTCCAAACTTCCCTTCCATAGAAGCACAGTGAACAAAAAGTGGAGCACAGGAGAAAGATCAGAGTTTTGTTAACACATCACTGTTTCTTTTTGCTGAGGCATACTGTTTGATAAAAATGACTGTTAACTTGCATACAGTGCAGTTTGATAAAACAGATCATTTCAGTAAAAAAAAAAAAAAAAAAAAGAGAATCCTGGGTCCTGGGTGGAATCATGGATAGAGTAATGTTTTCATCTTCATTTTCTAATTGAGATTTCTGTGGCATTTACTTACAGCCTTTGTGTTCTGTCCTGCAATGTAACGATTTCTCATCTCTGCTTGTTTTGCCTCATCCTCAAGTGCTTTGATAGGTATTTTTTAAGCTTCCAGCCTGGGATGTCTGCTTTTCTTGTACACACTTTCTTACTGACCTAATGGTGATGTGGCTTTTAACGAGGCAAAGAATTCTGTAATTGTAGAAGTCCAGCATATTTTGTCAAGTAAATGTCAACCTGCTTGCCACAGCGGCCAGAAAGATGTATTTGTCCATCCTCTCCAACATTTTTAGAGACATGTTAGAAGTTAGGCTTCTACCAAACATGCAACTCAGTATCCCTCTAATGACAGTGTGGGGAGAAGTTGAATGTGAGCCATATTCGCTTGAATGTAGGGATGTGAGGGAAAGAGCCCTTCCCTAGGTGCACGTCAAAAGATGATGTAGTAGAAAGAACATCTAAATGACCTAAGGAGCTTAAGCACTACAGAAAACCCCTTGATGTGGCTTGTCGTGCCTGAAGGACTAAACTTACTGATAGGGGAGAGGAAATCCAAACTGGTAAGACCGATTGATATTCACTGAGTGGCTCTGCCTCTGTTTACAAGTGCCACATGTATGCCTAACAGCTAAGGCTAGGCTGGGAATCCTAAACAAGGGAAGAAATTTGTTTAAACTATGGCATGACCTATTGTTACTGTGTTCACTGAAAAAAAGTATTGACTGAAATGGTGTAGCCTGAAAATAATGAAATGTGCTAGAAGATGGTTTTGTTAGACGTTTTCACAGTTGAAGGGAACAAACCGAATCAGACTGAATCTGAAGAGTAGGAGAGCATTTAAGTGTAGTGTGAAGCCTGCGTCTTCTTTATAAATATAAGGAACTAAACATCAAGACAACATTAAGTGATTAGCTTAAATGTGCATATTCATATTAAAGATGGTCCTGAGAAGACTGTTTTATTGATAACTGATTTACTTCTCATATTCAACAAACACTGAAGAAGCTAAGGAATTTTTCTACTTAAATAAAATTATTAAGGTGTTGTCTTAAATGGGCTTAGAAGTGGTTGCTTTGCTCCAAGACCTAAGCGTATCAGCAAACACTCTAACATGTGTTTGTCTAAGGATAAAATTATTTTTGTGAACTCAAAACAACAGATCATGTAAGACAGCTGTGTTAGACACTAGGGGAAATATTACCACATTACTGTATTAATATAACGTTGTCTTTGTCTGTCAATCTTGATGGGAAAATATTAGTATAATCATCTTCACAGTATTTTTTTTTCATCAAGTTACACTTTTATAACTGTTGTCCTAGAATGGGAAGGGACATAAACTCTTGCCTCTTTCCAGGGAAACTATATTGCAAATTACCGAGTGAGAGGAAACAGCTGATACTCTGAATTATTTGAAACAAACCTTTCTAGGCTTTTCACTGCCTTCTGATTTCAGTGTTTTGAATTATTCATCATTTTCCTGTTTGACCTGTCTTGTTTCAAAGTAAAAGGCCAACAGAAATGGAAAAGAAAAACAACTGGAGATATATAACCACTTTCTTTCAGGTCACAAAAGTATGTCCATAAATGAACTCAGGTACTGAGTAAAATAATTTCGGAATGAAAATAACATCTACATCTAATCACAACTGTAAAATCTGAGAATTCCAGTGTTAAGAATTGTAAGTAAGGTGGGTCTGATTTGCAATATAAATACTATTTGTCTATATCAACTTCCTTTCCCTTGTTGTTTATAATTCATTTCTTAAAATGATCCTCTGAGAATTTTCAGTTTAATTGCTCTCTCTAGCAAATGGTTTATACAGTTTGAAGTGACAGGTGGTTATAAGCTAATAAAACACATTCCCTAGACCACAGCTTTAAAAGCTCCATGCAAAATGAAGTAAACTGGCTTTATTTTGCATTTCGACAGTGTTTAATCCTTAGCGGGCAGTCTCTCACACCAACCAACCAGCCAACCATAACTTTCTTAATATCATACAGCTTGAAGGAAAATACCCAGGACTTTCAAGACTTCATTGAATTTTGTTAAATTCTTCCCTTTACTACTGCCTTTCTTCCTGCACGGAAAGCAACACTAGGAAGTCCTTTTTAATTTCTTTGTTTAAAGAAGTTTTTCATAGCAGGGTTATGTACAGAAAGATTGAATTGGTTCAAGTAAGTCATTTGGGAAGTTCTGACAGCATGACCAGATATTTTACTCAAGCACTAAAACTCATAAGTGACAAAAGATTCTTAAATCAGTTTATCAGTTAAACCTGTGTCGTCATTCACTGAGTTATAAACTTTGTGAGGACATAAAGCAAGTTACATAAATTTCATTTTCCTGAGCTTCAAAATTTCTGTTAGATGAAAGCCTAGTCACTATGCATAGCTGTATAGTTTCTTGATAGATGGGTAGGTTAAAGAAGGTTAAGTAGATACGAGTGTAAAGTAAATAAAAGCCTCAATTGGGAGCATTCCTATTGCAGACAGACATTCTTGATAACTGTTTACTTTAGCATTAATTACTTTGTAAGAAGTTTCTGTCAAAACTGTGAAATTTGGACTCCTAGTTCAAGTGAATGGGAGGCATGCTTTTATATTGTCAGAATTTTTTTCACTTTGGTGAAAGAAGAATAAAAAAAAAGACTGGAAATTGGAGGTGTTATATCTCATCAGAGCACAGCCGCTATTACGGGAGAAGCAATGTGAAAACAGACGTGTCAAACATGTCTGAACAGACATCAAATACAATAAAAGGCAGAATCTTGGACATTATGCTGGCCCTTTCTTGTGTCGCTTCTGGTTTTCCTGCAGAAGTTTGGTTTTCGAGCTGTGTCTGTCACTAACTTTACCAAAAAGGTCACTAATTTTATAAACCGTATGAAACATACAGCGTTTTGTAGCTGCAGCCTGTTTCATCATGAAGGCTTATGATAGCTTCCCATGAGTTTAATTTGATTCTTTAATATCTTAAGCACAAAAAGACAAGAGAAGTGCTTTGATTGGACTCAAAGACAAAAAGAATAAACAAAACCAAAACAGGTGCTGCACAGTAACACATTGCTGTTTGCACTCTGTGCTGTCCTCTTCCACCATTTTTTTAGTGATGATCACATGGGTAGTGCCTGTATAAAGCATATATTATCCTTGTTGATCTCCACAAAGACTTCTGCCTAGAAAGCTGGTTTAATTTTATGTCTGGAAACAAAGATATGCTTATTAAAAGTCTAAAAACAGGTGATCCACTTTATTTTTAAAATAATCTTTCACAGTACTTTTAGGTAGCTGTATGTTGATAAACCATTGCAGACAGGTTATTCTGGGTAAGTGGCAAGTGAGTACACTAGAGAGACATTTTTACAAGTAAACGATTATTTATTTTGCACAATGATAAATAATTTTCTGTTTATATGTTTGTCTAAAGGAAATGTAGTATCCAAGAAACAGCAATGAAAAAATAATTTTAAAAGTACTTGCTAGTTGTAATACTGATTTATAGCATAAATGTACGATGTAACAGCCTATCTTGATGTATATTTTTATGGACACGACATTATGCATTAGATAAATAATTGAATGAATATATAATAATTCAAATCTAATTGGTATATCACATCCATAAGAATTCTCTCTTTAAATATGCATGTGCAGCTGTGTCACTGAGAACTTGATTTCTTTGTGTAGCTTTGAAAGGAGAAAGTCCTCACTTTGTCACAGTCGTCTTTGGAAACAATGCTGAGGTACTTGTGGAGAGTCAGGTGTCAAAAGAGACTCTAACTCAGCAATTAAAAAGGAAGATGTAAGGAGTAACTACAGAGTCAAAGTCCAAGCAGTCTGGAGGCACTTCAGTATGAAATTGAAGTGTTAAACACTTAGAAATTAAGTGTAAAATTTCTTTCTAAAAACTGTCTCAAAGCAGAATGAGAGAACTCTGGGAGTATTCACCTTGGAGCAAAATAAATATATAACACCTGCAAAAAAAATGGAATTATGACCTCTGAAATAATGGATAACTTTAATTGACAATTTGTTTTATGTAAACACCTGTTGTCTTCCAAATCTAGCTTTGAAACTGTCATGAAAAAGGCTTTAAATGAGGATTAACAAAGCTAGAAGGGGTAGTCGAAGAATGCCAATAGCCAGGTGACAATAAGAAACAGTAATACCAACAAAACCCTATAACTGGAGAAAGGGAACAGGACTCTTCTTATTATGATAATATAAGGACATCAGAAGTAGGATGTCAGTCTGCAAAACATCCTTCAATAGGTATATTAATGCAAGAAACATGGGGAAGAAAGAAGGGCTGAGATTCTTAGTAGATGGTCAAGTTTATGACTTAATTGGTATAATAAAGACATGGTAGGATATTTCCTATGACTGGAATGTTAATATAAAAGAGGAATAGCTTGTACAAGAAAGGCAGGTAATGAAAAGAAGGAGGAGTATTGCTTTGAAGATCAAGGATGCATGCGCTTGCCAAGACAGAAAATAAAAGGAGAGAAGCTTGCTGAAAATCTCCGAGTAGAGATGAACGGGGATGAGAACAATGGAGCTATCTGATTAGGATCTACAACAGTCCAAAATGCAAAGAAGTTCAGGTGGATAAGGCTTTCTGTGAAGAGATGGCAAAATCATTCAGAGAACAGAATTTGCTTTCAAAAGGGATGGGAGAGCTGGGGAAATGATACAGCAGGTTAGAACTGATTCCAGCCAACATGAAGACATCAGATAAGCATGTAAAGGTAAAAGGACATCTTAATGTGAATAACAATAAACCAACAGTATTCCAAATCTGATAGGGGAAAGAGGTAAAACTGAATAGGAAAAAAACATTTTAAAAATTAGGCTATTTGGAGCACATATATACTCAGAGTGTTGGCAGCTACTGGAGGCGAGTGTAAGAAAAAAAGATATAAAGTATAGCTGACCTTTCCTTATGAGCAAAACCACAAACTAACCAAAGAAAAGATGGACAGATTGGAAACTTCCCTAAACTTTGAGGTTTTCATTGATCTCAGATGTATGTAGAAGGTATGCAGGAAGAAAACTAGGTTAGCTTGCTAAGAAGTTTAAAAGCACAGAGAAAGCACATAGGGACAAAATCCCAAATGCAAATGAGGTGTAAATTACCAGAAATGGCATTGGTAATAAAGAAAAGATATACTTATAGTAAAAGGAAAACTAAGAATATAGTTGGTCAGCCTCTTCATGGAGAGGGAAAGTTACCGACAAATGATGCATGGTGTTAACCAAATCAGTCTTTTTTTTCCACTTACTTTTTTCATGCCATTTGCCTAAAATCCATTTGAACTTTTAAATTTCTTTAACAGGAAATTTTTCATTACTTTGAAGAAAATAATAGTGTAGTTGATAGAATGATTTGTACTTGAGAGACAGAAGTTAAGAGCTATTGTGCAACTACTTTTCTTTCTTTTCATTTTAAGGACAAATGGGAATCAAATGCCTGCATGAGGTTGTTATAAACATAGTGAAATTGTTCTACTAATCTTGCAATATGCTGTCAAGATAATAATAGCTCTGAGCATTTTCCATTGATTTCTGAAGGAATTACTGACTTCTTATCTAAAGGAACCTCCTTATAACTGGTTAAGAATGAAATGCAGGTTTGAAACATCCGCTATTTTAATAAATGCTCTGAAAATTACCCTTTTATTCATCTTGAGCTACACAGATGTAAGGTGGATGCAAGGTTCCTTGTGAACCACATACCATTTCATGATTTCTTACTCTTGGAACTGAACATGCACAGACTTCTATTTCACAGCTCTATCTGAGGCTTCAAAATTTGTGCTTTGTCCAGACTGGAGCAAATGGTCACATGCGTTTCCAAGACAGAACTGCGATAAGACAGTGCTTTTAGGAGCAAAACCAACAGTATTTCTCAGCTGAGATTTCTGTCCTTCCTTCTGTATCATCAGAGAGCTCTACAAGACAGAAACCATCCCACTAGAATGCATTAACTCAAAAAAAAGCATTGATTAAACAGAGTATTTTGAGACAAGCACATTTGACAAAAACTTCATCTTTCAGTCTCTATAGTGCAAATTCAATCCCAGTGTGAGGTAGGAATGAGGATAAAACCTGCCATCTAGATAGTAAAAGTGTGATTTGCTTGATGTGTATCTTTAAGTGTATGGGTCGGGGAGGTCTTTTTTTGCTCTGGGAAGAAATACATCTCTGCAAAAAATATGCAGACAGATTTATTACTTTGAAGTTGATGTTAGGCTTCTTACCTTATGTCTCATTTTATGCGGCAGTATGACCTTCTATCCAAAATCTCGGATTATCGCTTTACTTACATAATACAACACTGAAATGCTGAATGGAAGAGTAGCTGCCTTAACAGGTAGTGTCGTATCTGTATTAAGAACTGTAATCTTAATACAATATTGAAATACTACATTAACTTTTGGAAGACTTGTTGCCACCAAAAATTATGTTATAGCTGCTGTGCTTGCACTTCATCAGTTTAAGTAGATTCCTGAAAAATATTATAATGCTTCCTATTATAGGCATAATCTGGCATGTGATTACTGGTATCATGCTTGCTGTGTTCCTGATGCATTGTAGCACAGCTTAAATAGGACGTTTAGAGAATTTGGTAACTTCTACTTCTTCTGAAAGGACACTTTTAACCCCAATTCTGCTTTGGAAAATTCTACTCCTCCACCACGGTAGATTAAAACACTCTGTTCTGAGGAGTGGGAGTTTGAGCCCTCTCAGACTATCACCAGTTGCTCATCCACCTGTGTTCAGTAAGAAAATACTGATATAATTATCTGCATTCAAGAAAAGATTTAGATGCCTATGTCAAGCAGAGGCTTTGAGCTATAAATCCCAGTTTCTAGAGGCATGCAGGTCAGGACCATGTGTAATTGCCTAGCTCTGGGCAACGTATAGCATTCCTCTCATCATTGTTTCCAGATCACCTTGTTAAGTGGCATCTTAAGGCTCCGGACACACATAGCATACTGTGGGGGAAATGGAGACATGGCGACGTGTGGAAGGGTCACACCGCAGGTATTAGTGGTCGTGCAGTACGGTGTGTGTGCACAGCACTGTAGCACAGGCTTTCCAGAGCTGCTGTGCAACACTCAATGGAGGAGCACTGATGACCTTAGGCAGAATGCATCAGCTAAAGGACATGCTGTGAAAGGGCTGCAGCACTAAACCCTGCTGTGGGAGCCCTAGGCTCACAGCAGCCAGTCAGCAGGTCACTGCTGTGTGAACAGTAGGTGCATGGAGGCACCTAGACATGGGTGTACACAAGGCAGGTGTCAAAGTTAGGACTTTTGACTTCACTACATGTGCTTCCTCTTAGCTGCCTTTCCCTCCTCCTACTCACCATGCGACATTAGAAACTTCAGTCTTAGGTGCCCACATCTTGTCATGCATCATGGATGGAACATAGGCTTCTAGCTTGGGTTGCTGAATGGCATGAATTGGACATTGAACAGGTAGATGTCCTTTGTGTCCTTTGTCCAAAATGAGTTCTGGCATGGTGATACTGTATTCAAATCCTTAAATTGTATGCAAGAGCTTCTGGTTACACTTGCATGCTTTTAAATTTCACAGTGATCTGAAATACCTTGGATTTGAATAACTGAAGTAGTTCAGGAAGTACTTCTTAAGGACTTTAAAAGACTTCTTTTTGTTTGTTTTTTAGACAGCAAGGAGAAAACTATTTCTTATAAATTATTTCTGATGTATCTGAAAAGTATACCATGTACATATTTACCATGGCATTTATCATGCCATGAGAAAACCAGCAGCACGTACACCCTCATACTTATTAGAAGTAATATTATTCTGTCAGAATTGGTACAAGAGAAATATTTTTATTTTATTTCTCATAATCATCTGGATACTGCTGGAGTCCGTTTTGAAAATAATAACAAAAAGAGTTGGCTAGCAAATTGGAACATGTAGGTCATGATTTGTGTCAATATTGGTTCTTCATATCCAGCACGGTTGTGTTCTACTGTCCTTTGTGTGTGACGGTTTCAGTCTGCAATTTTCACCAATTGGGTTCATTATTTAAATGAGACAAATAGGCTATTGTCAGGGACCGTGATCCTCATGACATTATTATTCTGACCTAGTGTAAATATCATGACCTGTCTTCGAACTCTTGCAGTAAATGAAAGGGTTCAGGCAGTCAAGGTGACAACAGACGTGTCCATAAATCAAGCCTTCAGACGTTATGATAAGTTTTATTAAAAAGGAAGTGGATTTCTTGACATTATGACTTGTATAAAAGAGTCAGTAAATGTAAACGTAGCCATTTAAAAAAAAAAAAAAGATAAAACAGATTAGGTTGTGAGACTAGTGGAAAATACTGCTGTACCTTTTATTTTCACTTTTTTATGTTGACTGTAGGACTTCTGAAATACCAGAGATGGATGATATACACAGAAGCCCACTTATTCTGAAAGACAGCAGGAAACTAAAATGATGAACATAGCCGCTGGTACAGATCAGTGGCTTAATTAACTCAATACTCTAACCATTTTTATTTGACATAAGGCTACATGCAATTATTTCATGCTTCAGAAAGGTTCCATTATATCTGGGTATGTAACTTAATATGAATTCTTAGGAAAGATTTAAGGACGTTTACTCTCAGTGCTTTTTCTTTAAAGCATCTGATCTAAAATCAGATAGTCCAACAGCAGGAAAGGATGGGTTACGGGAGCTAAGATGTTCTTTTACATATACCTGTAGCTTTTAACATCCTCACTGTACAGCTTTAAATTTTTCACACATATAAAATACAGAATTCTATGTGCGTAATAAAACATTACATATCGGAAAACAGTGTCAGAAAGCCTTTTCAAAATAATTTGATATTAAAATACACAAGAAATGAAAAAGACACTATTTATGTACAATACACTTTTCTGCTTAAAAACAGCTGTAAGAAATACAGCCAAAGTGCTAAAAAGTCACATTTGGATGGTGAAGTATAACATATTTATTTTTTAGTATTACAGAAAAATATGTGCATTTAAGAATAAAATCTGATCTAGAGAAAATAATTTCCTTGGCCAGCAAATTAATGATTTTTTTCTGGTTTTATGCATAGCAAATATTAAGCAGAATCTGAGTCCACATGGTGTATCAAATATTGAAAAGTCGCTTTCTAAATCTTCACCTTTACCACAACGGTTATGTTTCCTACCACTAGGACACAACACTAGGCCAGTTGTGCATTCTTGTATTTCACAGTGACTGTCCTTTCTACTTTGTTTGTGTAGTATTGATTTGATGGTCGAAAATCAGTGTCTGTATTGAATGGTGCCTTTAAAGGAATAACTACCCAAGGCCTGTGTAAGGCAATAAGCTAAAGTTAAAGAACTGGTGACAATTAGTATAAGACAACACAATACCAAAAATAAAAGAGTTACACATGAAATAAAGTAGCACCTGGCATAAAAGACAACCTCCTTCATAGTGTTATTCACCCTGACGTCCTTTTGTCACAGTTCTGAAGTGAAGGCTGCCGTCAATTTTGTGTGTTAAAATTTCAGTTGGTTACTGAAGATTGCACTGCAAACACCCCATTGTCGCTTTGCCACAGTCAGACTAAAAAAAAATAACTTGAATGAATCTCAAACCCTGAACTCCAGAACCATGTATCCATCCACAACAGCAAAAGCTTGAGTTAAACTTCATCCTGTCTCATCCTCCACTTTACACGTTTGAACTTGATGCTTGTAATGCATCTGGAGTGGGAATGATGAATGTCAAGATTTTAATTTTTTTAGTTTGAAAAGACCTTTTGCTCATTTCCTTCTCATTTCTGTTAAAGGCTGTACTCCAAAGACACAAAAATCACGCAGAAATTCACTGCAGCTCACATCCATGAGGGTGAAGACCCTTATGGCCTCACCTCCACTTTGCTACACTCCAAAAAGTCTTTGAGCTGTCCATGCTGACTATGGGGCACTGCTGACCTTGGCTTGTCCTGGAATGATGCCTGGGCATTTTCTGAGAAAAAGCTATCTGACCTGTGTCAAGACCATAGCAAGAAACATGCTGAGAATCAACTTCTTGAACTACATCAGGGTAATGTTCAAGCCCATACCTTTGCCCAGTTTGATTTATTAATATGAATGCAGCTGCCAATGTGTAGATACATCACCCCTTTCTTCCTTTCACTTTTTCGTCTTCCAGTAAGGCAAGCCATTTTTTTTTCCAAAGTCTTATAGCATTCAGCTGTGTTTCTCTACTCTCTATCTACCATTTGCCTCATAGTTGACCATCTCCCAACATTGCCAACTTTATTTCCACCAGCATACTTTTCAAGTAATTCTGGCCTCAGTGCACTCTTTTCAGGGTTTAGATGCATGGAACCAATGGAAAATCAGTTTTCTCCTTATTCATTATTATGATAACGAGTGGGAACCAGTTGCTCAAGCTGTCCTTCCTCATACTTCAGTCTTGTCTGTCCAGAAATGCTAAGACAGAGCACAGCTTTTGAGAATTCTTGAGATTTTTTTTCTTGGCTTTGTAACTTTTTCCAGCCAAAGCAGTATGAAGAGCTTCAATGACTTCCATGGAGAGTATAAACCTGCACTGAAATTTTGTCATGAAAAAATAGTCACCTTCACCACTTCAGGGTGAAAAAAAGACATAGATTGTTTCATTGGGAAGCAAGGAAAAAAAAAAAGCTTCATTAAAATTTACTGATGTTTCCATATCTATGTATTAAACTGCAATTTGCCTTACGAATTCCATCTGAATCTTGTTTATGTCAAGCATCTCCCATTTGTCATCAATTACAAAATATGTTACAGTACTGAAAGGGTGACATAAATCTATAATCCAACAAATGCAACTTCTTGTCAACATCATCAGTGCACTGTAAGTCACCTGAGCAGTGTTCACACTTGTCACTCTATACTTAGTAACAAGAATGTCCCTTTCTAGAACATCACCTCTTTTTTCTTTATTCTGACATTTTTATTAGAGCTCCTAAATATTTTCTTTCTCTTTGTCCAGTCCAGCCCATGTCTTCTTAATGCCTTATCAAATTATTAAGTCAGGATCTAATGTAATCATACATAATCATGTAGTCTTGTGTATGAAACAGGTTTGGTTCCTGTGGAGTAATCTTGACTTTTCTGCTCAAACAGGATAAGAGAAGCCACACATTGATATGAAAGAAATATCCAGTGATTTGTTTTGTGATATGCTCTATACCACTAAAGTAAATCTGCAGTTGAAATCTTCTCTGACCTAAATCCTGATAGATTTTGTAATCTGATAGGTTTCTTGAGAGAAAAAGTTTGCAAAATCAAAGAAGTTCCTGACACAGACATAATTTGAATACTTTTTAAATGCTAAATATAGTCGAACTCAAACAGAGAATGATTTTTAAATTGTCAACATTGAAAACACTGATATTTTTGAATGGAACTGAATGAAAGCTATATAGGTGTGAAACGGAGTATGGACATGTTCCAGTTTCTAGGCCCCATTGTTGCTGTGCAGCGACGTCTCTGCTGCAGCTAACTTCATCTGGAAGTTTCTATCATGCGAAAATCAGAAATGGAAAGGAAACTTCTCAAAAAATTTAAGAAACTGAAATGATTGATAACTGGGGAAAGGAAAATACCATCTCATAAAGAGAAAAAAACAGTGGCTTTTATTTAGGTTAGCTGTCTACAACCAGAATGCAAAGGGAAATGCCCAGCCATGGTTCTAGAAATTGTTTCTGAGTTTGCGAATGCTTTTTTAGAGCTGAAGCCAGTGTGATAAAGTGCTGTTCTTTCACCAGAAAGAATGTTTGCTTACTATTTCATCATCCCCTGGAGGCACAGAGAAAGAAAATAAGCACATCAGTTGTCATTATGACAGGATAAAAATGGAGCCATCATATTTCAATAACACAATGCAATGAGCAGCCCCATCGAGTGATGAATTATGAACTCTCTCTTTCACACTCAACTATAAGTTAATATTATCTCCCCAGGATAATTAGAGTGAAGTTCAATTACTGACCCTGAATTACCGTGTGGGCCACTCCATGGGTTCTGACACAGCGTTTTACACATTTATCTTTTCACCTAATGCGCTAAATCTGCATTGCTCTGGTGATTAATCATAGTGGGTCCCATCTAGCTCACACTATTCTTCTTGTATGGATTGGCTGGTCCCTGGAGTCCCCTTGAGCACAATATGAGAAGGTCTATTATGCTGTGTTTTTCTACCAATTTATGTTCTTCCTTGTGTTTTGAGATTGTGGTCACTTCTGATGTTTGCCCCAAAAAGCTGATCGTAAAAATAGAAACACTTTCAGATAGGGAATTACCCACCTCCTTACCAACAAGGAGACAGATAACTCAGTCAGTGCTGTAAAACATACCTATAAAACTCCAGCTGAAACAGATAGGGCCTTTTATTTCCATGTGTAAAGATGAAAGAAGAGAAATTCACAATATGGCTCTGGATGCATTGATCAGTTCCTTGCAAGCTGTATTATTTCTTTCCATCATGAAGAACAAATCCCACTCTTGATCTACTTACCCAGAATGAGTCCCTTGCTAATTTTCCCTCTGTCTTTTTAAGGCCATATATGAGTAACCCCAAATATGTCTAATCAAAAAAAAAAGAAAAAACACATTTTTATTTAGAACACAAATGGGATAAATAAATCTCTAGATTCAGAACCCTTAGCACAGCTTATCACAATCATGTTTTCATCAGTCCAGTGCCTTGCTGAATATACATTGGTGATTTGAGAAAGCTAGATAATTTCACCTCACTTAAGGAAAATCCTGTTTTTCTCCATGAGCAGTCTCAGTGAAATGAAGGAGAAGGGATTATAAGAGAGTCAGAGGATCTGGATAATCAGCTATCTAAGGGATAGAGATTGAGGTCATATGCTGGGAGGAATAAAAGAGAATGAGACCATCTTTTATATCACCATCCATAATACTTAAATCTCAGGTTGCAGGGCATAGGAGTAAGTTGTAATTCCCTTACCCACAGGCAAGGGAAATGGGGAGCAAGGAGAAACAAGAGGCAGAGAACAACTTGGGCGAGTGATAACACATAACACCCAGACCAAGACATTATCATGAGCAGCAAATTTGGGCTACAGCAAAAAGCCACGCTTCAAAACAGAACAGAAGCAGGAAAAGGGCTAGACCTCGGAAATATATCTGAATCCCACCTCTTCCCTGGGTATAACCTTCCTGGGGTGGATATCAATCATATGATGTCAGTGAATATCTATGTTGGCTCCTTGCAAGAAATTTCATGTTAAGTTGTAGCCAAATTTGTTACAGAGGTTAAAAACTTGTCTCAGAAGTAGATTTCAAACCTCCTTAAATTTTTGGATTTGAGTCAGGTTCAGATCAAATTTTATACGTGTTTATGATTTCTGGATTGATCCCTCCAGTTTTAAATTTGTGTCTTTGTGTCACAATTTCTAAAAATATAATTTATGCTAAAAAGCAATAACTGCTACTAAAGTGCTTCTGCACACAAAGGAAGAAAAATAATAAATCTAATCTGACAAATGATAAGTGTGAGAAGAGCTGAAGAAACAAGGACAGCAATATCCAGTCTCCAGGAAAAGGATGGAAAGCATCTAGAAACAGAATAAAACTGAGTGAATCAATCACTTATTAGCCATTCTGCTGTGTCTGAATTGTACTTGCTATGGCTGACCCATTTGAATTCCCTTATTAAATTCTTAAAATACTTTACATACAAAAGTACCAGCAATCAACGCTAACCTTGTGACTAGTCGTAAGTTTAATATAGAAGCAGTACAGTTGTGTACTGATATATTACACCTGCTGAAACTCAGTGAGTTTTCCAAGTTGGTGCGATGGAACTTGCTGGCATGCTCTGAATTTCACATCAATTTATTTTGCATTTATTTGTCCTTCAAGGTCAAAGCAAAATTATGGGCCCTGTGTCCATAAAACTGTAACCAAAGCTACCATAAAGCTGGTGTGGATGAAGGAATATCAATGGTTTTCATATAAGCATAATAACAGGCTGGTATGTGGCAGGATTTTCAGAGGAGGCCAGATATTTTCAACCCTTATCAGTGGTCATTTTTTAATTACTCAGCACAAAACAGTTTGAAACCTGACTTCCACAGCGTGCTCGATATCTCTCATGAGATTTGCAGTACTTGTACTAAAGCTCTGCACTTTGCCTTTTCCCAGGTTGTATATAGATATATAAAATGAACCTTTCCCTTCCCTTCCCTGTCCTTTCCACCTGAGAGGAGTTGGCATCTGATGCAGATGAGGCTTTAGTGATTCTCAGGTGGCCTCAGAGACTTGAGTGAAGAGGCATGGCGTAAAGCCAACATTCCCACAGTCCCTGCTCTGTGCCAAAGGCAGGTCAGAAAAGCAAAAGAAACTCTACCTCACAAAATGCAAACACCAGCCTCTTTCCACCTTCATGCTGTAATACAAAAGCCTGTCTTCCTAATCACCTGGAGAAGCATAATCAGAGCAACTTAACTATTTTAATTAGATTTTTTGGATGAGATCGGTCTTGTCTTCAGGTGGGACAGGGAATGTGTTCCAGGAGTCCCATAAAGATCTGTACTTTTACTCAGTCTGTATATCTCTGCCTTTCCTAAGCTGTGCACTGGAGAAGCCTGGGGTTCTTATTTGTTTTTCCAACTACAAGTAGCAGCCTAAGCACAGATCAGTCTAGATGATGTATTTTAGCACAGCTACAACTATAAATGATAATTTTTTTAATCATTTGATACATTGCAGAGATTTCAGCAGATAACTCTCTTGGTCTTGAATATGCTTTGATTTCCTGATATCATGAGCCTCACTGTTGAATTTTTTTTTTTAAATATAAATATGTGCTTGAGAAAGTTAACCTTTATTTTTCCCCATTTTTCACTTTTCTGTCCACTCAGCCCAGCCCTCGTTACTCTTTTAAACATACCACTGTCTTGAAAAGCAGTCCAGGATTAGGCCTTAACTGTCATCAAGCTGAACTGATCAAGAGCTACATCGTTAATTTTAACAGCCAGAAAAACCGTAGCAAAGAGCATCTTCCGACTGAGCCAAGCCTACAGAGCTCTGTGTTGGCTCACCTGACAACATTGCTACTATTTTAGTATTTACTATTTTAGACGACAGAGGTATTGGCTTGAGTCAGGCAACCGTGATGTGAGGAGTAACACTGCAATCCAGGCACAGGATGAGAGAGATTGCTAATTGGGCAAGTCTGGCCACCATCTGGCAGTCATAGCCTCTACCTAAACTCTCCAGATGCAGCTCTGAGCAGCTGTAAATAAAGTCTTTCAGCAGTCAAAGGTAATTTATATTAGATATTTTATTCTGTTAGTTAAAGTCCAGAGAATTTTGTGTGTCTGACAACCTTCTGTGAGCCAGAAGGAAGAATACGGGGAGGAGGCAGAAGATGGCAGTTAAAACTATACTGCAGTTGTTTTCAAGACACTTGAATCGCTATGCCAGCAGTTCAGTCACATTTTCAACACGCAGTTGTGAAAGCAGCTGTTGAACTTTGTCCAGCATGTGTTAGCATCTGAAAAACATACACAGTTTTTGTGTTGTGCTCCATGAGGTCGATACCGTCCGTTGAAGAAAGACTTTGAAAATTCAGGTTGCAAGTTCTGTCATGGTGCTACTGATAACAGCATGAAATGTAGCACTGGACTGATCCCTTTCTAACTGAGTCTTAATTTTCTTCTACTTACCATTTTCCCATATTTTTATATTCTTCTCAGAATTTC
This sequence comes from Leptosomus discolor, assembly GCF_034619465.1. Taxonomy (NCBI): domain Eukaryota; kingdom Metazoa; phylum Chordata; class Aves; order Leptosomiformes; family Leptosomidae; genus Leptosomus; species Leptosomus discolor. Next base: position 6,933,402 of record NC_141398.1, read on the forward strand.
ATGTGTTTTTTAACACTGTACAACAGTCTTACTCTCCATCTTCCTCTTCTTATTTTTCCTTCTGGAACTGCCCTTGCTGAGTTTTCTTTGTCTCTGTCCTTTCTTTCTATTATTCTTTTTCTTTCTCTTTTTTTTTTCTGTGACCAATTTTTATCAGCTTCATTTTCTGCTACTCAGGCCTGCATGTCTACAAAAAAAATCTCCTATCATCGAAAGGCAGCAGTCGTTCTGCCACTTTGTCTTTGAAACAAAACAAGCATATTCTGAAAGTGGGCCAGTATCCACTTAAAAGTGCAGTGCCCATGAGCAAGCCACAAACAAGCGTGCCTCCTGGAAGTCACAGTTCCCAAAGACCTTCTTACTCAGGTAGCCCTCCATCGATATATTCAAATTTTCCCTCCTTTCTTCTGTCTTCTGTCATTTTATCACTATGTGTACACACCATGGAGAATGGACATACATACATGCACAAACTTGCATGATGGGGGTGGGAGCTTTCCTTTTTTTGTGTGTGTAATTTTTTTTCCCTTACTGTTTCCTCTGTGAAGGTAAAGAAACAAAAATAACCATTCCAGAACTGAGTATGATGATATTGTGAGGGTGCAGGATTATTCTCAAATTTTTTATGATTTTCCACCTGGTATAGGCCTTTGTCCATCCAAATCCATGTCTACCTTTCTCCTCTTCATTTACTTCAGACTTCACTCGTGTCTGTCAAGCTCTTAAGTACATATGGGTTGCATTCTTTCCTAAATCTCTAAAGCAGGTGTTACTGTGTTGATTTTACTAAAAGAGCAAGCTCCTTCCTTGTCAATAAGAAGAACAGCATGTGCTACAGCCCTTTAAGTGAGCTCAAATTCTGTCTCCTAAATGGTCCCAAGGGTTTCTTTCAGTTCTATTCAGGGCCACTTGCTCAGCACATTTCCTCTCTGAATCGATAATATAATACCTGGGCTGGATAACACAAAGTGTAAAGCCAACTTTTTTTTTCTTTTTTTTTTTTTTTTCCTCCCCCCACCCCGACTTTGAGTATAACCAGACGCACTGATTAGATCTGTTTTACAAAACTCCATGATACAACCAAATTAAGCTTTTGGTACAATACCTGTCCCAATGAACCACTTTGTATTGGTAAAGTATCATGCCAAAATATCAGGTTTGCACTTGTATTTCTCTGTGAAGAGAAAATTTCTGCCTGAAAAGAATTATGATTTATTTTAGAAAAAAATTGAAAGAATTGAAAAAAAAATTATATGCCCAGTACTAGCATAAGTGATTGTGCAGATAAGATATGTTACAAGATAAGTTATACTATAAGTTACAAGATGTGTTATAAGATATGTTGCAAATTGCAAATTTTGTGGGTGGTTGTGGGAATGCTTCCCTTTGTCATCCAGCAGAATCTGTGTTGAAATGGCTTTCACATAGATCCACTACTGTCTTCACAAGTTTACAAGTTATCATTAAAGAGTTTCTATAAACTGGAAAGCTTTTCTTCTTCCATCTCAGTAATCTACTAATACACTGAATAATGCCTACAAGGCACTTGTTGAAGCTTAGTTCAAAAGACTGTTGCGATATCCCTCGTTTGGACCAGACTGGCTGCACTGGCAATAGACAGGAGAGGTGCTCTGCCTCTCTGGGAGGCATTAGTCCCCTCCAGGCACAAAGCAGTATGTCGTCTCTTAGGGTGATACAGAGTGCTCTGCAGACTGTTCTGAAATCTGATGCACAGGGGAAGGAATGCTCTGAACTGTTTCCTATGTCCTTTAGATGGTAAGCATGTTTTTTGGGTATAAAGAGGAGTCTGTTTTCCTCAACAGCAGGTACCACAACTCTAGCTAGTCCTGTCCTAGATGCTGCTCCTAAAGACATTTTGGTCTCATTTAGTCAGATCGATGTAATGAGGCCACGTTGACATACATGTCAAATTCTAATTTTGCAGTTAAGTCTCTTTCTCTTAGACACACTCACATAACAACCAAAAAAAAAAATTCCTTCAATTATTTGCTGTCTTTTTCCAATAACATAAAAATGCAGCTTTGTGTGCCAGTACTTCCTAACACACCAGAGCTAAAAGGATATTTTTTTAACATTCCTGTTTTCTCACATGTTAGCTTTGTTACCAGAGGGGTATTTATATTCCTTCTTTTGATGATACTCCCTGGCACTTCTTCAGTGAAATGTAAATAGTGAAATATCTGATTCTTTAGAATCTTCTAAAACATCCAGGACATCTGCAGAAAGTCATTGTAAGAAAAGAGTAGTTAAGAACTAAGAATGCACCTACACTATCCATTTCTTCCTCAAATAACGCATGCAAGAGTTTGTCAGTTATTTAGATTTTTTTTTTTTTTTTTTTTTTACAGTTCAGCTCTGAAGCTGTCTCAGGCTGGAATCAATACTACAGCTATTTCAGGAACACATTTTTTAAGGAACATTTATGTCATCATTGATTCTCTTGATTCTTTATAACCAAGAACCAGCCAAAGCATACTTGCTTACAATACCGTGTATTTATTGGTATCTGTAGTACACTATGTTTTATAGGGTTGGTTAATCCAGGTGAAAGGTTACCCTAAATTAGCAAAACTGAAAGAAGTATTGAAATGAAGATCAGGTCCTACGGGATTTCTAAATATTTATTAATGATTGATTGATCCTGTGTAGAGTACAATCTAATGGACCGAGATGAGTTAATTTATTCTTCAGTTTTCCTCAGGCTCTTCTTGGATGATTCAAAACCTCTGCTAGTTTAAGTTAAATCTCACGTTGCAGAAATTCAGGGTCTGAACTATTTGCTTAGAATCTGCTTCTTTTTCTTGCAGTTGAAAAGTCTGAACCCCAAACTGATGAACATTATGGGAAATGAGTTCTGTGCTTCCTTTGAAAATAAATACCACAAAGCATACAATTTACCATTTGCAATTATGATATAGTAAAGATTGTCCATGGAATTAACCTAAACAATCAAGTCATCCTTTGATATTATTTCAGTAGCTGACTGGCATTGTCACATTTCAGAAAATTGAATTCAGCTTTATGAAACATATGTTTAAAAGTTGTACTCTTTCAATAATTATGCTATAACATCCCTATTTTATGCAAAGCTAACTAGATATTGTCATATTAAAATAGCAAATCCAATTCATTGCTTATGAAACACATGTTTAAAAAAATAAAAGGCACACTTTAATTATTTCAAGAGTGTTCAGACTGGCTCACCAGCCTACTGAATATTGCATTTGTTTAAAACTCAATCATGCAAAATGAAGACTCGATTTGAAAAATTTTAATAAAGATAACCAGACTATCATTATATCATTTGAATGCTAATCGGTGCTTTCATTCAGTGGAGGGAGCAGCGATAGTGTCAACTTTGCTGGAGGCTCTTTATTTCGCAATAAAAACATTTACATTCTAATGATTTTATTAAAGCATAGTAGCTGTCAGCATCCCCAGATGACTCCCTGGCAAACTGTATCAGTTATCAACTCATATTGCCTTTATCAAAACCACCCAGTGGTGAGTCTAGGCCTGCCACAATGAGATGTCTATTGCTCGGAGAGCTGGTATTTAATCATTTCTTCTACAGTATTGTTCTGCTTACAGTGCATAAATAAGTGCTTCAAATAACCCCAGAGTGCTACTGACAATGAAACAAAGTATCAGTCCTATTTATCTTTCCCACATTCTTCAGAAACCTTCTTCTCCACTTCTTTTTTTCCCCTTTTTTATTATTTTGTTGTTGTTGCAGGCACTTTTTTATTCACTCTAACCTATCATCATTCAACAGCTCTGAATTTCTTCACGATGAGCAGTAGGACTCACAGATAGAGTCAAGGAAGGTGATATTTTTTGTGCTAGGAAGTGATATAATGAATACTGGAAACAACTGGATTAGAAGTGATAGGTGGACTCTGAAGCAATGTTGCCCTTAACAGAAAAACCTAAGGGGAAGGGAAAAAAAAAACACACAAAACAAACCAAAACCCAAGGTTGCCATTTTATATCTCAAAACAGAAAGAATGTTCCTCACGTAGAAAAAGAAGGGGGGGGGGGAAAGGGTGGGGGTGGTAAGCACAGGGTTATAAACCTCCTGGACAGATCTTGTCAACTTTGTGCTAAGGGACACTAAATATAAACAGATGCATGCCATACATTGTCAGATATTCCTTTTCCTGACTAAGCAACGCTGATCTAAGGACAGCCCTCTTAATGGTGATAAAAGTGTGTCAGCCCTCAGCACATACACACGTCTGTTTTGAAAAGGAATTCTTTCTCTGGCTTTCATTTGCTTTGTTTTTCACTCAGAAAACCAGCATAGATAATAGTGCTCTGAGGACTCCTTTTTCAGCCGAGACAACTAAAACCATCTTGATCTCGCTGTGTAAAATGTCTCTTAATTTGGTGGTAGCGAAGATCTGTCCTTGGATTGTAGCTGAATAACTGCTTGGAATAGTTTTTAAAACCTTCAGTAGAGATTATTTTTAAATGTTTGTTTTGCTTTGGTGTTAGCCCGGCTTGCTCTGACATATGGCAGAGTGACACTGTACTAGGTGGGGGCTTTTGAGTTCAGTGTCCTAACACTTGACTTTCTGCTTAAACTGCTGAACATCAGTTCTGATCCACTGGGGTTTTTTCCTTGCAGAAATGTCATCACATCCTTTTGGTTTATGGCAGCTGTCCATCTACCCGGTCATATTATTATCCGTTCTCCAGTAAAGTGTTTAGTATCAACATCAGAATGCACCATGCAAATCAATAACATATTGTTGTAATTACATTTCTCAGGCTGGAAAATCAAATACTGTTTGCAGTATTTGGCTAAAATGGCATAAATATGCAAAGTCTATTGCTCGGCTGGTCTACTGGTAACAGATCTAATTTAAATCTAGATCCAGATTTTGTTTCTGACTCTGCTTCTGATTTGCTCTACAGCCTTGGGCAAATCACATTGCCTCCATCTGTAAAAGCAGATGATAACTGATCAAAGGCACCATCTTTGACTGGTATGCGTAATCGCAGCCTAAAATGAGGACAGATTTTGAAAAGACACATAGAGACAGAGGGGCAAAGAAAGTCAGTATTGCTAATGCCTGAGCAAGGGATGGATACAACATCTAGACTTGATCATTAGTGTCTTTGGGAGCATTATCCAGGCTGGGAATATTTTGTGCCAGAAGGAAGTGTGATTTTGGCCTCTGCTCCTGTTCCTTGCAACCTCACTCCACTTCCCTGTCCCCTTATGAGGTTTTAAGGCCTGAGGAGGATTTCCGAACTCTGAAATGTTCCAATTCTGCTCCTAACGTTTTCCTGTTTTAACACTGCTGGAAGTTATCTTCTTTTCTTAACCTAAAGAAGCACCATCCAGCTCAACAAACATACAACTGCGTTCAGTGAAGAGAGAAAAACAATTGGCCCTTTTTAAATGTACTTCACATTTTTCTCATCTCATATTGGCACAAGGCTCAGGGCTTCTATTTGACCCTGTCCTGCTCACTTTATACTGAAGCGCTATGGACCTAACCTCTTTGATATATTAATGCTGACAAACATGCAGTCTGACAAACAAGGTCCTGATACAGACTCTTTCAGACATAGCAGCAGTACTTCAAACACCCTTCAAGCTGTTATTCAGATGAAGATGCTGCCAGACCATATTTAGCATTTTTTTTCATAAACTGGAGAGATTACTACCATTTTAGAAATAAAACCCCCCAAAACAGAGCTGAAATTTTATCAAAATGCATTTATTATTGTTTTGCCAGGTACAGCTTTGAAACATTATTTCAGCTGTAGCTTTACGAAGTGGCGCATTTATCAATATTGAACATAAGAGGTTTTATAATGTTGAATGAAAGATATTGTAGAGTTGACTGAGGATGCACTACCAAGCTAAACACCATTTTTATACAAATATTCCTTTTATTAATTATTTTTTGTATAAAAATTCCCATTACTTATTTTCAATACATACATGCATTTCTTTTGGCAGAAGAAAAAACCATACATAACCCAGCTATTTGCTAGTTTCATTGGCCAGAAAACTGATTTCAATTTTTTGAAACAAAGGGATTAAAGAAATGGGATTGTTCAAAGGTGATCTTCAAGTTAATTTTCCTACATAGATGTTCTTTGTTGAGTAACTTAAGTTTTTTGTTCTGTATTTTAAAAAATGAGACTTGTGAAATTACCTGTGAAAATAACGTGCCTGGGATAAGTATTTCCTTCACCAATTTAAGTGCACATAAACTTATCTAAAGAGTAACCTTTCTTTTCTAAATGTATGATTTTAACATCTGGACCAAAGTTGCTGCAGGTTGCGCTCCAGTGGATTTCTGATTAGGGTACTTTCAAGGCAGATGTAAGACGCAGCAATCTGTTATTACTCAATAAGGGTCAAACAAACAAGAACTGATAGAAATGTATGTTAATTGTATAGAAATCATGCCAAGAGAATTTGGGAATTTGGCAGAGTGTGCTATTCTTCCACTAATAGCTAGGACCATCCAACAGAATTGCATTCTTCTAAAATGGGCCATGCCAGCTATGGACTTCAAAAGATGTGATAGGATCTGAGCCCTTGCTGTGAAACACACTGAATAATTGTTTCTCATTTCTTTCTCTGACATGCATTTATGGAGCAGAAAAGCTATAAGGACATCTTTCACAATCTTTGCATTACTGACAAAATTGCTTCCTTTGTGCAGTGGATGCAAGTATGGAAGAAATTCCAGAAACTATTTTCCTTTTGGGGGTAAATTCTGAAACACTCAAGAAAACACAGTTTTCTTTGAGGAATAGCAGCCTGTGTCAGACAAGGCTGATAAGTCTGATCTCTCACCTCACTTCTGCTTTCATTAGTAGAACACACTGTGATCAGACAGATCCTTATGATGGAGAAAAGAGCCTGCGAAACAAAAGCTGTTCCCACTCTATCTAGCTCTAACTTTGAGACAACCTAATAACTATAAGCAGTGGAATTGGTAGATAGGTGAGAAGTGGGGCTCTGCTCATTCAAGGGGTGCCAAAAGCAACTCTTCTAAGAGAAGCACCAAGTCGGCTCCAGATCTTTATCTTCATGAAACATACATGTCTATTGTATTTGACATTAACCACCTCCTTTTCCTTATTGCTTGTGACACTGAAAAGTTCCACAGCCGTCCCAGCCACCGCTGGATGGGGAAAATGTAGAGGGGCACCACCTGTCAGGTGAACCTGACAGATGCCCAGCTTTTATGTGTGATTTCAGAGGAGAATATATGAATAATGACACTAGAACTGTATAATCTAAAGAAATGTCACGGTATGCATTCTTTGTGTCTTTCTTCCTTGATTTATGAAGTGATCAGAATGACATCACTCAAGAGCATGAGTAAGTGGTGGTAATCCTTTTTCTGTTTTCTGTTACCATTTTAATATTTGCTGCTACAGATATTGTAACAACAACAGAACCAACAAAAAGCTCAAGGTTGTTTATTACTTGAATTTTAATTAGCTACCTAACAGAAAATAACAGAAAATAGTATAATTGAAAGGAATAAGTCTAGTGATGTTAACACCATCATATCATCTGCTGGAACCTTTTTCTCATTTTGGTTACTTTTGAACTGTCAGAAGTTCTTTTGATTTCCACTACAGATAGAAATATTTCCAGAAGTACGCAAGAAAAACATATGTCAACCTAAAGAGCTTTGTTTGCTGATTCAAAAAATGAGTCAGTCAGCATGATAACAAATAAATGGCGTTCAATCAAAAATAAATATATATGTATTCATCTCTGAGATTTTTTAAGAATGCTCAGCCCCAGAGGCCCTACAAAAAACACACCACACTGAGATAGCTGTAGAAAAAATTACAAGAATATTAATTTCTCAAAATGCATCTTTAGATCTGTGCCCATTACTTATATATGAATGATGACTCAACAAAATAAAAAGGCACGAGTAGTTCATTCCTCTTTTTCTGTAGGCAGCAACCAAAGCTGGATCACGCTCAATAGCGGGCCTTAGTAGCTACTTTGGACAGAGAGCTGTGAAAACTGTGTGTACTGTTGCTCACCTGAGAAAGCATGAACCTGGCAGGTGGTCTCTCAATTTCCCTGGAAGTGCTCCTCACTCTCTACTTGGGTTCTGAGTCAATTCCGATTTCTCTGGTTTTAAAAAGGTTACAGAATTTGTGAAGTCAACATGAACATGAAAACAGATTTTTGTCTCCCTTAGGATAAGAAAATAATTACTAGAGTCAGAATACTGTTTGAGCAGTTTTTGACTGAAAGATGTGGATTTATAAAACTGAACTATTTGATGGAAATATGTCAATTTCTCAACTTTTACATAGAAAATGGAAAAATGTTACTTTTTTTCCCTCGATGTTAAATGAGATATAATGAGTACTTTTTTAACCTTTCTGCTCTGTTTCACTGAAACGCATAGATTATTGCATTCATTTTAATATTATGAATATGTATGTACCGATATTTATATTTTATATATACATTTGGTCTATATAGTTAATATTCACATGAAACAGAAAAATTTATTGAAGGAAATGTTTCAGTGTTTCCAGCTACATTTTTGAGATAATTTTTATTTTGTAAAAATTTTTGGAATGACAAATTTTTTATACTGTTTGGAATGAAACACCTCAAAATGTTGCTGTTCAATTGAGTTCTAAAATGATCTAAAATCAAGTATCTGAAAAAGATAGCTTTTTACTTTTGAACTTCTAGGTAAGTGTTATAGCTTCCCAGGTAAAAACGCTCCTCATTCTATTCACACAAAGTGGTCTTGCTGAAGTGAAGTAGCTGTGGAGGATGAATAAAAATTGTCCTGCCTCCCGCCCCCCACCCTCCGCTTATCTAGATGGAGTTATTTTCATTAGTTATATAAAAGGGCTTTTTAGATCATAAAACCATGGGTTATAAATAGTGGAGTGGAATACTCGTTGTGAGGGGGATGGTATTTGCTATCCCTGGCCTCATTTGGGAGGCACAGAAAATGTAATGTCAGAGTTTGGGGCCATATTCCCTTTCCTGAGACTCTACCTCTGACAGCAAAGGAATCCCACAGGTAGGCAAAGGGTAGGACATGCCACTGAGAACTAGTGTCATGATTAAGCACTTTCTGAAGAAAAGTTACCCTCTGTGAGATGGATGCTGCGGAGCATGGTGAGGATAGCACGATGTAGAGTGCACAAGGAACAATACCATGCCCATGTGGAGTAATTATGGGAAAAAACCCATAAGGAGCTTTCAGTAACATTTAGTAAATGAAAGGACAAAGTAAGCTACTGAGATTTAAAAATTTCATTCTTTTCTTGTGGTCTGGGAATCTACATATGAAAAGATCTGGGACATTGTATACAGGGATTTATCTCACAAATGTTGTTTTTAAACAATTATCAAAAGGTCTTGTTCCACTAAAGCAGTAATGATAATTTTAACTGAGTTTCATTTGAAGTTAATGAGACTATTCATATGATTTAGGTAGTTGTTTGAACATCATATTGGGCCAACCTTGAAAGAACAAAAAACCCTCCAGAAACTGGTTTAAAATATGTTTAATGTTTTAATAAAATAACAATTAAAGGTCTTTTTTATGTTAATTCATTTCTAAAAACAATGTTCTGATACTTACGAACAAAATTACAAATATATCCAAAAACCTAGCTGTTTGAATAACATTCATCTTTTCTTTTCACTCCGTGTTTTCATGAGCTTTCTAACATGGTCAGATACGCCTTAGAAAGCCATAACATGACACTCTGAACACATATAATCTAAATGCTGCTCTTCCACTTGAACTAATGATGTACACGACTCTAGCAGACAAAGAATATTCATTTGCAATAAATCAAAGGGCTATGCACTTTATATAATTGCACATAAAAATATATTAAAAGAAGCTATCAAGTTTGCAAAGTCAAGCATTCAAAAATTAGAAAACCCCAGAAGTAAAATTGCTCATGCAACCTTAATTTACTCTGTCAGTGTAGGTATTATTACAAAGATGGTAATAATATGATCAGATTCTTTTTTTTTTTTTTTTTCCAGAGGAACTTTGCCTCACAAAACAGATAATGTTTTCTTATAAACAGCTATTCACTATACAGTTTTCCTCTCAGCATTCAATGTGTATTCTCCAGGACAACCTATTTAGTCAAGGCTCTTCTGAAAGTGCAATGATGAACATCCTTCGTGACTTATCTATAGCGCTGATCATTCTCTTATATAGTGACTTAACAGGCATAAAGGAATTTATCCCCCTGCAAAAGGAACTGGGTTGGAAAGAGATTCATGTCAAAGATACTTCCAAATATGGATGATGAATTTGGGAGGTCTGTTGCCTGAATTTTTTTCAAAGACACTATTATTAGATAGAATTTTGTATGCTGAAATGACAATTTGTATTTCTACAGTTTCAGCTGTGAATTCTCAGTGCTTATGCCAATTAAGTCCTTGGGTCTCTAATCACCCGATCAAGAACCCTTGAGGAACTTGATAGTGATTTTGTGAAAAAATATTTTAAAATTTCTTGCCCAGGATCATAGAGGAACTCTGCATCGTAGTCACAGTCTCTGAAGCTAGGATTTGAGTCCTGACATTGTCAGCCTGTGAGTCAACGGAATCTTAAGAGTTAATCAGCTCACCCTGAAGGTGACAACCATATATGCTGAGCTGAGTAGCCCTTCAGTCTCCATTAGCTGTACTGAGTATAGTATAATTGGCTGAGCACAAGGAGAGCTGCAGCACCAAGTTCACATGTAGATTTAGTTGTGTTAATCTGCAACTTGAAATCGACCCCAGTTTCCTCGCACAGTCCTAACCATAAGGTTATTCTGTTTCTTCCTTCCCTTAACCTCCTTTCCTTCACTTTCCCTACACAGCTTCCAACTTCTACAATAAAAGATCTTTTGCTACCCCTAAAGTAAATTTCTGAACATGGTATTATGTTAATCAACAAAGTGTAGGTGATGCTTAGAAAACAACGTAATGTAGCTCACTTTTCCCTGGAAATTCCTGGAAATCTTTTCCTTGTTGCTGGCAGCAATTCCTGATTAACCTCTTTGTCCCTGCTAAGTTTAGCCTTTGTAAAGTCCTAGACACATTTTGTCTTTGCTTTTCCAAGATTTTCTGTGAATTTCTTCCAGTTTTCCTTTGGGATCCTTCTCCAACCTTCCTTTGACTCGTTTATTCTTCTATATCATTCCTAATAATTTTCAATTCATCATGTTTTCCTGTTCTTCTGACAAAAACGACTCTTCCAGCCACTTTAACCAATCCATTGTTGCATTCCTTGTCCCAACTTGTCAGTCCTTGTTCTAACAACCCATCACTATCTCTCGTCCAGAAGACAGTCAAGTTGTTAACCAATTTTATACTGCTTACACATAGTTAGAAGTGTCTAAAAATATATTCCCATTATAGTGACAATTCAAAACATTCTATAGATAGCTTTCTGGCTTTTGGGTCTTCTCAGGACACAACGCTGAGCTAATGGAGAAACTGGCAGCAATAACACCTGTGTGAGGACTGAGAGCAAGACTAAACCCTATGCTAGAAGGCTTTGCAGATGACAGAGACATGATGGGACGCGGGAAACCTGACACAGTCCTCAGCACCCAAAAACTACAATTTCAGGAAAAGTCCTACTCATCCATGGGCATGGATGAACATGCCCAGTTTAGCATGGGGAAGTATATTTTTCACCAGGCTATAGATAAATTTGGAAAGGTTCACAAAAGAAAGCAGATGATATGCACTATTTTCTTGTCATTGTTACAGTCCTTCTTCCAAATCCTGTAGAATATAGCATTTTCTATCTAAAAGACATTTTAGCCTGTGCTAAGCAAAAATCCCTTAAATTTTAGAAAAATTCTGGGATAGCTTAATCATTCTGGCTGAAATTTCGCAGAACTCTTCGACTTCAGGTATTCCATTAGCAAAACATATTTCATCCTAGATAATGCTCTAAGGTTATTTACATGCAATGAGCTCTTGTCACAGATGTCCAGTAGTTTTAATATTATGCAGCACTATCCACCCCGCTGGTAATTACTGAACTTCAATGTATATTCTTGGCTTACAGGTAAATGAAACCTAATTAAAATTACCATCACTGTTACGTTCTCTGCTAAAGGTCTGATCCTATATCTTCTAAAATCATTTACTCTAAGGGCTATAGCACATGGTCTTGCATGTTGAAAACTCCAGAGGACTGGTAAAACAGGGATGTGTGCTGAACTCTGATCTCTCACTCTGATTTAAAGCCGTAAACCTGGAGGCATTAAAATACTTGTTGAAAAAAAAAAATATTGCAAATGTTTTTAAAAGGTAATTAGTGAATAATTCCCTTAGTTACTTTGCTCTCTTCCTTTCTCATTGAACTTGACCCTGTTGTCTATAGGAAGCATTATAAATTTTGAGAGTCTCCCATGAGTTGGACATTTTAATGAACTACTCACAGCAGTCACCTGTCAGTGGCCAGTGTATTGTAGAGAGTGAGTGAAAATTTATCTCTCCTGCACAATATGTAACACTACTTTTCACAGGGACCTGGGCTAATTTAACTCTGCTGTTTTCTGAATTAACAAGGCTTGTCTTCAAACCTTTCGACATAGGAGCATTCTGTTCTGTTATTATTTTAGTGCTCCCCTTCCCACCCTCCCTCAGGACGTGCGTTATTTAATCCATCTGGAGCCTTAGTAACCAAGTTCCCCTGCTCTCCCTGACCCCAGTGATTTATGTTTCATATTTCATGCTGTGGTTGGTCTTTTACCACTTATATTCTTCCTACTTCTCCTGGTCAATCTCCCCTCGCCCCCCCCCCCCCCATTTTTTTTTTTTTTTCAGGAGGAAGGATAAATATTTGACAAGTGGACTGTTTGTCATGCAAGCCCTAACACAGTTACAGTTAGAGAGGGGAATAATTCAATCTGCCAAGACTTAAATGCTGATAGATCATTGGCTGTTGCTAGGCCAAGGGTTGTGCCACTCATAATTTTTCCCACCGATACAACTATTTTATGGAATATGACATACATCTTTAGGTGTTAAATCATCCCTGGAATAATTTGTCTGTCAGGAATCAAAGTGAAAGGAAATAAAATACCAGAGCACAGAGTCGTATTGCTAAATCTCATATTCCACAGAGGCTCACGCTTGCACTTTAGTGTGTGGTCGTATCTGTGTCTTTAAATAAAAACAACACACACAGAGAAGGAAGAAAACCACAAGGGGGGGGGGGGGGGAAGCATTTGCATTGTGAATGTTGGATTCAAAATCAGTCTCCTTTCGCTCAGTGCCTTCCTTACTCCTCGTTCCTCATATCCTTCTTATCAGATTTTGTGTTTAATGCCCACCCTGAACCCCCCGTCCCACACCCACAAATCTGACGGAACACAATAGCGCTGATAAAAAGGAAGCAAATTTCTTCTATTAGTGACTGACAGCAATTTGAACAAAATGAAGTTGTACCATGATATCGTTATATATACAAGGTGCAAATAACCTAGTTTGAATAATCACAGCCTCTGTCCTTTTAAATGATTTTTCTCCCCCATTTAAAGGGAGGCCTTTGATGTGATAATATTAATTCCCTCTGTGCTTGGAGGGAAAAAAAAAAAAACTAGGAGAAGCGGAAATTAAATGAGTAATGCAATGTCAGTCAATCTTTTAAACCAGGGCCTTATTAACAGCTAATCATTTTGTCATTTTGTCGCTCAAAGTAATGAATTTGATAGGAGGAGAAGGGAATGTTTTATGTTTATTTTTATTAGTTTTAAACAGAAACAGTTGTGGAAATATTATATTATCGAGCTCGCAGCATTTAAGTGGTTTCTGTTCAGCATATCGCTATTTTTCTTCTCTGCCAGTATCTGATTGCCATAATTTTGAATAATCTGCTTGTCTTTCAAAAAAAAATTGAAAAGGATATTCATCTCAGGCAAAGCACAGGGTTCCATCATTGGAGATGCATTAGGCTTTTGTTAGGTGTTTCTTTACATCCTATTTATTCAGAAGTATCTAAGTAATTAATCGCTAGCAGGATAGTTATGCAGCTGAAAAGAACAGTGTATGTTTCTCAGCCACTGGTGTCTGAGGACCAGAAAAAATACAGGAAAAATCCCATGAATAACTTTCTATCTCTGAAAGCGCAAGGCATGGTTTTGTTTTATTTTAAAATTCTGTAGGCTATGGCTACACATTAAACACGTACTAGTAGAATGCATTAAAAATCTGTTGCTGAGGATGGATTCTCTATTGACGTCCCTGTAGCATTCTCCTTTGAAATGACAGGGGTGACCTCTGAATTGGGACTCCAGAGGACTCTCTAAGTACTTTGAATATGGTGTCATTATAAGGCTTGATCTAATGTTGATGGGAGTTTTCCATCAGCAAAAACTGCAATATTGGGCACGTAGAGAATCCACAGTCTCTTATGGAGTTACAAGTTTTGTTTTGCCTCAATGTTCCCTTTTATATGCTTCCATTACATTTATGTATTTACTTATTTTCTATTTATGTACTATATACACGCTTATTTTAGAGCTATACTTTAAAAGCTGAGGAATAGATCATGGCTCTAGAGAAGTACAACAAAAAATAGTCCCTGATCTCCAGCTCAAGGCCAGCCTTCATTTACCATGAGTTAAGTTAGCAAGCAAATCAATACCTAGTAGCCTAGTGATATATCTGGTGATTTACTTACTCATTGACTGAAAAGAAATTGACTGGGCTAGAGTACATGTGAAAATACTTCTTTGGTATTAGCAAAGGTTCCATTTCATTTTTATTTTCAAACATGAATGTATAGAAATTCTCTCCACCAGAATGGAAGCATTTACTGTAGGGGGAGAAACACATGAAGGTGGCTAAAGCAAATACACTCCTTAAAGCCTGAACAGAAAATGCTGCTCTACTCAAATTATAAAAAGGGAGTTATAGACATACCCTACTTCCAGATAGTTTGAGAAATGAAGGAATATACCTTCTGTTGAAATTTGGCCATGGCAGGAAAAAGGTTGCCATACTATCCATAATTTCAAGCTACAGAATTAAAGTAGGAACAAAGTGATTTTTACGAAACCAAAGGTTACGGCTGGCTCCCACTTGAGTCCTAGAGTCATCTGTTGTTCTCTGCCCTAATTCAGACATATCCACAAGTTTAATAAATGGATATATATCAACTGTGACTACAGTAATTGTCATCATACCCACTCAGCCTGTGGCAAACATGAGATGAAATCTATTAGCTAAAAAAACAGTGAAAGAAAACTGTATGAAGTTGTTACATCTGAGGTTTTTGGTGGTCTAGGGATATGCACAGAGTTCCCAAAGGTCAGCTGGCATACATTAGCTTGGCTAAGCTATGGTAATGAACTGGTGTGTTGGAGTCCTAAACATGGTACAGTATTTGAACAACGACCCTTCCAACCCTGTGGGTCAGCTGATGTTCTATTTGTCTTGTTTCAGGGATGTAGAAAATGAAAGAAGAGGAATATGAAATACTCTTATAGGTGTAGGCATTTTAAATATATGGTGTGAGTGTAAAGCATTATCATATGGCAATTATCCTGCGTTTTTTCAGTGAAAGTATTACTCAGGAGTCTGTGCTAAATGCTGAGTCCTCCTTTTCATTATCTTTACATATCTAGTGTCCTTTGTGCTATAGAAGAAATGCCCTTGTGGGAACTGATTGCTGCCATTAGGTTGTTGATTCAGTTGATTGCTGCTTTAGGCTGTTCATTCAGTCTCTGCTCTCCTCAGAGAAGCTTGTCCAAAGACTCTCATAAAGCAGTTTCTTTTCAGAAGACGAAAAACCTTCAAAGCATTACCAGAGATATTATTTCCTTTCTGTTTGTAAGGAGTAAAGACATCAAAGAAATAGCTGGATCCATAATCTACAGCATATTCAGAAAAGATAAATTTTGCAAATTGCTCTATAATTAGAAATTTTGGTATTGAAATGAGAAAGAATAGTTACAGAATCAGAATAATTTAGGTTGCAAAGGACCTCTGGAAGTTGCCTAAGGACCAACAAAGATCAGATGGCTCAGGGCTGTGTCTAGTTGAATTCTGTACATTTCTGTGGATGGAGACTCCACAGTCTCATCAGTCACTCATCAGTCCAGTGTTTTGCCAGCCCTCAAGACTGAATCCCAATTTTCAACAATTGAAACCAAATAATATATTGGTAATGGACTGAGGAAAGAAATCCAACTCCAAATACATTTTTTTCTTTTTGACCTAAAAGGTTTAAATTTTTCTATAGAACCTCTTACTTTTTAATCAAAAAGTATTTTCTGACCCAAGTATCTCTGACAGTCTTGGTCTATTTTAAGTTTTAGCAGCAATTGTAAAAGCTCAATTTTAGGTTAAAAAAATGTTTTTTAAATCCTTTTGATCAGAAGCAGCTTCAGCTATCCTTCTGTTGTAAGTGAATTGCAAAGTGGCCACGTGACTTTGAGAATACATATACAAAATATCATTGTTTAAATTCAACGTTTAGACTGCAATTCACTATATGGACACTTGAAGTATGAAATGTTTCTCAGCCAAGGGTATTCACATTCTTCTCCTGAATCTTCTCTTATCATATACATATTCTCCATTTGCTATTAGAAAATGACATGTGGCTTGATACACATTTACAAATGCATATTTGCTGCAAATTTTCAGTGCATTCTTAATATACAGCCAATTTGCTACACATGCAAACTCTGTCTCAGAATAAGAGGTCATCATTAAGAATGCTGCTATTATCAATAAAACGTGAAATGTGAGGCATCATAAAGTATAAAAATCTGTGCTAATTTTCACCTAATCATTCCTCAGTTCTTCACAATCAGGTCTTTCTTTTCCAAGCATTGTCTCACAGTACTACAAGGTTCTTATTCTTGCCCAAATCTTTCTCGTATTTAAAGATGGATGAACTCATCTCTAGACGGAAATTGGGCTTGGAAATTTTCTAGCCAAGCGGCAAGAAACAGAACAGCAGCTAGTACACATTTATTTGTATATATACACTTGCAGATTCCAAAATTTTCCCAAGCAGGCACACACTTGCGTTACAGTATCTCATACTTCAGGACTTTTATCGTTATTAAACAACTAATTTCTGGTCTATACTCTTAAACAATTTTATTCCTTCTTGATTCCTTAAGATTTTCCATGTGAAAGTCAGGAGGGAGTACCTTTTACAGAATATAGTGTTATTTACTGACAATTCACGTTGTCCATAAATTGTCTATGTGTGTGTGCGTATCAATACCGATACAGGTTTCAATATTAATATTGATTTAACTATAGGGAAATAGGTATATGTGTAAATAAAGGAATCTATGTGCAAGGATATACACTTATGAGAATATTAGAGGAACAAATCATTTCAGAACACATGCAGGGATAAAATCTGTTGGAGGAATAGTACTGAAATATTTTGTTTTGTACAGAAAAGCACCATAATTTCTACTAATTTCTTGCAGCATTATTAATTGAATAGCTTGTGTTAAAGCCAACCACAAGTAGATATATTTGACAGACATGAATAAAAACCCTAATGTAGAGAACTGAAACTCAAATGTAGGCTATAGTATTCATCTCACCTCCTGAATTGTTGTGTAAACAGCGTGTGAAGCATTTCCACAACATCTAGGCCAAGAATTTTAAAAATAAGAGCCTAAATTTGGGTTCTTAGAGTCTATACTTAGATATACAAAAAACCCTACCTGTTTTTCAAAAAATATTGGCTTTTCAAAACGTTTAACCCAACAAGAGTTCATGGGTACTCAGTAGAACTGAAAATTAGGCCATTTGTTTGTATGACAGAATATTGGGGTTTAGGAGCTTAAATTCAGGTTTATCCTTTTGAATGTCTTATCCACAGATCCAAATTTGTATCTAATAGAAATCAGTGTGAGCTTTGTCATTGTTTTAAATGAGAGTAGGAGCATATTCTTTCCTAAAATATAAACTTATTCACAGCAGTGTAATACATAGACAGCATGTGCGGATTTGAAGTCATGCGTCTTGTGTGCATGAAACACTGAGGCTGATAAACCATAAAACCAACAGGGCTTTTTCCTGGTAACTGGACACACTTTAAATGCTGAAAAGATAAAATGTAGGCTACCTTGTAATTTTTTTTCTCTAATACTCTGAATAAGTAATGTTACATGAAAAGTCACGGAATGCCTCTCATTTAATAGAGAATAATAGTTTAAAGTCCATATTCCCTGAATATGCTTCGCTTAGTCATTCAGATCATTGTTATGGATGACTCGCTATACAGAGGTAGGAGAGGGAGAACATTTTTTCCCTACACTTCACAGAATGCTAACATTTTTAAAGCATGGAGTTTAATAAACTTTGTCATACAAAGTTTCCCTGGACTGTTCCCAATTAAATCAGACCCCAAAGATGCTAATTTATGAAAGAAAAGATCTAAGGAATTGTAATGGTTTAATATAACTTGTTTAAGGACAACGCTTCTACTTTGAGCAATGTATTCTGTAAAATAATATTTAGTCTGTCATGTCGTTTTTTCTTTATACTGTAAAAAAAATCAGCATGAAATGAGAGTGAGAAGTAACAATGGTCTAAAGTTGTTTAACCAATCCCCAGACATACCTGCTGTGTGCCTAGACCTTTAGCCATGCTATTCTCTGGTAAACAGGAGGGAGGGACTCACGTCTATCTTAGATGTTTGTTACAGTCTCAGAATCAGAGTGCGGCATTCTCCTTGAGAATTATTACTTGAAGTACAGTGGCTTAAAATCTTTTTGTGCGCCTTTGTCACATTCAAAACACCTAGAAAGCTTTGTCGTTTGAACAGTTTCTTTACCTATCTTGCTAGGTTGGTATGCTGATAGGCTATGTGGAGCTGATTACTTATTCTTTCACTAAAAGTGTCTTTTTTTGTCTCCTTCAAAACCCAAGCAAAATCCAATGACCCTGAGATGATAATTTTAACACTATTTATGACTTTTTTTTTTTAATATATACACAGAAGTCATTTCTGTATATAAAATTGTTTTCTGTCATGCTCCAAAGGTGCATGTTGCAAAAGATGTGTGATACGATATGGTACCTCTAAAGTGCTTCAGCTGCTGCCTGAAAACAGTGTATATACACACATATAGTTAACTACAGAAATGCACACTTATGTTTAAAACATTCAAAATATTTAAATGGGTTCAGGGGAAAGAAAAGTATTCATTCGTAACTAACTTCTGTGTTTCAAAATTCAAAATCAAATACCTACTGCTCTGGTATCAGCATTACTTTATTACTGTTCTGTATGCTTTCTTTTTGGGTGGATCAAAGTAGAAGTTGTCTTTAAAGCTGTTGTTGCTACTCTATTTTATTAGACCGTTTAATTGACTAGAATGAGACCTTAGTTCACTGTTCCAATGGAGGAATAACGCAGTATCTTAAACACTTAATTAAACAAGTAATAGACACATACATATTTACTTTCTATATTTTATTGCCAAATAGAATTATGTTACATGGATCATTTTCTGGAGCACACCTGGACTAAAAGTAGGGCAATCTCTGACAAGTACATCAAGACTGCTAAAAAATCAGTCATTGCCCTTTTCTTCAGTCCATGCTAGACAAGAACAGAAGTAATTTTGCGGAGTGACTATTGCAGAGACAAACAGGTGAGCTCACAAAGCCTACTTGCTGCCTACTACTAGGCAGCGTCTTAAACAGTCACTTCCTCGCTCACAGCAAAAGAATTCTGTAACAGCCCCTTGCCAATGAGCTGAGGAAGAGGAGTCAGACAACCCATCTTAGAAGTGGACGATATCTTCTTTTAATTCCTGTACTTAGCACTGTCCCAAAGGGCTGTGTCTGTGCTTGCAAATGAAATGATTGGGTGTCTGCTCTCTGATCCCTCAGGGCATGTGGCACAGAACACCGTGTGTCCACACAGTTGATATCTCACCATCTCAAAAAGCAAAGTAGCATCATCCATTCTGCCTCTTGGTAACATTTTCCGAATTATTCAGTCCTCTGAAGTGTGCCTGAGTGCTGTCTGGAAAGGATGCAGGTCTGACCAAGGCAAAGTCAATCTGGGGAGTGTCTGAGCCTGTGCTTTGGCTCTGCTTCGTTTAATAGGACAGTGGTAGTCAATCTGAACTTACTGCATTCATCGACACACACACCTCACATCCTGCAAAGAGATTCACACAGGAAAAGATTTTTGACATTTTAAATGAGTTCAGAAAGGACCAATACTGTATATGTTATGCACAGGGAAAGTGAATGTAGGTGTGAACAACAATCTGTATGTCTCTTTTCTGTGCAGTCCATAGGCATGCATTGAAAAGAGAAATTAATATCTTTCTGTGTGCTGAGAAGTCATGATATATGGTTTCAAACTTGCTATTTTTGGTCTTTCTCCACGGTTATATGCTATGTAGTAAATGAGTGGCTAACTGCTTTACAGTCTGCAGTGAATAGTTGCAGACCTAGGATAGATTCCAAGAACTAAACTGATTAAAATATTTCAAAAATCCATTAGATAGATTAGATGGCAACTTGATCATTTAGAAATGTCATTTTGTGATTTTTTTTTCATTTAAAATAATTAACTTTTATTTAAAGCATTAGTAGACAGAGAAAGTAGCAATTTAATGTTGAATTCAATGAGTTTTTTAAAAGGCTTTCCTAGAAATATTCCTGCCATTTAAAAAAGCCTGTGACACACAATGGTGACATAAGGGACATCAGTATATGTGGTACTTTGTGTGATGTAATGCATGATGCAAGAAACTAAGTGCCTCCAGCAATTTTAGATGTACTAATATCCTAGCGTGAGACCCCTCATCTTTTTCCCTGCTATGATAATTGAGTCATAATATGATTAATTTCAAATGGGATCTTAAAGAAACTGCTTTAATTCTATGCGTCTTTATAGCCTAAAAAGATGGATGAAACCTGCTTTCTGCCATAGCAGGTTGTTTGTGCTACCATCTACCTGTAGACATGTAATCTAGCAAATCCTGTTAGGCGTCTAGAGGGGCAAGGAAGCTTGTGTTCACAGAGAGAGCAAACTCTAACAATCACTCCTTCAAGTTTGTTGGGGTTGCTTTGGCTAGGAGACTGTCCAAATGAACAAGACTTGGATATTCTACTAGCTCTTAAAATAGTTGTTTCGCTGGCTATGGGAAAGATTTATAATCTGCTTTGCAAAGAAGTCTGACCTCCAGTGACTTAGCAGCATGTCTTGGAGCTACAAAGGCTAAGTCCTTCAAAAACACCAAGTGTCTAACTTAGTTTAAGTGAAATCATCAATGCTTTGATGGACTTTTGGTGCAGTTTGCCAGGGATATCTCTTTATTATGGTGACCCAAGAAGTATAAAGAAACATGCTGCACAAGCCAGTGCGAGTAACAGGTGACAAGATGTTACCTGTGAAGAAGCACCTACTCTGGGAGTGCTCCTCAGCCTCACTTGTAGGATGGCAATTTGTATAGTACTGTATACCACTGGTGAGCTGTTCTTGTTTTACTTTGTTGTTACAAATATAGCCCTGTGTATTGCTAACGCCTGCTCCTCACGAGCTCACTTAAGCCACGAAGGATAGGGAGGGGCCTGCTCCACTTTTCTTCAGCTCTGTGAGTAAAGGCTGACTTTTAATTTAGACATAAACAACAGAAATTGAATTTTCTGTTTCCCTGTATCTAGGCACTTGCTCTTTTCTTTTGATGTTTACTGTTATGATTACACCAGGCCAAGAAATTCTCCTCTATCTTCTCCCAGCATCTTGAAAAGATCATTTATAATTGTTTGTCTTGTGTAGCCTTGATTGAAATAAATGGGATTTCATCTCACAGTGGGCCAAATTTGTGTTCCATGAATGCTAGCTTAAGGAGAAACTATGGCAAAAGCTGGGTAAGTGTGCAAATTGAAAAGTAACATCAGGAGATATTTGGGTGTGTGTTGGAGACACTTTTTATCTTGTGTTCCTCAGAGTGATATTTAACCACCACTGATTTTCAGTAGCTTGTTGCTGCTGGGTTTTGTTGTTGTTTATTTGTTTTATTTTGTTTTATTTTAAATCTGGTTGTATTGTTGCTGTTTTCTTCATAATTTTGCTTTCCTCTGAACAGTTACCCTGGGAATAATGTGCAAACTGAGTAAAACTGTCCAAGTTCCTGAATAACTATTCAGGACTTAGAAAACTTCCCTATCCCTAAAATGAACTTTCGTCTAACTTTTGTTTAGCTGTAGACTGCATGCCGGATGTTTTAATCACATCTTCCCTTGCAAGTATACATGACCTTTGGGTTTGACCACACTCTTGGACCTTTGGGAAGAGACACCTGGAAGTTATATGCTAAAGTACCCATACAGCAGACCCAGAGTCAGTAGATATTGGTGACCCACTGTCTCTCTCTGCCCACCCCCACCTTTCTCTTTCTGCCGATAAATTTGCAGTATCTCAGGCTAAAATCTTAGGACTTGAATAGAGTTCATCTTCTCTTATTGTCACACTCCCCAAATAAAATTACCCCATGAAGTCCTAGTGGATTTCCCAGAATCTTTTAATTTTGAACACACTTGGCTTTTTTTTCTCTCTTTACCTATTCTCTGATCTTTTCATAACAAAAACAAAAAAAACCCAACCAAAATTCCATTGTTTTTTTCTTTTCATTTCAATGCCTTGTGTCTTCCTTGATTTCTCTTTAGTAACGTTACCAAATAAAACTGGACAATTAGATTTTATAAAATTATCTTACCAGTCCAAGGGAATGCCTGTGACTGTGCTGGAGAGAGCACTGTGCAGCTAAGCACTGAGAAACACCTGAGCTGAAATAGTGCTATGGGCCATTGGCTTTGGCAGCATAACTGAGTGAGGAAGTTCTGCTCTCTCTGTCCCTATTCCCAATTGCTCGTTCCCACCCCTGGAGCTTATTCTGGACCTGGAATATTTGATTGTCTTTCGTTTGCAATGCAGAAATATAGAGATAACATATTGAACTGGGAAACAGGAGAGAATGAATCATTTGAACACACAAGAAGAAGAGTTGAACTTACAAATCTACAAGCTTGGACAGTATTTCCACACACATGATACACTAAGTGCTCTACAAGACAGAATTCAAAACATAACAAGGATTTCTTTGAAAGTCCTATGCAATTATACTAGAGACTCCCTTTACTCTCATTGTGTGCAGGTCAATCTAGGCTAGAAACAAGCACGATGAGAGAAACACACTGGAACGAAATTTGAATGGAAGATCTAGTCACCTGTTTGGCCATATATATATATATATATATATATATATATATATATATATAATTTTTTTTTAAAATAGATAAAGCTTCTATGTGTTTAAGTGTTGGTTTTGTTTTTTTTTTTTTCTTTTCTGGTGGTAATGGCTAGAACATCACATTTCTTTGCATTAATAATAGTGGGGTATATGACATCTCTCACTTGCAGCATTTGCCTTGATCAGCCCCTGTGTGTGTGCGCATGTGTCCTCTGTGTGCAACAGCACTTCATTAACTTCTAACTTCATTACAGACTACGTTAAAAAGAAAGACACGCTACAAAGGCAGCATCTTTATTCAAATGTGCGACCTTCATGCTTTCTGATTTATTAGTGTAATATAGTATAAGGCAATATCACATAAACATAACATATTTATCAAACACATCTTTCCAGTAACTTGCCATGAGCATAAAAAATTTGAATGAGTATCTTTCATATAAGGCCTCTGATACCAAGGCTTTAGCTTTTAAATAACACTGATAAAGATACAGTAGATTTTGCTATGCCAAAGCAATTTCTTCTCCCCAAATACCACTGCTTGTTAATTATTTTGCCCTCTCACTTCCTTAACAGTCAATTTCTACTTAAAGTATTTTGAATGCTAAATTCTGCCTTGGCTATTTGTGGGCTTTTCTTACAATGGTGAACATAGTGGGTAGTTTCCCCTCCTCAACGATAATGTAGGGAAACAATGCTGTATCATATGGTATTTTCCCTGAATGCTAATTAACGAGAAGTCCTTGTACGACTAGTATGGCTTTTCATTAATGGAGGAAGTTCACATCTTCTTGTATACACCATTTACAATACTTTCACACAGTTAAAACTCTTGATTATAAAAGCTGCCGAAAAGCAGTGTTTTAAAGTCAAAGAAAGTACATGGAAAAATGTATAATAACTTCATACTAAATTTGAGAACTTGGGAGTAGTAATAACTTCAGTACTTCTTTTTACCTTGAGACACTGCTCTAGCAGTTTGATTTTTTTGATTATAGGGTCACCGATCCATTTCATACTTGGTTCATGTTTGACATTTCAGAATTCTATTTCACATAAATTACCAACATACTAACAAAATTCTTTCTGCTCTTCAGATGACAGTTTCCACCTTACAGTGGATGTATCCCAATTACTAATTGCTGTTGAGACCTTTACATGCTAAGCCACAGACCTATCAGACTTCACCCTGGCTTCTTCCATATTTATAAATAATGTTTGGCATATTTCTGACATCAGTTTCTCATTTGCAGTGTAAACTAATAACGTAAGATGGAATGGAAAGACACAGAGATAATCCTCAGTGACCCTTGGGGTCACTCTGTGCTTTGCTATAAAGATGAAAAGAAATGAGCTGCAGCTCAGCCCTTTAAATTAACAGCAAAAGATATCAAATCCTTAAACCATTTAACAACTTAATTTGACTTGGTTTTGTTTTTCTTTTATTTCTTGTGGGAGAGGGAAATGGGAAAGCCTGATTAGAGTGGGGTTCCAATTCTACCAGTCTTTGAACTAACATTTGGAAGCATGGGCTCACTTAATATTTAAATCATCTTAGTATATATTCAGCGAGTTTACATATACTGCAATGTATAAATAGAACCATTCTCTAATAAATGTGATGCGTGCCACAGTTTAGCTCTGGATAGGACGTTGTTTCAGAAGAGTGCTAATATTAATATTGCTAATGACTTCAATCTTTTAGATTCCCTTGCTTTTTCTATGGCCTCTTAAAAGCAACTAATGAAACACCCAGCAATTCTACCGCAGGAAATTGGTATTTTATTGAAAGATACTTTTCAGCCTTTTCATTTTTTCAGCCTTTTCACTGAGTCTTGGTTATGATTTAAGTAGCTAAAAATGTAGTTCTTTCTCCTCCTATCAGATATTTTTATTATTGTTGCTCTGGGTTACTACTATGATGATGATAATTGAAATTGCTTTATTTCTTCAATTTGTGTATGCAGTAAAAACATAGTTTGGGATCCAACATAATCATTACTACACAGCATTAGATTATTATGTCACCAGTTTAGGATTGCTTTTGACTTCATTATAAAACCTGACAGGAAAATAAGATGGATTACATGGCTACCAGCTGAGCTAAAGTTTAAATTACTTTTCTGCATCCTAGGGAATGAAGCTTCCTTCCTTCCCAAATTAAAAAGAAAGGGGAAACAAACACACCAACATCTGATCTAACAAAAATGCGAATAGCAGTGATAAAAGTAGCTACAATAAAATGTACTTTGCATCTAGCAGCAGTGTGAGTTTCCAGCGTGAAAAGAAGGCAGGTTTGAATATTGATCTTTTGAAGCTCCATTAGCTATATGCTGAGCATTGCTGACATCACAGATTGATGTCTCTTTAAACTGTGTCTCAGATTGAATCACTTGGGGAAACCAGCTATTGACTTTGGATGTTTGTGCTGTTCAGCCACTGGAGAATGCTCTTTTTCTGTTCCTCTCTCTCTCTGTCCATCTGTTTGTCCGTGTTTGTCTTGAATGGCCGCACGCATGCGCACACACATGCTCCCAAACACACAGGGTTATCCTTTTGCGTTAGGGAATACTGCCTTTATTTTTTGAGTAACTATAAGCCACCACAGTTACACTTATGCTTCTTTATTACATCTCTACATCACAACATGTAGGTTATGATGTTCACAGTGAGGCAAAGCTCTTCTTACTGATTTAAGGTACTGAGATAGTATCCAGGACGGTCTAAAGGAATGATCGTCTTGTGTGTGGAGACCTTCATTTCACCTTGTAAAGTGAGGCAACCATAACAGCCTCCAGAGAAGTGCTACAGGAATCAATAAAGACAGAGAAACCAAAGCCCTTCTGAGGTGCTGGTGGTAGTGATGTGTGTCTGCGTGTGTGCGTGCCTGTATGTGTGCGGATGAAGAGAGCTGGTTTCTGATGAAAAGGAATGCAAATGTTAAAGGCATTGATCAGCACTCATCTCCGTTCAACCTCATGCCCTCTGCTACATCAATACATTGGAAACATAATTTGTATCAGCAGTTGTTTCTTTAATTAAGATCTCTTCCAAATCTTTCTCATTGATTCATGCCATTAACTTATTGATCAGCTTGCTTATGCTGAGATGGTAGTTTTTGCTGAGAGAGGGTATCTCTCTCAGTTCATGATGCTGGTGCACTACGAACATCTTCTTGGCAACTAATGGGAAAACTGGAGCTCACTCCTCTTTGGCACTGCTTTAACAGTACACAGAGGCTTTCCTGGGGTAACCGGAAAAAAAATGACCCCAAAAATAATTGTTCTCCATCTCAGAACTTTGAAAAACTGCCAAAAGTAAAAAAAAAAAAAAAAAAAAAAAAAAAAAGGAAGTGTATTTAATATGTTTTAAAACCTTGCTGAAAATCTAACTAGTCTAAAGACAACATGCAGAAACTATTATAACCTATGGTGTATATGCCATATCCAGTCTCTATATGTTAATGGCTAATAACCAGGAACTAAATGACACAATTTGAGCTGAAACATGGATATACTTAGGAATTAACTAAGAATAACTGGTGACTCATTTAATCAAATAGTGGGTAAAAGGTGTGATAATCGAAGCAGAATGAGGTTAAGGCTAGGTAAAAGTTGAAAAAGGAACGTTCTACAATTATTTCATTGTAATTCTGCATGTTTCATCTCTTTGCATGGTCCCTTTATGTTCGTTTGTCAAAAATACTGTAGCAAACAGGTTTACTGGTCAGTATGTTCATAGATATAGAATCTCATATGGATAGACAGAGCATTAAATTTAATATTTGTAGCAGGAACTTGACTCGGGCAGAAACAAAATCAAACTATATCATCTCTATCTTCTTAGATAGTCAAGTAGTCGATGTTGTGCAGATTTCAAGTAGTTATGCATGACTTATGCAAAATTTACAGATGAAGATTTATTCAGTAAAATTATTTAGATCTAAGGTTTTTTGTCTCACATGGACTTCTTGATGTCTTACTAGAACTACAGGGAAGTGCAATGACTTTTATAAATATTGTCTTGGGAGGTTCAACAGCTCAAGACAAACAAGAAGGAACAGAGCAACAATGAGCTAGTACTTCTAACCCTAGTTACCAGAAGGAACAGCCCACGGACCACAAGGTGCACATGACACTTGCTAAAGAACTATTTCTAATATGTAACCTTTGGGGGATGCTTTAATGTCTCCAAAATACTTTTAAACTATATTCAAGGTGGCCAGCCAAGAAATGGCTGAACTGACCAGTTTGTTGAGTTGAAGAAGCACAAAGTAGCACAGTGGTGGCTGGACTACTGGGACAGATGTGTGGGAATTTGGGGGATATATTGACAATAACAGTGAGTAAAGATATTATTGATAGGAAGCATTCAAAGAAGAGGTTCAGGAGCTGATTATTTTCCTCACAAACCAACATATTAAAAATAATACTAATACAATTAATGAAACAACCCCTTATGTTTCTTAGGAAACTAGCATTTGAATTGAATTTACTCTCTATGATAGAATGTGACTTGGGATTCCAGAGGCTGCTTTCAAAAGTATAGCACCTTCTCAAGGATAGAGGTGAATTATATACTCTAAACTCACATGCAGCACAATTCATAGCTGACAGGCCGTCATAGCCTGGATGCTCTATTTCAAATCTGCTTCCGCAAGACAAATTGTAAGACACCAAAGAACGGTTTAGCGGTAACAGTGCTCTTCTCTTTAGAGTTTGCTAGAAATACAATATGGAATGGGTGCTGTATTGCATTAAGATCCCTATTCTTTTTTGATTTATTCAGCACCAAACTCGAATTTGTTCCTATTTTGCATGACTCAGACAAATTAGTCAGCTGTACCATATAATTTTGAGAAAATAACATTATGACCTTCCCAGAAACGACATTCATCTTAGGGAGGTTGTACAAAGTGCTGTACATCCTCCCAAAGGGACAAGGAACATGTGAAAAGAGGGTGAGATGACAACTATATGGAAGGAAAAATGTGATCAAGTGAAAAACTCAGGCATGTAAGCTAAAACAGACCTTGTGTGGCTTTGAATAAGACAACCTGCATTTGTACAGGATATGGCTTTCACAAATAACGTGGTCTCCCTTCAGAGCTTCCATAGCAGCCATATCTGATCACATGAATGTTCATGTAGCTGTATGAGTAAAATGGGGAAAAATATGCCCTGTATTTCTCAGAAGTCTGTTTTCCGTTTAAATTACATATTTACTTGGAGATCCCTATCCTGGCCATGATGGATCAGTATCTACAACCATCTCTGTCCAGAAGCAGCAATGCCCAAACCCAGGCTTGAATGTCTGAGCATCTGAGGCCTAAAAGATAAGGGAGCTGGAAGTTGTGTTGACTGTGCCCTGTTCATTTTCCATGCGGATGGGAAGCCATAAGCCGTTCTAACCCTGTTTCTACCAGCTGCACCTTCATGGCTGGGAGCTGGCAAGTAATGCAATGAGAAGTGAGTCAGAGAAGCCACAGAGCACATAACAGTTGGCAACTGTCTGCTTTTTGTCCACCTGTTGGAAGAATGGGTGAAAGCACAGCTAAAATTCAAATAGTTTAAAAAAAAATGAGTGGCCCATGAGATCCATGGCATCTGGTATATCTGGTATGGGACAAACACAGAATTTATGGTGCACTTTTCTGAAACAGAAAAAAACTTGTAACTTTCTGTGCACTTAGAAGAATATACCTCAGGAACACATACTCAGTAGTAAATAAGCAGCCAGAGATACAGTGCACCCACTGTGTTCTGTGCAGTAAATTGCACCAAGCTTGCATTTAGGTTCAGACATTATCAGTGAGAGATTGGTTTACTTGTTTTCTTTGGGATAGTTTGTCTCCCAAAAAAGCAAAGGAGTAGTTTAGGATTGTGGGAAAAGAAAATCAGATGCATGTGGTGGATAAAAAATCAGGAGTGAAATACTTTGGCTTTTCTTTGGCTAGGATGAGAGCTACATCCGACCTAAACTCAGCCATTTCTCCTACTTGAGTTAAAGCTTTAAGGTAAATTCCAGGATAGGTGAATGAGGCATTGAGATGCTCTGGCCAGAGCCTTCAGATGAAATTTTGGGGACTTACTGTAGG
Organism: Leptosomus discolor; assembly: GCF_034619465.1. Lineage (NCBI taxonomy): Eukaryota > Metazoa > Chordata > Aves > Leptosomiformes > Leptosomidae > Leptosomus > Leptosomus discolor. Next base: position 6,962,791 of record NC_141398.1, read on the forward strand.
TTTCAATGGGCACAGCATTTGTCTATTATTTTAGTTAGCCTGCAAACAACTTAAGATTTGATTGAATGATGCTAATTCACATTTTCAAGGTTGTTTTCAGAATGGGTGAAATCTTGGCAGAGAACCCATCAAAATTAGTTTAGCTAATTGGTGGATTATCCTCTGCAATCTCAAGTAAGAGTGAATATGGATCATGGTTTTAATTAGGCTGCTAATGCATTTAGTTAATTTGGTGTTGGAACTGAGTGTAGACAAGAACTTATATTCTGCTACAAAGTTCAGCTAAAAGGAGAAAATATAAGAAACTGCTTACTCAGAGGCTCACACAATACAGTAAGAAAAAAAACAGACTGAGAATCCTTTAAGACAATGAATAAAGTTTTCACCGTTTGTCTGATTTTAGTATTTTGGGCATACAGGGAATTTTTATACAAGTTGCAGGATAGCCTGATCTGCCGGCTGTGCAGCATAGTCCTCTCAGGCAAAGATTTACCAATTCTGATGGACAAGAGAATGCCTCAGCAAGAGAAGACTGTGGGGCTTGCTTGCTTAAGCTTACTTTGTATGTTCTTATTTGTCAAAGTTTTCACAGAAACAAGTTTGTGTGAGAAAAATGAGAGCAAAACTTTTCTGAAGTGAGAGCACCCATTCCAAAAGAGATTTCACGGGAAAAGTGAGACTTCATTGCAAGGACTTCCATTTATAGAGTTTCTGTGGGCAACTCTTTGCTCTGTTTCTCCCTTTCCATAGGAGATTAATTCTTTTCTATGAGTTAGGTGTGGGGTGGTTTAATTAGTAAATTCTCACAATTATTTTTCTTTCTACGGCCGCTCAAGATAACTATCACTAGCTTGAACAGCTCTAACTTTTATTAGTTGTTACTATTTACTGTTTTTCTTGTTAGTGTGCTTATTGTAACACGTTAAAAGCAACAGAAACATGAAAGGTCAGTTTGTAAAATCAACAGATGTCCATAGCAATACTGTAATGCATAAAGTGTATCATACATGCAAGCTTCTCAGAGATGCTGAAAATTTTGCTGAAAATTTATAAAACCCTCTTTGCAGTCAGCAGGTTGAGAGGTAAAATATGGACACTGGCCCTAATCCCCTTGTTCTCATGTTGTTAAAAAGAAGCTGAGCAACCTGGTTTGGAGCAGGGCAATGGGTAACAATAAGTGTTTGGCTCAAAGGGTCAGTCAGGATTTCTTCCTTGCAGGCAAGTCTCTCTGAAGTGCATAAGGAATACAGATGGGCTGACAAACAGTGATAAACAATTTGAAGATGTGACCTAAATATTTTTCAGAAATATTTTCAGCTAACATTGTCTTCATTATGTTTTCTACTTTTTCATATTTTGCAGCATCCTTTCCTGAATTTTGGTGCTACTGCTATAGCCTCTTGATTATATATTTATCAGGGGGTTTTGCTCTTTTTTCCTCTCTCTGCCTCTTTTCCCCTTTCCCCTTTTTCTTTCACTCTCTTTCCATTTCTTTCTGTTTCTTTCTCTCTCTCTGCTCCCGTCCCCACTATCTTTTTGTTTTTCACCTTTTTATCTTGCTTACTTTCGTCTTTTGTCTGCTTTCTGTCTCCATCTTGTTCTCTCTCCCTATGTCTTTTAGAAAGTCTCACTTTCTCCCTTGCTCTGTCTCTCCCTTTAGATTATTTTATCTGGTTTGTCCTGTAGTTGCATGAACCTGCTTTTGCTAGGTGAAGTGAAAAAGGGAAGGAAATAAACAATCAGAAGTGGGTTTGCCTCTTTCCAGGGCAGTGGTATGTCATCCTAGCTGGAAAGGGCATGTGGATTTTGGGAAGCTCTGCTGACTGTTTCTGTCAGGTATGTACAATCTTGCAGGTCTCCTAAAGCCAGATTTCAGGAGCTGAACTAACTCAACAGTGGGAATGTTATAAATTGAGGACATAGAGGCATGTTGATGATCTTTTTAGACCTTTTAGGGCATGCCACCTGTTTTAGAGTGTTTCTGGGTTATCACCTCCTGAGACAGTAGCTCCGTATCCAATTAGTTAAACATTCCTTCTGAGTAGATTAAAAGGGAAGCATAGAGTAAAATTATAAATTTTGCTTAACCAGGCTGCCCCATTCCCTGTAAATATACATCAAAGGGGCCAGGGGAGTCGACTGGGGAAGAATCTTGGATCTAGCTCATAGCTACCAGGGCCCCATGGGGGCTGGGGGCTGTCTGTGGGGTCTGGCAGGGCAGGGCTTGTCAGCCAGGGCCCGTCCTGCTGCCCCAGTCCCAGGCAGTAGACACCTCTTTGGAGAATTCTGTTCACCACTTAGAAACCAAATTCCTTTTCAGACACTTCTGCATCTGGCTATCTTTGTCTAGAGATTGAAAAAGTAGAATAATTCTGTAGTATTAGGAAAACATAGCTTCACTGTTGGAGTGAAGACTGGAGTTATTGTTTGCCAGGCACTGAATTTGAAAGTAAAACACTTTAACATAGATAAATATTACAGGAGAAACTATATTTATTTGTTTTCTTGTTCTTATTATTCTTATTATTCTTACACTTATAAAATCAAACTTACGGTTGCCCAGGCAATGTTATCAACCTTATACTGGTTTTGTAAATCTAGCCAAACCTTGGGAACACGCTGTTGGAACTCCTGTTGCATACCTGTTATTAAGCTTTGTACTGTTGTGATCATTTGAACTGAATGCACAATAAAATAGGCTGTTGTTTTCATATAAAGAAATAAAAACCTATGAGAAATTACTGAACATTGAGGCATATGCTGTGACCATTCAACTGGGCTTTTCTTGTAGGAAGATTTTATTTTGTAAACATTGATATCATCTTTTTCATGTGGTGGCAATAATTTCAGAGAGGGACTTTTATGTTTTTGAATCAATGGAATTTATAAAGATACCATTCTCTTTGAAATTCCGTATTGACTTTTCTAGAAGTTTAGCCTGTGTTTTGTTGGGAACTGGGAGCAGTTGTGAAGACTGATTAATTTTGCTGTGTCTGACACTGCCCCAGAAGAACAGTAACTGGCAGAAAGGCTGGCATTCATCTTAGCTAACTTAGATGATCACAGCACAGACCTTGACTCTGAGTTGCCTAGGCTTCCTTTAAGTCGGTTCTTTACAATTGTTCTTTATAAACCATAAAGAGAATTTAAACTACTACTTCCAATATAGGTGTCTATAGGAGTCTAAAGGTAAGGCTCTCTGAGAATAAATTAGGTGTTGCGGGTGCTGGAAGTTTAGTGGAATGCAAGGGGTCACTGGAAAAATTCATAAAAGAGAAATCCTTTGAGGATTATTAAATACATGGACACCACTTCTGGTTCAGGAAATCTCTAAAATGCAAGCTTTTGAAGGCAATGAGAGCACTTGTCGACGTAGCCTTAAAACCTTATTTCATTTTCATGCTTCTCCCCCGCCATTGGCAGGAAGAGGTTAGTTGGCTAAATGCGCCTTTGCTTTCACTCTGTGCCCCAGTCTCACGTTATGACTTTGCCATAGTTATTAGACAAAAGGGAAGGGGGTGGGGTGAGGTGTGTGTGTTACTGTAAAATTATCTTTCTGTGGGATCCAGGAATTTTCTATATGAAAATATCTATCAAAAAAAATAAAATAACAAGGTGTGATGGATCCTCGGAGAAGAATGTCTGTGTATTTCAATGCAGTGCAACAGTTTACTAACTACAGGCTCTTTTAATCCATCTGTAGACACCTAGAAGCTTTACCTTATTGAAGGTGGAGTCCTAGAGATTAGAGGAGACTGATCAGCTGAAAAGTGCTTCCGAGAAAGTTTGTGGTGAGGACAGGGCATTTGAAAGCACCTTACCAGCTGCTGGCAGCTGGCCAGAATACAGGCTAGTATGGCATGAGCTAAAAAGGAATACGGTTTCATCTGCTGTTTAAAGGCTGATTTCCTCTGTAAAGTTTTTCTCCTCACCTGATAAAAACACAGTGTTACAAAGCCATCTCCTCCCCGGTGTTACTCCCAGGTAATCACAGCTGAGCCTCCTGAGCTAAACTCTGTCTGATCTACCTGGTCTGATGTCCAGGGCACAGCCTGGCAAGGGAGGAATTATATGCTTCTGTCCTGAGAAAGAGGGAACAGCTAAAAACTGGTCCAAGATGGACTGTGCTCAGAGAGGTCCAGGAAGTCCAACATGAAATTAGCCTAATGACTGTGAGTGACTGTGATAGGCTCTGAGTAATGCCCGTTCCAGTCGCCATAGCTATTCCAGTACACTGCAAAACGTGTGAGATGTTTCTCACTTCTATTGTTGGAGAAATTATTTCTATGAATAATTCAATTTCCACTCTCTATATGTAATTAAACATTATTTATTTATTCAGGATAAAGTGAACCTTAAAGATGTTGACTCAGTAGCTCTGTGGTCAGGGTATTCTTATTTCGCAGATGTGGGAGATGGTACTACAAGTCCAAATATCTCTATGACCTGTAATCTGTTCCAGCCTGCTCCCTAAGGAGAGGGAAGATAAGCATGATAGAATAATTACACTGTTCACTCTTGGAGTAATGAAAACACTTTTCACATAATGAATTTTAGGCTACGAAATTTTTTCTATATGTTTATGATGGCTTGAGCTAGGCTTGATTTCACTGTTTGTGTTAGGAAAAATAACTGTGGATACTTCCTATGACTACTTTTTAAAAGATGATATGTGACTACTTTTTTAATACATGATATTTCATTTGTATTGTTTTCCAAAAAACCCTAAAATCAAGTCCTTCAGGTCCTATGCTGACATTAGTGTTTAGCTAAAGAATATATCAGAACTAGACAAAGATCTGGGAAAAAGAGCAAAATTTTTATCTCAGTAAATATGGTGAATACGTGCTGTTCCAGTAATTCTTCTGAGTGATTGGATCCAACCATTTCCTGAAACCACATCAGTGCAAGATCACATGAATATTGCTTGATCTCAAAAAAAAAAAAAACCCAAACAGTTTACATTTATAAAAAATTTTATCAGCTGTCACAGAAATGCAAAACGGTAAATGTGAAGTAGCTTTCCAGAATAGCACTTATCTATTTAAAACAACTGCAGCTGGGATTCTTTAACGGAAAACTAGAACATTCAACATTATGGTATCTAAAATTGTTTATATCCTTCTTACTCGTCATTGGGTAAATAATGGTTAATGGGGGCACAGTATCTGGAAGTGTTGGGTGTATACACAAGGACGGATCATGGCCAAGACAATGACTTTAGGTGAGGCCTTACCAGCACGTCAAGATATCCTCTTGAAAAAAAAAAAAATGCATCGTCTTGAATGAATGAATAAGTAGTTTTGCATGAATTAATAAAGACAGCAAGAATGGCCTAAGGTGAACGTTATGTAGATGAAGTTCCTCGGTGTTTTGACTGTTAGGTGTGAAGAATATTTGGTAGAACAGGAAGTAAATGAAGGATCTATTTCTGTCATAGCTTCAAAGAACAAAAATCTTGAAATGCTTTCTCAATAAATCCATATCTATATAAATGAATATCTCGTGAAGTTTATAAAATCATTGTAACTTGAGAACCCTCACTGAAATGACCTTAAATTGGAACCACAAATTCTACTGAGGAAACATGCTGATTTTCAAAGGAGAGTGAAAAACCAGTTTCAGAGCTATAAGTGCTCAAATATTCTTAATTTAAAACACAGTGGAGTTAGCACTCAACTACAGTATTTTCCTGGCCCTACAGTTCTTTTAGGTATCTAACTACCACTGTAGTGAAAGCAGCATTTCATCAAGATAGTTACAGGGCTGGACTTCAATATGTCTTTGTTTCTTTGTGATGACTTATTTGGAAAATATTGTATTTGGCAATAGTAAGAATAGAAACATGCTTTGCATCTTAAGCTGAAAACTAAAACCCCAACTGTGCAAACTCTTATGCAGGTGTTCACTTTTGTGCATTATGAATATATCTTTGCAGAATTCAAGACTTGAATTCTTCACTTACTCTTGTTACAGTTGTGGTTCACAAACCTTTTCACTTTGTACAGTTCAGCTTCTTTTTTACAAGTTTTCGTACCTTTTATGAAAGGACACCCTCTAGCAAATTTCCTTAAACTCTTCTTTGTATGTCGTATTTCCTGTGTTATAGTGGATGCTCTACAACATTCTAGTTGGTTTCCTTTGCAACTTGACTTGATATCAAAAGTTGAATATGTACTATGTTTACTATACATTGTGAACATAAGAACTGTTATTTTAAGCAATATAGCACTCAATTTTTTTTTTATAAACTGGTAACTGCCAGACATCATCAGACTACATTTTTACCTAATGCTGTGGGATTTGTATCCACTATCACTAGGACTTGATCTAGCCCATCATGACTGGTCTACACCTACTCTGTTCATCCCACTGCACGACTGTGGGTGGTATGTGATCTACATTAAGGATCATGTAGGCAGCACAAGTGAACACATTATAACAGATCTCTGAAAAGTGCCATTGCAGAAACCTTGTAAAACGGAGAAAATCTCACTAAATAGTAAAGGAATGCTACTTTTCAGTCTTATTTGGGGATTTTTTGTGTGGTATTTTTGATAGATCCTCTTACTCGAAATCCATCAACTCATCTGATACCACAGGAACCTGTGAAGTGTTAACTCTTAACCTCATCCTTTTGGAAGATGACTTAAAATGGGTAAAAGGATGTGTGTTATGTGGAGAAGGGGGATATATATTAAAAAAAATAAATAATGGTGTGATAGGGATAAGGGGCGGGGGGAGGCTGATGGTTTAAATCTCCGTGGGCCTCGGAATCGAGCCTGTTTCAGTCAGATTGTGGCCCTGCTAACAAATCCAATAGCAGCTAATCTGATCATCTGCTCTCTAGTTTTCATGCTGTGTTTTCTTCAGAGTTCCTTCTCCTAGTTCCAGTCTGTGACAGTGTGATAAGACACAAGAAATTTAGTCATCATTGCTGCTGTAAAGGAGCTCAGAGAAGGGATTATGATATTCCATAACCCTTACATTAGACACGGACAGGGGCAGTCACTGCTGTGATTACAGGCCTGAACACTGCTGTTATTTTTCCCACCTCCCTCCTGCTATTCATCCATTTATTTATTTAATTATTTATTTTTATTTCCTTTTTTTTTTTTTTTTTTCCCCAGAGGAAGCTTTAAAAGATTAGCTGAGAAATAGTCACCATCACAATCATCATCCTAAATATCGTTGTACAGAACTCAGAAGTGCAGCTCAGAAGGTTGTTACACTTCTAACCAGCACGGCCAAGATAACTCTCAAGCAAGTTATCGAAAACACTCGTCTGTTATTCAGTCATTATTAGGAAATTCAAACAGTGTAAGCTGAACAAATCAACATGGAATACAGAGAGGATGCCACATGGAGCATTGATTTGGGAAAAATGTAGTTTACTGCTGAGGTAAGTCAGAGATTAGGTCGCCTTTCCTTTGTTCTGCACATGGCAATATTTGTGACGAATATATTATTTGTAGTACCTCTTGCTTCTAAGTGTCAAGAAGGTTTGCAGTGCTGTCAGTGAACGAGTAATTATGCTTGTGTTAACTGACATTCTAGCACCAACTCTTTTTACACTGTCTGTGTCTTATCCCCATATGGAAAGGTCTTCCTGAAAAAAAAAAAAAAAAAAAAAAAAGTAGAGTTTTTTTTTAAATAACGAAGTCACAAATTAAAAAAATGGGTGATGATGGAAGCTGGGTTGCCCACTCTCATAGAAATAATAAAACGGTCTGGAAATAATCTGTTCTGTTGTTTGTTTGCTTTAAAAGCGAGAAGTAAGAGTTTTTAAATTGGCTTAAGCTGTTAGTTAAAGATTGCTTCTTGCATTTCAAAAGGAATCCCCGTCACTGGCATTGTTATTTGTTTTGCAGCATTATTATAAGGAAAGGTACTGTATGGAAATGTAAGCCATATGCCTGAGCCCAAAAAAAAGGAGTGCGTGAAGCAATGGGCAGAGACACAGCGTTCAGCTGGGATGTTCTGTGTCTCTGCACACATGTGGTGTGCAGTGCTGCTCTGCTCTGCTCTGCTAGGAGGACCCAGGCAGGTCCAGAAACAGCTGTATGACAGTTACTGGACTGGCTCAGTAGCTGCTTCTGAGACAGTCTCAGAAGATTTCACTGCGCAGGAACCATCTGACAGGACATGCCTAGTCGCCACCAAACTCTGAGCGAGGAGGAAAGGTTTTAATTATGGCAGCAAAAGGCAGACCTGTAGACTCCTTTGTGGCTCCATGCAGGACTGAAAGAGGTGCCTGTTGTGAGCGCTGGACCCCTGTTACGTACCATACGATTCAGGTTATGTTTGGCTTTTGCCTGTGAGTGAAGGCCAGCTGGGCAAACTTGAGAGCTCTGATAGCAGTGGAGACTGCTGGCCTGCTGTTTGGTGAGAGATTTCTGAGGTTTTCAGAGGGGATTTTGACTCAATTTCTAAAGCAATAGTGATCTACCATATACAGAGCCTAAGACTTCAGCTCCCGGACAAGATCAGAGGAGAACGTGTTTAAGTGTAATGTACTTAAAATATGGCAATGTAAATATTATGTTAATACTTTATATTTCAATGTATGTAATCATGATGAAGAGAGGAACTTTGAGGGACGTATTATCATCAGTAATTCCTACCAACAGGTTTTGTTTAAAATTTAATCAAAGTATTCCAAATATGGTTTGCTATATTTGATTCTATTTATAACAGTCTCTGTGTGCATTAATTTTCTTTTTAATTGGAAGACTTATGTAGTACTATCTCTTTGAAAGTTGACTGGAAACTATTAATTCTGACTTATCAAAGTTTTGCATACAGTTAATGTAAGGTTTAACCCAGCAGTGTTTTCTGGAGACAGCTAATGTTTTCTTTAAGCAAAACCTCTGTGTACCCTTTCACAGAGATTTTCTTCTCAGAAACAGACAGAACAAAGGTAATACAGAGGCATACATAGCATTGCCTTAGCACTCACTTACCCCTTGACAAACACAGCTGGATTTCTTTGGCCTTTTTACAGAGAATATTGAAAAGATTAAATATTACCACAGAATAAAAATTCCCTGATAAAAGTAAGCTGTGACAGAAAAACTGTGCAACCTCTTCTAAAAAGCAAACTAAATAAAAATTGACAGATGGCTAAGAGTGATGGCAAAACGCCCTATTAATTGATGATATTTTGTATTAGGAGATTCATCATGCCTTATGTGCAGAGATGGCAAGATAAACAATGATAGTTTTTTGCTAAGTATATATGCAATCATCCTTAGAAAAAAGGGAAAAAAAAAAAAAAAAAAAAATCCACCCTCCAGCATGTTCCTCTTCTGCATTTTGAACTTCAGTGTTGAAGCTGATTGCCTTGAGAATGCCTTAGACATTTTAATTTCATCAAAACCTTTTGACATTTCTTAAACATATTTTCCTGTATCACCCCTGCCATCTCAGATATTGCTGACATCCACAATTGAAGTGATCCAGCACAATGGATAACACTCACTCAGTTAGCCTAGCCCATTAAGATGAATGATAACTGATATTTTTATTTGTTTGCTTTTGATATTTTGCTTTCCTCTAGTCAAGTGAAAATTTATTACAGGACAATACATCCAGAAAAGAGTCTGATATGAAGAGGCCTTATTTGGCCTTGAGCTAATCAAATTGGGAACGCAGCCTGTCAAAGGTCAAGGATGTAGACGACTTCCTGTTTCCTTTACGACTAAAAGAAACATAAAAAGATCCCAAACTTTTGAGCCATCAACATGGGGATTTCAGAAGATGATTGAGGCTGGAACAAAGCATACCCTTTTGCTTCTGGGTATCAGGAAGGACTTTAATGGTACCATGACATTGATCACTGAATTCAAGGTCGCAGTCATGTTAGTGTTAATGAACTCCAAGTATGATTCCACAAAATATTGGTACACAGCAGATAGGAAGCAGTGCATATTATAAATGCTTTTAGAAATTATTTATAACAACTGATAATAAAGCTTGATGTTGTCCACCCATGGTAAATTTAGACAATTGATTCTTTCATGTCATGTGGATCAAAATGAACAAGCAGCATATTAAATTCCATACAGATTTTTTTGTATTCATCACTGTTTTTAGGAAACTGCACACATTTCTGGAAACTAGCATCATAAATTTCTGGAAAAGTTATCTAATCCTGACTAAGTAAAATATTGATAACACTGTGATCTGAAATGATTTTCTGTCTTTGCTGATCTTCTGTCTGTAGTCAGTTCACATTTCTTTGTGATTTGCACATATTCAAAGTCAGATGAAATTAGGGCAGAGCTGTCTCAATGAAGCCCACAGTGACAGAGATGTCCCCAGCTGCAGGAATTTGCAGTTGTGACTGCCTCTTTTCTCTGTCCACTATAAATATTTCAGTAGGTCAAGAAAGAAGCCAGCTACACAAATCACAATCATAATATATTGGAGTTAGCTTGCTTTCCATTGGCTTAGAATAAGCCAATACTTTTTTAAAATTCATCGTTCAGAAGTATGCATTACATGTATTTTAGCTATTTAAAGAACATATTTTTCAAAAGCCTCTATCAAAAGGATTTTCTTCTTTGTCATAAATTAACTAGAATCAGAAACTGGAAATGCAGCAAACTTCAGTGAGACTCATAAACCCACTTAGAACCTGTTCTTATTTATAGCATATGTCTCTATTAGTGTTAAAACCAAACATTTCTTACATATTGCAATACAAGTAAGCTATGCTCTTCAAGATCTAAGATTTCAGGCTGTTAGCTCAGTGGTAGTTTAAGCAATGTTCAGTATCAAAAATGGAAGAACTATTGGCTCTGACACTAGACTGAATTCTGGTTTTTGGAACTATGGCAAGCAGAGATCAAGCCAAGGTGATAGCAGACATTTCCCTGTGCTTCTATAGATCACTGCAAAAATTCAGAATTTCTGACGGTGCTCGTGCAGTACTAATAAAAGATAACAATCTAGGAAGGGTAGAAAGAAACAGAAATGTTAGACCTCTCATCTGAAAATAACCTCGCACCAGAAAGTTTTTCTTTCCACAAACCTAACACAATCAGGATCTGTCAGCTTACTAGAGTGTCCCTTCAGAGCTCTGGAGCCTCCTAAATCTGTGAAGATTCTATAGAATGAGAGAGAAGCCGAGCACTTATGTTTGCACTGTTTGCTAGTGGAGCACTTGGTCATCCCATGCAATTTTTTAAGTTCTAACCTCATACAAAAATTTCATAGAATCGTAGATTGGTTTGAGTTGGAAGGGGGCTTTAAAGATCATCTAGCCCAACCCCCCTGCCATGGGCAAGGACATCTTCAACTAGATTGGGTTGGTCAAAGCCCTGTCCAACCTAACTTTGAACACTTCCAGTGATAAGGCATCCACAACTTCTCCAGGCAACCTGTTCCAGAGTCTTACCATCCCCAACATAAAAAAAATTCTTCCTTATGCCCAATCTAAATCTCACCATTTTCCCGTCCTTGGTAGAAAGAATGCTTTGATAAAAAGTATCTCTCCATCTTATAAGTCCCACTTATATACTGAAAGGCAGCGACAAGGTGTCCCTGGTGCCTTCTCTTCTCCAGAAAAAAAATTAAGAAAAAAAAAAAAAATTGTTCTTATAAAATGCCCAGGTAGGAACCCAACTAATTGGTTTGGAAGCCAAGAAATTAATACAATAACATACCTGAACAACTATTTGATAATTTACTGTAAGTTGCTCCGTTGAACTGGCAGCACTGAGAAATCAAGATACGAGACTGAATGTAGTCCATAATTTTTAGAGCAGGTCTAAGACATGAACAAAATACAACCACTCATCACTACTTTCCTGTACATGGTGTTTTTACTTGGACTATCCTCCTGTCTGTATTTTCCTCTTCTTCGGAATGATCACTGTAGGCAAATGCATATCTTGGGCAGATCTTGAAAATGGCTTGTTGAAACTTTACTAACCTGGCTTGTTAGTAAAGAATATGTTTTTAAATGAAGCATTTTCAGCATTTACACAACCACAACATTACCACAGAAGCTTTCTCTTTAGTAAAACACCTGTTGTAAAATAATTTGAGAACCACTTGTTGCAGAAACTGTTTAAGGATAAGAAATTATTCAGGTTATCACTAGATGGAATAAATGTGACCAGCAATGAGGCAAACTGGAGTGTGTTCACATTTGTAGGAATCTTATCCTAAACCAGAAAAAGCCCTTGAATCCACCCTGTGTACTAAGGAAATGTATGGCAACTGGCGTTCTTATTGTCTTAAAGTTACACATTACTTAAGGAATTGGTGTGACCAATATTGTACAATTTTTTAAATAATATACTTTCTTTTTTAACACATGTTACTAGTGTAATAGATGACAGGTAGCAGATAATAAGCCTTGATACAGGGTAATGTTCATATGCAGAATAGAATCTGAACAGGATGTTTGATAGCTGTCCTGTAGCAAAAGGACTCTACATTGCAAGAGTTCTTGAAGCAGCATTTTTAGCTGGATTGGGAGAGTTCCTCAAAATATTGTTTCTGCTCGACTGGTTATGATTCTACTTCACTCACCCTGTTTTTGTGCATACAAAACATCTGTTAAATATCTTAACTACATGGAAAGGACTATTCTAGGTGCCATTCACTCAGCAACAGCTTCTATTGGATATTTAGCTTCTTATGTGTTATCTGCACACAGTGTGATCACTTCTGCAGCAGGAATCACAGAGGGCCTTTGGGACACTCCACCCACACTGATAATGAACACATTTAAGTATATTAATCAGACCTGACACAGCAGGAGCTGCCTTGAGGAATTTCTGGAACTGACCAAAAATAACCACCTAGGTTTCTGTAACAGCTGAATACTTTATTGCAAATGTCCCAACTGTCACCTAGTTTCAAGTTGATCCTCAGTCCAAACCTCATCTATTATCTCATCTATACAGGTGACTGATATCTCACCTACATGGGTAACTGAATTAATGATTCAAGTGAATTAAGTGGGCATCCAGGCACAGCCCTGATACCCAGCTACACCCAAGTTATAAATAAAGAATGTTGTTCGGGCTGTTTAAGAATATGTTTCTCTCTTGAGTCCTTACCTATGTTTCATGAAATCTGTCTCCTTAAAGAAAAAAAATACTTGAGCAGTGGCCAAGCTCAGAGAAAGGAGAAATTTGTGTTACCCAAAACAATATGGCGATAGTTGAACACAGGTAGCACCTGCAAAAAGTATCAGTGTATTCCTAGCAAGGAGCATGGCTATGGAACAGAGCTGAAGCATGCTACAGAAAGCACACAGAAATGACCTCTGAAGCAGAAAACAGGCCTACTTAGGCGACCTGGGGAAGAATTAGGAAGATACATAAACTAAAGGGGAAAAGACCATCATAAGAGACTGAAAGAGAAGATACAGAAAGCAAAGACTTTGAGCTAATGATCATTGTCATTGTGTAGAAGAGCTGTCTGGAGTTCATTTAGAATCATAGAATCATAGAAACATTGAGGTTGGAAAAGGCCTTTGAAGTCATCAAGTCCAACTATCAACCCTACTCTACCAAGTACACCCCTGAACCATATCTCCAAGCACCACATCTAAACAACCTTTAAACACATTAAGGGATGGTGACTCAACCACCTCCCTGGGCAGCCTATTCCAATGCCTCACAACCCTTTCAGTAAAATAATTTATCCTAATGTCTAGCCTAAACCTACCCTGCTGCATCTTGAGTCTGTTCCCTCTTGTTCTATCATTAATTACCTGTGAGAAGAGACCAGCACCTCCCTCTCTACAGTGTCCTCTCAGGTAGCTGTAGAGAGCAGTAAGGTCTCCCCTCAGCCTCCTTTTCTTAAGACTAAATAGCCCCAGTTCCCTCAGCCACTGTTCATAAGACTTATTCTCTAGGCCTTTCACCAGCTTTGTTGTCCTTCTCTGCACTCTCTCCAGCACCTCAACGCCTTTCTTGTATTGAGGTGCCCAGAACTCCACACAGTACTTGAGGTGTGGCCTCACCAATGCCGAGTGGAGGGGGACAATAACCTCCCTACTCCTGCTGGCCACACTGTTCCTAACACAAGCCAGGATGCCATTGGCTTTTTTGCCCACCTGGGCACACTGCCGGCTCGTGTTCAGCCGCTTGTCAACCAGCAGCCCCAGGACCTTCTCTGCCAGGCAGCTTTCCAGCCGCTCTTCCCCCAGCCTGTAGCGCTGCGTGAGGTTGTTGTGGCCCAAGGGCAGGACCCGGCGCTTGGCCTTGTTGAAGCTCATTCGGTTGGCCTCAGCCCATTGATCCAGCCTGTCCAAGTCCCTCTGTAGAACCTCGCTACCCTCAAGCAGATCAACACTCCCATCTAACTTGGTCTTGTCTGCAAACTTATTAAGGGTGCATTCTATCCCTTCGTCGAGATCATTGATAAATATGTTAAACAGAAGTGGCCCTAGTACTGACCCCTGTGGAACATCATTCATGACCATCCAATTTGTAAAAGTAAAATGTGGTTGAGATGTTTCTGCTGTTTCTAAAGCAACAGAACAATTTTACTGTATTGTATTTCCAGCGATGCTTTTGATTATGAGAGAAAAGTGTTTAGCACACTCTGATTAGCCCTACTACTCCTTCTTCTCATACCCAAATTAAGCAGGACTGGATCTGAGTTTTCAGCCTATGGAGGTTAGCACTTATAGTTTGAAGAGTCACACCTGCAGGACTGAATTGCACGTACTGGATTTAGGAGATTGAATTCTGTTCTTAATTCAGCAACTGACCAAAGCCTGTGATTTTTAGAAAAATTAGGTAACTCCTAAGCATAATTTTCTTAATCACCATAAGAATTTTTTGTCAGAAATACTTCCACCAGAGGTGTTTTATAAGCTATTCACTGCTTTGTAAAACATTTGCACCAAGAGATGACAGGTACTATAGAATTTCAAGTTAGTATTTCTCTATGCCCTGCATCATTTCTGAAGTACCTATGTATGGCTCAAAAGTATGTTCGAATAGATGAAGTGGAAACAAACTTCAGTGGTTTAGACTATCTGTAAAATCAAGATATGGTAAAGAGGTATTTTTTATCATGAAATTGAAGGAGATTTGTGTTTAATGTAAACTTAATTAACTTTCCTATAACCATTTGTGGTACAACCATCCAGTGTCAAGAAAATCAGGTGCCAGAAAGCAACTGAGAAACACTGTCTTTGTTCTTTATTTTCACTGATCAGAGTGGAACTTGAGAAAAAAATCTCGAAAAAGCTTCAAAAGGAAAACGGATGAATCTATCACCTGCTTTCTGATGCAATTGCATTTTCAAAATTACTCTTCAGCCATCAATGTTTAAAGATTGTGATTCTAAACCTAGAATCTATAATGATTTGACACATATTGCAGGAAAGCATGACTTCTCTATACCAGTTGCACAAATTTTACTGTATGTTTTTTGCTATTAGTACAGGTAACTAGGATCCACTTTTTATATAAGTTTCCATATATTACCATAATAGCAGCTTTATGCCTCATAGTTACTGGCTTTGTTTTTCATTCCCATTTTATAACAGCATGCCTAAAGCCCATCAATATTCAAGTTAGCACTTTAAAATGAAACTATAAATTTCAATTTGGAGAAAATAAGCCCTTATTCAGGCTCATAAGTTTTAAATAACACATTACCATTGGCTACATTAAGTTTGCATTTCTAATGTTATTTTATGCATTTGACAATAGATGTTCCACTCTGCTCAGTAGTGGAGAGCAAATGCATGTGAAATGTAACTCTGCTTAAAATGTAGGAATTTATTAGAGCTGTCAGTCAGCAGTGACATGAGAGTTAAATTATTGCTGAAGATATTTGAGTTGAATTTTGCACTTTCCATTGTCTTTATCCTCTGAAGTTTGAGTATAAATAACTCTTTTAAAAGGTTTTCTTCCTAGATTGGTTAGTGCTTCCTAAAGCCAAATAAAATGAAACTGAAAACAGGATACTAGATGCACAAAGCTCTTAAGGAAATAGCTAGGTAAGTATTTGAGGAAAACCAGAGAAGTTTAATTATTTATTTCTACCAGTCCCAGAAGAACCAGATTGGTTTACTTCTATTTTTGTTGTTGTTGTTTAATTTAGTTCCTTTAGAAAAGATGGTGACTGACTCATTTTCCTTTTGAATGCTTTCCTTTTAAGCAAAAGGTATGTACTGGTGGTCAAGTGGTGTCTTTTACAACTGTCTGAATATTAACTGTGATACAAGTTATTATAAAATTCTCTCTGCTGCAGGACTAACAACAAGGAAATTGTGTGAAAGCACTACTTTTCCTGGCAGGAGTGATTCCTCTTCTTCTTTACAGCTTTTCTTGTTTATCACTCAGATGGACTATCAGAATTGATCTGAAGGAAAACAATTCCTTTTCACTTGACTCTTTTTTTATGATCGTCTGGTGCTACTGCCTGCATTTCTCAAGACTGTTTTCTTCTACAGAAATTAGAATGAAAAACAATTAGTTTTCTTATGAAATATTACGTCTGTGGGCCAATGCAATCATCCTACCTTGATTCATTTTGGTTGTTAACATAAGAGCTTTTGCATGTCCAGAATAACAAGGAATGTTTGAATGTCAAGAATGAAATCACTTTCCAGAGTCTCCTAGAACGGAGAAAATATCTGCATTGCTCCCATGTGTCTGTCAAAACAAGGGTGCTTTTTGCTAATTGATCAGTTGAAACAGTTTATTCTTGGCTCAGGTGTCAAGACATAGCTAAAAAGTTAGTAAGAAAGTGTAGTGACAGATTTTGGACCTTTGCATTCATGTAAATACGATCATGCTAAGGAAGAAGAAATTTTCACAACACTGGCCCTATTTGTACTTTATTGCTATGTGATGACAGGAAATTCCTATGGTTACTTGGACAGCTGAGATATTTTCACATGCAAAGGTCAAAATTCAGTCATGGCATAAATAGATGAAACTTCACAATGTAAATTCAGTCTGAACATAACTGACTAAAGAAAATTGAGTGTTTTTTCCCAATTCAAGCGAATAATTCTCACACAGTGATTTACACTGAATACATAAATTTATCATGCATTTCCCCATTATAGGCACAACTCTGTTTCCAAAAAGAGTGTTATGATCAGAAAGCATATGGTAGTAGCTCCACAGTAGCTGGAAATTCCTTGCTTACAATTCTAATAGAGAAATTAATAAAAAAATTCTGGAACAGGCTAGAAAATCCTGACTGCTGTCTTTGCTGAACAACTAGATCGCCTTAAAACTCACATTTGGTTTTCCCAATACCTTTCTGAATTACAGAAATCTGTTCATGAATTGTCTTTAAGTAAACAAGCAGATACAGGAGGGAAAAAAGGATAAACTTTTGGACTCAGAGAGGCAAAGAATGGATTGGTGTGGAACTGGATTCACGTCCATGCTAGAGCTGAGGCATACTATTGAATTAACATACATTTATACTGCACTAAAGTACAAACTACTGCAGGCTGCCATAAACCCCTGTATGCATTTTCATAGATGTCACAATCATAATTCTGAGCCTTTTATGCACACTAAGATGTCAACAAAATACATTTATTTGTGGCTAATGAACCAACAGGAGTCCGACATACAGATTTGAATACTAGTTACATTGAATATCTACTGAGGAAGAAGATTGCTTCACAGATTTTAAGAAATCAATCTGTAATAGTACAGAAATAAGGGTCACTCAGAAGTGAAGCTATTCATTTATTCTCTTCTGATGTTATTCCAAAAGAATGGGTAAGAGCATTTCAAGTCTTTCTGTGTTAGGGAGCACAGCTGGGACACTACATAAATGAGTTCTCAGACTGGACTTAGATGAAGTAGGTGTCCACATTATGCCACTATTCAGGCTCTGTGCTCATGTGGCTACAACAATCCAGAGTTCTCATGTGAGACATACAGCTGACATGGTGGAACATTTGCTGTGGCAGCAGGAGGTTTGTGCTGCAGCCTCTGGCCTGGTGCAGAGGAAAGAGTTAAATTTCCCGGTCAGATCTTACATTCCCAGCACAGCCTCTTCTTAAGCCCTGTTCCCTTGATATTCTGCTATCCACACATGCCTGGTCTCTCTGGGTCTCTCTGGGCAAGGACCCTGGCAGAAAACAGGACTGGCTCTTCAACAGAGTGGACAAAACACACTCTGGGCTCTATGGAATTGATCTTGAAATTCAACATGACTATAAAAGGCTACAGACTCAGCCTGAATCAAGGTCTTCAGAGGAGCTATCCCCTTCATATGGTGGATATTATTACACAAGGAACCAATTCATCCATTCATGGAAAAAGAAGGAAGGTCATGAGGATCAGAATATCTAAAAAAGAAGAGTCTAATAGTCAATACAGTTCAGATGTAGAAGTGACCATATCAGCTGTGCAGCCTGAACAATATTGATGGCCAGTGCCTTGAGCGTCTGCATTTTCATGGTGAGGCTATCACTCTCTCCCCAAGTCAAAATATTTAAAATGTGGAACTTAAACAGCAGAGTGTAGGTTAAACCTGGAACGAACAGAAACAGTTTTAAATTAACAGGCACAAGATAATGTGCTGTATGACCCAAATATCTACATATGGGAAATGTAGATGTTTCGACAGACTCAGATGAAAGTAAGGAAAAGCTGACCAGTGGAAATCTTCATCTTCAACTGTCCTATTTGAATCATTCCACCAAGCTCTCAGCCAAGCCATTTAATAGAAAATGACGTTATCCAGACATTGTATTGCAAACCCATCATGTCTGCAAAAACCTGCCTGGTTGTAAATCAAAACCTTTTTCAGTCAGTGGAAACAAGGATAACCTGCTTCAAGTGATGGAAAAATAGTGTACACAGGAATCTGATAATGCCAGTAGTAGAGGTCACATCCATTAGTATAATTTCAACCCATTTGAATAAACACAGCTACTGCTCCAAGTAAAATCCAATAATAGATGTTGCAAAGCAAGCCATGTCACAAGAATACTTGAGTCTTTGATATTTACTGGAAATAAATCAGGCCAGGAAAGCACACTGGAAGCAATTCTGTGAGATGATTATTCAAGAGAGTGCATACCAGAGTGTGTACAGGTATCTTCTTTTTCTCTAGTCATGCAATGTTCAGTAATACTGTCTGTTGTAATACTGACAGTACTATCACTTAGTAGCCCCACAGTAGCAATGTTTGCTCTAGAATTTTCTGCTGTCATGGTTTCCTAGGGCTATCAGTCATTATAAAAGATACATAGCCTTTGGAGAGCAGAGGTGTATTGCTGCAGCAGTGGTTCGCCTCCTGAAAGAGCTCCTGAAGAAAGAGGACCTCCTCTTCTCCTGAGGCGTTTTTTTGCACATAGCTGTTTCAGTACTGAATTTCAAAAAAGAGTTGTCACCAGTAGATATGACTGATTTTAGACACATTTGACTGCCACTAAGTCAGTTGCTCCACAAACTCCAAAACAAGGTCAAGGAACATGATATTGATAAGCTGAATTGGTCACAGAGGAGAAAAGTCTTCTTACCGTGCAGCTAATCAGGAACAGGCGTGCAAGCCATGTCTTGCTCTCAAAGTCCGTTTTATTTTTTTTTAAAGAATTACAGAAAACTTGTGGGAAAAGTGCCAGCAGATGATGAAAATTGTCACTTGAGTTCCTAAAAACAAGATGGCGCAGGCCTTTATTTTACTTTCTCACTGGATGTTTTCAAATTAAGCTGACAGAGATTCCTCTGAACTGATGGAACAAAGCTGTGAACTCTTTATCAAATGGGCATGTTCCAACACTGTAGGGGAATAGAAAGCAAGTCTGTTTCCTAGGACAACTTACAGAATTAAAGATTTGATCCATTACTCTATTCAAAGACTAATAAAGTTCTAGACAAGCATATGAGTGAGGCGAAATAACTGCTCAATAACTAATTACATACCTATTAGTGAAAATCTGCATCTTGGCTAAAACCATAAAGGTCATGAGAGTTACACTGCTGAGTATTGCAGCAAAAAATAGTAAGTTACATTTAAGATTGTGACAGTTGTATATGTATATACTAATAAGAAGAATATCATCTAAAACGTCAGTTGACCAAGAGGGAAGGTTATTACTAGATGATGTATAAACCTTAACTGCTTCAGTCTCCCTTAAAATAATAATCTGAAATGAGAGAGAGGCAATTAATGAAGCACAGTTAATAAAAAACAAACAAAGATTACAATATCAACCTAGGACAGGAATAGGGAATACTTGGGGAAATCAGATAATCTAGGCCATGTGGACCGTGTACCTCATCCTAAATTACTGAAAGGTTCAACTGCAGCAATCTGAGAATTGTTAGCAGTGATGTCCAAGAACATGATGGGAGCGGTACTGCAGACTGGAACAGTGCAGACAGACTGCTCATCTCTAAAATGAGATAGGCATTCTAAAAGGAGGAGGAGAATTATAGATCAAGCAGTTTCATTTCAGTGCTCAGAAAACTACTAAACCAAATGATCCAACAAACTATTTGTAACATGGAAGGTAACAGAAAACAGAGTAGCAGCCAGCATGGATTTGTCAAGAGCAAATAATTTCATTCTGTTATAGAGTAGTAGGCCCTGCGGACAAAGCAGAGGCAGCAGATATGTTTTTGACATTAGAAATCTTTTAACATTGTGCATGGCATTTTCCTAAGCCAGTTAGAAAGACATGTTTTAGAAAAAAATGTTACAGTGTCAGTAAAAAGAGGGTATCAAAGATTATGGTTCACTGATAAAATCAAACAGGTCATCTGTTGTTGTCCTTTTCAAGATTTCCTTTTGTGACATAGATGATGGAATGCTTATTAAGTGAGTGGGAAGCAACACAACCACAAAGCTTCAGAGAATAGGAAGACCATGTAAAATCATCTTGAAACACTAGAAAAACTGTCTGTGAAAAAGAATAAATTCATATTCATACAACAAGGGATGTAGTTAGGTGTTGTAAAACCCATATGGGGAAAAAACTGTTCATATAAAAATTTTGGAGAAAGAAATTCGGTGTCACAGTAGATAGCAAGACAAATATTAGTCTATGTTCAGAATTGTGATTTTATATCATTGTTAAAAAAGAAAAGGGAATAGGAGGATAACCCATAAGACACATGAAGTCATCTTTCTGCTCTATTTCTTCTAAGCCCCCAAAGGATCAGTTGGAGTTCATACATGGGAGAGAAACACGGAATTTAGGGATTTAAAAAGCATTATCCGTGGGGGAAGACTGAAGTTACTAGTCTTCATTAAGCTGCAGAAGGAAGTGGAGACAAATCATTAATCTTCTAATAAATAGAAGGTTACTGCAGTGAGAAACAGTATAACCTCTTTTCCTTGTCCAAGATGAGGAGCATACAAATAGGTACAAATGAAAGTATACTTACTTTCAAATTGGAATAATGGAGCTTTGGGTGGTTTTTTTGAAAATGTCTTCTGTGGCTGCAGTTTTCTTCTGCAAATGTTTTTAAGAACAAGCTAGGCAAGTGACATATTTGCAATAACATACTTGATCTCAGCTACAGAAGGGAAATGATCCCATGAGGTCATTTCCTCTCATATTCTTTCCTACAAAGGAGGGACATTCCCAGGGGAAGTGAAGGTGTGATATACACCACTGTTAATCTGTGCTTTGTCTATTGTTTGAATAAATGGAAGACATGGTCCAGTACAACTTTGCTTATACTGCAGCAAAAGATTTTTTTTAATAAATACCTGTGGACTAATACTACATTTGTAGTATAAAGGAAAACAACCAGTGGCAGTATTAATTTGGCTTTATTATGTTTGCTATTTCCACTTTGCCATGCCTCACTACCTTATTAGCAATGTAAAGATATGAATACAGAAGTGCTCATTTTATCATGACAACACTCAGTTTTGAAACTAATCTTAAATAAAACCCAGGGTGTGCACAGAAAACTCAATTATGAAACAAAAGGCATCCAGTATGAAATTAAGGTAGTACATTCCGTGTTTTATGTTCTGGCATTGTAGATTGTTACAGGGGTTTTTTGCTGATAAACCTCAAAAAGCTCACATAGCCAAGAGCAGCTCTAATGGACTGAATCTAAAATTACTCACTTTCATCTGCCGAAACAAATTGGTTTAATATACAGTTGTTTGTTGTCACATACATTAAAAACACTTGTGCCAAACGAAATTATAGGCCGTGTTTGTTGTTTGCCTAGTATATTTTTGGAAGGTGGGGGAATGGGAGAAGGAGGAAAGACAGTGGGTGGAGTTTTCCCTGCACTTGCCAACATCAGGCTAGACAGCATTAAGAAGATGTAACGTACACAATATGCATGCAATGTGTCTGAGCTACACAGGCGTAAAGCTTTCTCCTTCCGTTTTTTAACATTTGACCATGTGTAACTAAAAAGTTCTAACCTGTTGGGCTTTGCAAGATAGTATGCAAATAGGCCAGCTATTGACAAAGGACTACAGTAATTCACTTTTTTGTTAATCAGGGTGTGATTATCATTCCATTCTTTTGAACTCCATCCAGCTTGCTATTCTGTCTCAGCTTCAAGCAGGTGTTTTGTTGTTGCCAGGCCATGAACACAGCCCTGTGCCTGAGTCTTTCAAGTGTGCTGGCTGTGCAGATGAATTTTGCCTGCAAACTTTCCTCAGGCAATGAACTGACTAGTGCAACATGCTCACAGCAATGTTAATCTAGCTCAGGGACATGCACTGCACATGAAAGACTATTTTTACCCTAATTTTTAATTGATATATTTTGCCCACTGCAAGTTTCCTCTGTCTCTCTTTCTCTCTCTCTCTCCCTGTCTGTCTGTCTTTATAGCTATCTACTTTTTCTTCTTCCTTTTTTTTTCAAGGCATCAAATGGATTGGAGTGAAATGAAACTACAGTAGCTGGCGGACACAAAGCAGAAACAAGGCTGAAGTTAAATAAAATATGAGAGGGTGGATGCTCAGCAAAGAATTCACCTTTGATTTTAAAGATTAGATAAATTGGAAAAGTAATAATCAGTAAATTGAAAAGTGGGGACCATTATGCATTAGCATTGTGACTAGCATAACAAATCTCTTTTATTTGTTTATACTTTCAGGATGGTACAATATTTTATATTATACAATAGCTTAGAATGTCTTCTGGAAAGGGGTCGTGATGATACATTTCAGCTCTGCAATCCTAGTAAGAAATATTTGTACAGTAATATGATTCAATGATATTCAACACAAACTGTTTTGAATATCAGAATCTTTCAGGCTTGTTCAGAACATGCCTCTTAAATGCAACTTGCTGTAAATAATGGACATTTGATTAATCTGTTTCTATACCATGTATTTGCCTTAGGTTTTATGCACTGATTAATTCTGGTTGTTAATCTTTAATTGAAAATATATATGTATATATTATTATTTTACCACTGTGGATCTGAAACATGATCTAGAATAAAAATAAAACTGTCTGTATACTGACTACATAGTGCCCCCTCCCTCCAAATTTTTAATATACTGTATTCCAAACTCTTATAAAACAAAAGTCCAAAAGGCTAATTTGAAAAAAGTGTTAGGAAAAAATCAGGAATATAGTTTCAGAGCTGTTTAGTGTACTGTTCATGACTTAGGGATTTTCCATCTCTCCTCAATATCTATGTGGGAAACATGTAATGGGGAAAATATACCTTAGTTTGTCTGCTGTTTGCCATTCTCTCTTAACTAGTCAGAACTGGGTTCTTTGCCTTTCCTTTGCACAGTAAAATACAGAGCTCCCTGTCCTCTTCTGCTTCCTTGAAAAGAAAATTTGCCACAGAAGTTCTTGTTCATCCTCTTTTGTGGCTGCCTTTCCTCTCCTGGTTCCAGACAGGAACACCTCTGACCCTCCCTGGCCTTGCTGTGTGAAGAACATCAGTTCCATGCTGAGCAGACATGTGTGTGGAAGGTTGTCCAGGTCTGTCTGTAGGGAGCAAGGTGGGAAGATGAAAATCCAAAGCAAAGGGATGACCACTTTTGATGTGTGCTATTTGTAAGGGGGAAAAAAATCAAATTACTTTGTGGAGAGAATGAACAAGGGAAGAGGAATATCTGTGATATAGAAGTTCTGTGATATAGGACAGAAAAACAATGGAACTGAAGTGATAGTGCTGCTAGCAAGACAGGCTGGGTACTCTTCCAAAGAGGAATGATTAAGCATGAACAGAGAAAAAAATACCCATATATTTTGTAAGCTCAAGGAATACCAGCTTCAGAACTTCTAGGCACTGTTCCAAGCAGATGTGATATGTTTAGGGAAGGACTATTTGCAGGTGGGCTTTTTTTGGTGTCTCAAAAGCCGTATCACTAAAGTGGTCATTGGATTCTTTGCTATTCCACGCATGCATCAGCATTATATTCTGACATATTTTCTGCTTATTGCTTATATATTTTAGAGATACAATTCTTCCATTTTTGAGACAAATGCAATGTTTATGACCTTCTCATGTGCTTTGGAAATGATGAATTTCAGATTAATTTGGGACCTTATTTATTAAAATCAGAGTGAGAGACAGAAAGGAAAAAAAATCAATTTTATGTACACTCTTAAAATAGTACTATTTTGGATTATTTTTTAAAAGATCTTGCACAATAGTTAACTCATAATATTGACTTTCACATCATATAAATTAATATACATTATAGAATTATATCTGTGTTATTGAGTTATAGTATATCCATACAGGTGACTATCATTTAGTCAGTGAATTAAGAAAATTCGCTTGACATCCATCACTGTTCGTACAAATAATTTCCTCTCGATGGAAATGATTTTAAAAGTGATTTTCATTTTAAGAAATTCAGCCCATTTCATGAATTGTTTTTCAAGTGTAGTGTAATTTTAGACAAAGTGAATTACTCCTAGATACAATAATCACCACAGAAGTATGCTCACAGTTGCATGGCTGACATTCCTCATCAGTGAGCCAAACTGTTGTTTGGTTATAAGGGCAGATGGACTTTAGTTTTACAGTAATGGAGTTCAGGTGGCAGCCACTGGTTGAAGGCATCCCTTTCCCATCTTCTCTTGCCTTGCAGCATGCTGATACTGCAGGTAGAGATGCAAAATGGATCAAAACCCCAAAATGATTGAAATAACTGCCCTTTTTGTACGTTTAGTTTTCGTTTGCTTTGGGTTGCTTTTTACATAGATCAGTTTGCTAATCCACTGCAGAGCAGAATCACGTCCCAAATGCGGGAGCATATAAATAAGCATCCTCATCCTATCCAAGCGCTGCGGCCTTGGGTTTGTGTTGGAGCTGTGCCATAACTTGCTGGTTTATGATACAGCTAATCTGATCTGACAGCTAACTGCCACCAGATAGAGAAAACTTCCCTCTTCTCTGCCTTTTCTTCCAGCCCCGGATATGTGTGCCTGCCTCCTCTTCTGCCCTGGCAGTGGTGCTCATCTGAGACCCCTGGAGGGACGGCTCAGTGGAGTAAACTGACAGAAAATTATTCCTTCTTATTTTTAGTGTCACGTCTGTCCCCCAGACTGGCTTGGGGAAGGGCCAGGTGAGTGCCAGTGTCCACTGGGGACAGGGGGAGGGGAGGAATGGGGGACACAGGAGGGCAGCCCGTGGTCAGCATTTCACCCTGAGATCCCTCAACTGTACCTATGCCCTCCCATGAAACAGTACAGCATATCAGTGGTACCACTGCTGGTCTCCAGGCAGCTGTTGTATAGTATTCCCTATTTGCACAGTTATTTAAAAAATTGAAAAAAAAGCCACTCATAAAAAGCCACTCATAAAAATGAAGAAGAATACAGTTTTGGGCTGTCAACAGCCGAGTAGTCCCAACGTGGATTTAAGGTAGGGTATAAGCAGGTTAGTGTGTTGGGTATAATCTTAGATATTGTTAGCACAAGTTTTCATTATTGGTTTTTATCAAGCTTTTCAAAGAAAATGGGTGACTTGAAATGGTTCTAGGCTGCCACGAAATATATGACAAAAACATTTTAGGCCTATTAGGAACTTTTCACAGAAGAATAGCCTTAGGTTCGTCAGCCTCAGCACGGATTTGCTCACTGTGAGTTTTCACCCCACGGAGTTTTCCAGGGGAAGGCTAAGGTGAAATAAAACAGCCCATGACATGGAAATCTTTGTCATGATGTGCGTAATCGCTCTTGGCCAAACTTCTCTCTGCTTTTTTTTTTGTGTGAAAAAGCAAAATGTTAAGCAAATAGTCCCATGTGAAAGGCTGTAAAAAGCATATTGAGCACAAACGCATCACTGAACCCATTCTTTCAGCCATTACGCAGGGTTCTGCTTTGGTCTGCTTTGCCTTGTACTTTGCGGACTTCTGTGCCTGCAGAGGTTCCTTGACCAACACTGGGAACTTCTAAACAAAAGCTCACTATAGGTTTATTTATGGCCACCTAAAGATTTCTTTGGAGTACTCAGACATAATCCCAGTTTGAGGAGTACACTACTTTTTCTTTATTCAGAAACAATTTTTTATGCAACTGGAGTAAGAATTACCATAAACTAAGGTCTAAGCCCCAATTTGGGAGATTATTGTTGTAGCAGTTGGTTTTTTCATTCCTTCTCTGTGATACTAGTAAGTTACTCACAGTGACCTGAGTCACAGACTAATTGGTTTAAATCCTAAGTCAGGAAAGCAGAGGTTTTCAGACTTTTTCAGGGAAACAAAAAGGATTTGAAAGCTGAAGTGATCATGATCTGCTAGTGATCTTCATCAGGTGCAGGAGATGAATGAAGCTGAGTTGTTGCTAATACCTGAACAAACACTGAATATATATAACTATCCATGTAAACAAAGAGTGGCTGAGAAATGCTGTTAGCTAAATGGATGTTAGTAACGTTAGTTGGAAAGGCTTTCATCATAATAAATTTCACAAATTTAATTGTATAAGTCTCACTGTTTTCACTTCTATAACCAGGATCATTAGGAAGCACTGGAGAATAACAATAGTACTAATAACAAAAAGAACAATAATATCATAAAAATATATCTCATTGTCATAAATGGATTTCTGAAATGGGTATTGGAAAATTCTGAAGGTTATTTTCATTATCATATATTGCTACAATGCTAAACCAGATTTTCTGGTGTTCTATGTTCAAGGGGAAAAAAAAAAAGGATAAGGTAAAGATAAGGGTAAGGGTAAGACACAGTGAAAACAAACAGAGATATCAAACAGGGAAAGGAAAGAGGAAAAGGACCCCAACCCCAAAAGGAGTTGGAAAACAGTAACAAATTAAAGAATACGTGGTTCAGTATACAACTAGATGTGCATTTTCAGCAGTGCAAGTCCCACAGAATTACATATAGTACTATTAATCATGAAGAGGTCTCTATATAATACTTTAGAAGCTAGATTAAAGTTTGTCAATGTTCATTACCTCTGTTTTTTTAATATTAAATTCTATTTTTAAGGACATTAAATATAGCTTTTTTCCACAGAAGTATAAACATGAATTTCTATACACATTTGTTACTTTTTACATATACGCAGCATGCAAATTATTCATTACCAAGTTTTGATACGGCACAGTCATATGAGAATGACCATAT
Organism: Leptosomus discolor; assembly: GCF_034619465.1. Classification (NCBI taxonomy): domain Eukaryota; kingdom Metazoa; phylum Chordata; class Aves; order Leptosomiformes; family Leptosomidae; genus Leptosomus; species Leptosomus discolor. The sequence continues at coordinate 6,990,304 of NC_141398.1, forward strand.
TCTTCACAACACATTTTGTATGGCTTCTTCGTATTTTGCACGTCTAGGATAAGGAGAGTAGGCAGGAACTGGAAATCTCTTTGCATTTGTGTCTTAAGTCTAATAGTTTTAAAGTTATTTTTTCATTATTGAATTCACTTACATAACACTGTTGCTAAACCACATTTACTTAGCAAAGATTTAGAAATACCATCATATTAGTGTTCAGCTGTGGTTAGCAAGCATTCATATTTTTCTAAACAAAAGCTGAGGTGCATGATGGGAAAACAAATATTAGCATATCTAGACTGAATATGGCTTGTAGACTCCCTGGTGAGCAGTGCTTCTATAGCCAAGGATTGTTCACACCATATACAATTAAGTTTTCCTTTAAGACTGATTCTTTTATACTGCAGATAAGGATGAGAAGCTACACAAAGTCTTCTAAAGAAATATTCAGATACCTTTAATAAAGAAAAGAATGTGGTTCATCTCTTGCAGGCCAGCCAAACTTAGGAATTTTATTTTATCTAGGAATGACTAAGAGCAGAATTTGGTATACAGTTTGACCTCTTTGATTGTATTTTGAGGTTGTTATTGTACTTTGCTGTCGGCTCTTTAATTAATCTTACCGGGTCTGTAGTATCATTGGGGCAGAAATAATTGCTTAAATATAAAAGGACCTGTTAAGAGAGCCACATGGGAATCAGTGAAGTGGTGAAAGAGTGCACTTCTAAGATTTCCTTATTGACTGTTTAGTAAATAAATCGTATGTTTTAATTGCTCTGTCAGAAGGATCCTTCAATGAGGGAAAGGTGACTGGAGCTGAATATGGGAACACCACAGGACAGCTGTTTGGTCTGGCAAAGGGCTCTGTGCACTTGTACGATATATCCAGAGCGACCTTTCAGATTCCATGTACATAGTAACAATTAAAAGTACACAATGACTTGACAATGTTCACTGTGACAGACTGCAGGTTGGCTGCTTCCCATAACAGCCTCCCAGGCAGAGAGGAACAAAGAGCCCGGGCCCATCTGTACGCTGCTCTGAATGCCTCATGTTCCAGAGAGCGCGCTTTGTTTCTCCAAACGCCCCAGGAAGCTCTTCAACAAACAAAACTCAGAGGTCCAGAGGAGCCCAGTCAGGACATTAATATGATAATGAATTCGGGATTACCCTGACAGACGTGACAAAGAAATAGATCCTTTTGATAATAAGTTATCGGGTTGATTAGGCGGAATTTGTCTGACTCCGTGACTGTTGTGGGTATTTCAACAAAGTCAACAAAACCATGCATGACATCGCTTCTGTTACCCTCTCTTGCTCTCCTTGTTACTTTTCAGCAAGTCTGACCCATGCCACTGTTTTAAGGCTTCTTCAGTTGCACTGAAAATGCTGCTACCTGTCTGGGAAGTTATTGTAAACCGTGAAACTAGCAGCACCTCTGCTACCACACAAAACAAAGGAAAATGACTGCTTGGTGCAGGCAGTTTAGAAGAAAAATTGCAGTTAATTCAGAGGTATGACTTTGCTTTTCAGCTAACGTTCGTAGGCTGAGTTAGCGCAGTAGTCTTTGTAAGATTAATTTCCAGTCATCCCACTCAGCAAGACAAAATGGTTTCCTTTCTGGCCCATCAGAATAAATCTGATTCTGATTGAAATTGTGCTTACTGTTGATTACTGACAATAGGAGATGAGGTGAAACTTTTTTGGGTAAAATATTGCTGCTTGGTTCGTACAGTTCAAGGAAGTTGCAAGTTACTTCCATAATGTTCGGAAGTGGCGTGTGCTGCAGCTCCTTTTGACTTCAGCTGAGGTTGTCATAGTTTTTTGGAAAGGTACTTACAGTTTTTGTCTTACTATTGATTTCTGGGGTAATTATTACATCTTCTTGGCTGGATTCTCCAAAAGGCTCTAAGATAAACTTCAGTTATTCCACAAAAACTCAGCAGCAAAAAGGACATCAACTAGCTACAGATATAGTAGATGGCTAAGGTCACACAAAGTACCAAAATCGGGTGGCACCAGTCATCTGTAGTTAACAGCTATTATATAAACATAAAGGAATGTGCCCTGTGTTCTGAGTGATGGAAAAAAATTGGTCATTAGCCACTTGGGAAAGCCTGATTCCCCCCACAGCTTTCCAGCTGCGATCCAAGTGTGTTTAAATAAAAACTCAGCACACTTAACAAGAAGTTTGATAGAGTGTTAACAATCCTCAGCTTCACGTTGAGCTGTTAACCAACAAAGTAGTCATTAAACGCTGGTAATGACTGCGTTTCTTGGGATTATTGCTTAATTATAAACTTGATAGAGTGGGTCTTGCCTTCTGACTTGGGGGACATTTTCCATTGCAGAGTTTTAACTACAAACTTTTCTTAATATACCACCTCAGTTATAAAACCTTGACTATAAACTACAGCAAGAATACTGCCTTTAAAAACAATTATTTGTACACTTCACGATTATGTTCAAACCATAACTGATCTTGGATTCACCTCAGACAGTGGACTAGCAAAGCCCAACTGCTGGCAACAAATGATTCCTCAGGGAATACGGTTTTCTTGTAGAATAAAATAAGCATTTCTGAAAAGGAATTCTGCATTCTGATTGACTGGAAGGAGTATAGAGCATAGGTAGTACTTCATTTTGAAAAACACTATGAAAGTGATGTAAAACTGCAATAAACATTTTCTCTCTTATTCTTTCAGAAGCAACTAAATACTGGTTAGCGTGTACAAGAAATTATTTCAGCAGCCATGGCCTTGATAGTTCCCTAGCTATTGCTGTCTGCTGTGCCTTAACATTTAGCAATTGTTTCCCAAAATCTGTAGATACCATGTGTTAAATATACAAACAGTTATAGAAATATATTCAGGAAAGCTTTCTGCCCTGTGCTGATATCTGAGCATCTAAATATATCCTATCCAAATCCACAAGGAAAGATAAGGGGTGCAAAGTGTCATAGCACCACATCCTTCAAATCCCAGCACATGAGGCGGCCATGCACGGACACAAAGGGTGTAGGGAGAAAGGCAATCCTATTTTCCTTTCTTTGTTGGTTTCCTGTGTAATTCAAGCCATCATATACCACTAATGTATCTAAGATCTGTTATAAAAATCATTAAATAGCTGGGTTTTGAACATGGGAGTATACTGAACTTACTCCTTTTTTTCAATAAAAAAAGGCTTAAAATATTTAACATTAATTTATAATTCTTAAAACTCTTTGGCACTTTAAGGCCACTTACTATTTCAAGTAGGAAGGCAATTGGCGAAAAAAAACCCAATTTCATCCTTCAAACTGAAACTTGTTCTGTAATTCACAAAATACTGAGTCTTCTAATGCTAAGTAGCTAAGCAAACTCATACATCTTTCGTCTTTTTCAGACTGTTCTTTTAGGTACTAAACAACAAGGAAATCAAACAAGATTCCGTCTTTAGAAGCTATTAGATCAAACATTCTTTGAAAAGAACAACATATAGAATATATTTATTTGTACAAAATTTTAACTGAAAGTTGCACTGATAGATAGATAGATAGTTTCACAACTAATTTGTCTGCAAAATGGCATTTAAGTATTTTTACAAGTGTTTAGAATACGGTTGAAATAGTGAATTTTCAAGTTATTGTACTAATTAACTTATCAGTGACAACTGTAAAGAAGAATAGCATCTTTTACCAGGACAAATTATGTAGCTGGAAAAGATGGAAAAGACTTGGAACAAACACATATTTTCAGGTTTTGCATTTTTTTTCCAATTATTACCAGTAAATGAAAGGAGGAGCTGTTTGTTGGAAATCTGAAAGGCAAGAGAGACAGATATCTTTGCATGTGTAAATCGTCTTCTTTCTTCATTCAAAAACTCAGGCTTGTGTCCACAGTGGCTTGTTGGCTCAGTTCATCAGAAAGCCTGCAGCAATTCCCTGAGCCCTCATTTGTAGACATCACTTTGGCAATGGAACAATGCAGCAGATTCTCATTCTAGGGATTAGGATACTATATATAAAGAAAACATAAAAAGATTTACATATATTCCATGTAATTTCCCCCATTATATTTTACGCATGGAGCAGACTTTTGAGTCTTAATTGGTAGATGTGTCACAAAATATTTTAAAAAGTTTCATAATTTATATCACAACATTTTATTTTCAAAGATAATATGCATGTCATACGTCACATCCCAGAACTTGGGAAAAATAGATAAAAGGGACCCTATACTTTTGGGACTAAATCACTTATCTTGCTGAATGATTGAGTTACCCTGTATACTTTCCTAACTTCACCCCCTGGTTTGCATGCACACTGTAAATGGACAATGGCTTAGAGGAAGAACACAGTCATTGTTGCCTGGCATTCTGTCCTCATGAACAAAAGGCAACAGTGGGGATGAAACCTTACCTTTGCCACTTTTGGACCAGGCATGAGTGAGGAAATATTGTCCACCATTCACAGGTTTGCAGCATTGTATATTCCTACCTTTCCAGGTGTTTCAAGATAGCACAGGGAGAAATGTGCCTTTGAGAAGTGTCTCTAACGCCATAGCTTCACAACCGCAAAGAGCTATGCTTCACCAGACAAATGTGCTAGTGCTGTTCTGCTCTAGATTAGAAGTAAGAACACGATCACAGAGCACACTGTTTATGATGGGCAGTACCTGATCCAACCTGCCAGGAAGAATCTATGTGGGATGCATTCAAACCGGCACATTTGAACCCAAACTAAATTTATTCCAGATCAGCCCCAATATTCATCACGTAGCTGCCTAAGAACACCAGTTTTGGGAGCCCCAAAGTCCTGTTTGCTTTATTGTTGGGTAATATCCTAACAAGCAACACCTCCATTTCTGGGGATCCACTGTCAACTAGCTTCTTGCGCTTGGAGGCATGATTAAACTTAAAAACACATCAGATGAAAAAGTTCCTACTAAACAGCTTGATTTAAGACATTGACTTTAAATGGAAAATCTTCCATTTTCTTAACAAACCTTTGGATCAGACTCCAAATGGGAAAGATGGGAAGAGCTGAAAAGGAAAGGAGCCTAAAAACTTGTTACTGTCAACAGCAATGTGTGAGAAAAAGATGTCAGAGTGCAGCTGAGTGACAAAAGAGGAGATGGTGGGCGCTCGATGCTCGGGGATACCAAAAAGACATTAATTTAAATTAAGTTCAATCACTTGGCATGCAAATAACTCTCTCTGCGAAGATCTGAGTCCCTTTGCAAGGCTTGCTGTTGACACAAGTGCTGTACACAAAAGCGCGAGTCTCTTGAGCACAATGAGGCATGACATACTTTTTCGTAGACCAATATGGCTCAGGAGCACACTGGAGGAGGAACAGGTTCTCATGCAGCAGAAATCTGGAAGACCACAGTGAAGTGTAAGGCTCTACATGGAGCAGACCCACTGGCTTCTCTCTAACACCGTAGTATTAGGCATTAAACTCAAAATTAGGCAGGGCCTCAGAGCCTCATCCCTTGCTGAGGACAGACTGTTTTTCTCTTTATTGCAGAGGACCCACAGACCCGCAATGAGTGAAGGAGGGAGCAGCAGCAGTATCTAACTCATCTTACACATCCTCGGTTGCCTGGCACATCAGCATAGGGATGGCAGCTATGACCTAGGACTTACAGGAAAGACACAGTTGGTTGGAGCAGCAGCAGAAAGCCAAGAAAATTACCCTTGCTGTCTGAAATGACACCTGCATGTAAGACCGTGAATTTCTTTCTCCATTTTTTTCCACAGCTTCCCTGCTGGGCCATTAAGACAGAATTTCTACCCTTTTTTGTCAGCCAGAACTAGGTAAGCTGGTTCTCTGGGCTACTTCTTCAGACACAGTCAAGGGAGATAACCCCCTGAGAAGCTGGTAGGTCCCACTCAGTTGGACAAGCACATTGGGATGCAATTGTTTGTCATTTTTATATATGTTGGTGCCATTAGTTATGGAGAGACAAATCTACCAGTTTGCACCAGAAAACTGATTTTCAGGCAGCAAAAGGAAGATGAGATGAATCACCATTTATGTGAAGTCACAGAAATACTTATTTATCTTAAAGGATTTCTCAGGAGAAAAAGTGTTTTAAAGAAGAATTTTGACTCAGATTAGGAAATCCAAAAATGTATCACTATTTTTACAGGAAATTAATAGAATCATCCAAACTTGACAGTGTTCTTATGAACCAAAAAGTCATCTAGACAAGCATTTTCTCAAAAATCACTTAATATGGTAGAGTTTTTATTTATTTGTTTTACTTTGTCCTAGTACAGATGATTTATCATTCAAATGGATTCGTTTTGTCACCTTAACTTCACACTGCCAGAAGTCCTGGAGACATAATCAAAAAATTGTGTTCTCATTTAAATGTTATGTTCCCCATTACATCCAGCAGCATACACAATGTAAATTAAATAAACCAATTGCAAAAATAATAAAATAGGCAAAAGAAAAAAAAAAAAGTTTATCCTTTGTACATTGTACAAGATTTTTATAAATTATAAAATAATTCTCTTTTCTATTTCAAGAATTTCCCTTTACACACATTTTATCCTCAATAAAATATTAGTAATTCTAAATTTATGTCCATTATAAGTACAGGGATCTTTCGTTTTGTCCGAATTTTCTAGCCTTGTCCAAACCCTTACATTCCTCATTTCATTACATTTCAAAGGCAAACAATCCAAAATTTTAATCTTGCTCAATCCCTCTACTGTAAAAAAAAAAAAAAAGGAGCCTATATGTACTGCATGACACCGATCTTTGTACTTTTAGCTTTATCATTTTACCACATTAACAATAAATGCCATGTTTTCTTAGGATACGCAAATGGATAGAATAAGGAGCACAGAAAGGAGGGGAATGGCATTGTTTGTTACCTGTGCACTCAGATCTCTGTGAAAGCAACTCCCAAAGTTGCTACTTCTCTCTGCACCATAATGATATTGTACAGTGCCTTTTGGCTCTAGCACAATGTGTTATGCATCAGTGTTTAAGAGCATATTGTGCACCATTATTGCCCTCTCTCTAGAGGACTACAAACTGCATTAGTTTGAATTACCAAATCAAAACTTTATGTGCAGCAGTTCCCCCACAAGGGCTTTAGCATTTTTATGTCATAATCCCTCTATTATCCCCCTCCTCACATGCTTTATAACCATTAAGTTATTGAAAAATTCTCAACAGATGTCATCTTAAGATGAATGTTGCTGTGCCGACTGGTATCAAGGCTGGAATCTGGATATTGCTCAACTTTACTAAAAATGTCAGGGAGAGAATAGTCAGCTGTAAAAATACAAGATATGCCAGCAACGGTTGTTTTCATGTCAACTGCAACATGACTTGTAGTGTTCGCAATTTCGGCTTCTAGAAGATGCAGTTTTCATTTGATGGCTTGGCAGTAATGGCTTGAGATATGTAGCAAGAAAAAGGAAAATAATTCAAGGGCTTTTTTCCCCTCTCCTTTTATGATAAAAGCAGATTTGTGCTTTAATCTGATTTAAGCCTCAAGTCTTACCTTTTAGCATATATCGTTCACACCGAGAAATTTGTTGAAATACAGAAACTTTTTGCATAGGTGTAATAAATATAACAGGTTATTGGTGATTATTTTTTCTCTTTGCATCCAAAGGACTGAAAGAACAAACATGATTGCTTACATGATAATAGTAACAATTTATTGATATCTTTCCTCTTGTCCCATTGGGACATTTGTAATTTTAAACAACACAAAGACAAAAAAAATATACATTGTGACGTAATTTAGAACCATCTTAAATTTGAAGCAAACAATGCAAAAGACATCTATCTTCCAAAGAGGTCACAGTCTGGTATTTAAGTAATAGAAGACACACATAGCACAGATACCTGTCAAAATGAGATTCAAGAGCAGACCCAGGTCCCACACTAGAAAGAGCTTTAAAAAATAGTGGCATTTTGTAGTAAATCAGCTGTTTAAGAAGCAGTCACTGTGCAAAAGAGAGGAATAGCATAATATACTTTCAATTCATCAGAATAGCATAGCAGTTGAGTTCTTATATTCAGAGGTGATACGACGAACCTGATGAGACCTTTTCGAAGAGGAAATTTCAGTAATCAAGTCCCATGATGAAGTAGGTATATTGTGCTGTAGAACTGGGAATATATGAGGGATCTACAGTCTGTGAGGACTGAAGTGGAAATAAATCTATTGGTATTGCATCTGAGAAGCGAGGAGTTTTAGTCAAGAATGAGGCTTGAGATTCTTAATGTGGCTGTCCCCTCATTTGTGATCATTTGCAGAGAGAAAAAACAAACGACTTTCTATTTTCAGAGACCTCTAGAGCTCACCCTGAAGGCCCCAAACTGGCTATGGCAAGTTTTTCCATAGTGTCTATGGCAAAGGCTGTTACTATTTCTCCAATTCACAGCTGTATCTACTATTTTAGCTGTCTAGAACCCTGCAATTAGGGGAAGATTGGTTCTGGACAGCTTTCCAGCTGTCGACTTTCCATTTCACATCCTAAACGCTCCTCCCTCCTGTGGTTTAGCTCATAGCTTCTGTTGGTGCAAAGATACAAAGAGGAGATGGGATACACCAAAGAAAACTGTTTTAGCTGATAAAAGCTGTTGCAGAGAACAGGCTGATCAAGCCAGTCTTGCCTGTAGGCAATAAAAAGTGAAAATCCCAAATCAAGGCTGTGGAAGGCAGCATAGGTCTGGCTCTTCACTGCAAAAAATGGTGTTAAGAAAGATGATGTATTCAAATTGCCAGATACTCAAAACTCCCAGAAAATCTTCATTCTCACTGTTTTAATAGGAGATACTTTCGAATGTCCACCCATCTTTAGGGGAATAGTGAACATGGAATTTTGGAAATAAAAGGTGCTGAACTTTTGTTTTCAAGAAGTGTTTAATCACGGAAACCTCATTTTTTATCATAGTCACTGTTCATTGTATATTATTCCTATTTGTCTCTGCTGTAAAGATATTCTAATTCATCTCATTATAGTGTGTGTGCTGCTTTTGTTCTGTAGTGTTATTTTAAATCTTATGCCATATGAACATTTCCGGTTCTTTTGAATATGATAACTCTACTTGAATTTTACTCACAGTTTATAAATTGAGATGGTTAGTGTATTCATTTATATGCTCTGACACTCTTCCAGCTCAAAGCTTTAATATTTCATTGCAGTGCTAGTGTCTGATCTGAGGAAATATATTTTTGTACATTTTGTAAGAATCTTCCTAGGTTTTCCCAACATTTATTTCAATACAGGTCTTCAGTACAGGTTTGAACTGGTCCTGCTCTTATATTGCACGTTTCCTCCCCTGGATTTGGGTAGTATATCTTGGTGTATTAGTCTGCCACTAACCTGGATAATTTCTATGAGTTAACTTTATAAAAGCCCATGATGAGCTGCACTGAGGAGAATGATCATAAAGGTATTTGTGTTACCCCGGTGCTATATGAGACCTGTCATAAGGGTTACACACAAAAAAATGTTAATAATAAGCTAGAACCTCCTTAATTTATAGTCAGTTAGAGTGTATTTCCTATATCTGCTACATCTCCCTCTAGAATACCAGTGAAATGTATATTTGCAGACAAATTTGCCAAATTAATTTCTTTCCAATTTTACCTGCACATTATTAGGAACTGACCTATCTTTTTAAGATACACAATACTTCTCCCAAACAGTTTTCCATCTTCTTCAGCTGTAATAACAGAAGCTAAATAATATTTAACAAATTGCCATTTCCTTGTGCCCTGTCTCCAATCCCCCATCATTGTTTTTAATGGGACAACTTAACCTTTGAACCTGCGTCTCTATTACAGATATAGTTGAAGAGCCCTTAATTGAAATATTCCATACAACTTGACATTCAATATTATTTCTTTGCTCCTCTAATTATCCTTTTAACTTTCTTCTGCTTATTTGTATAAACCCTCCTCAGTCTGTCTTTCTACCAGACTGTTTATATATTTTTCAAAAGCCTTTCAATTATTTGCTCATTCTGCTCTTTACATAGTACATAACTACATTTGACCTCTGTAACCCTCCTCCCTGTTTAGATTTAGCTGAGATGAATTTCAGTTGCAGGCTGTGCAGCCATTTCTCAAATTATTTCCCAGTGCGCATCAGTAGTGCTCATCTCTGCATTGGAGAACACCCAAACAAAATCCCTTTGGAAATGTCACACAACATCAGACCTTCTAACAACAAAAAGAAAGTTCCAGCCCAGAAACATCTGAAACACGCTGGTTTATTGCAATTGAGGTTATGAGAAACCAAACCTAGAGAGATATATTCCCAATGGTAAGATGATTGCCATTTTCAGGCTGCGTTGGGTGCATGCAATCTCTAAAATAGAAAACAAAATTAGGCAGAATTCCTGCCAAGTCTAAAACACTCCAGCAAGCCACAATAATATTCCTATCCTACAACTTGCAGTTGTTTCTCTTTCCCCCTCTCTGCTGGAGATTATACCCCTTCTTTCTCTGTGACAATTCTTCTTGCCCTGACACTCCAAATGACAGAATCAAAAGCACCTTCTGCTCTCAAACTTCGACTAGGGGCATAGTGACTGACAGCAGCTGGTAGTAAGGATCGCTTGAGCAGCCATTCATGTTACTCTGCTATGTAATGTAATCTTGATTTCCAGATAACATCTGGAAATACTTAATTTTTTCTTTGCATATTCCTGTTTGATACTTCTTTCCAGTATCTTAAATGTTTTTGTTTTCTATAAGCAGTGATGTTTTCTATGGCTGAGAAGAGATTCAGTGCAGAATGGAGACTATGGATCAACCAAGAGGCTTACATTGTTTCATTCTAGTGCAGTTTTCTGAGTTCCTTTCTCATCAGGTGGCAAAGCAGAGCTTCTGGCCGTTATTGTCACCCACGCTGCAAGTGCCCCAGACAGCGTTACTTGAAATCCATTATCTTCAAAGGGCATAGTTCATGAAGATATCAAAGGTGTTATCTGGAAGTCAAGAAGCCTTCCAGAAAATGTCAGCCTGTCACAGACAACTAGGATCTTCTCCAGCAGAATATTACCCACCCAACCTTGACAAATGCCAAGACTTCCCATGCTATACAAAATTTTTTACGTATTTGACAAATTTTATGTAAAACTTTCTGTGCAATTATATTCCCTGAAATTATGACAGAATAATTCAGCACAATCAGCAAATTTTGTCACATAGTTATTCATCTCCTTTTCATGACTGTTTATTCAGAACTCCACTGGTCACTTCTCTGTGAAAAATAACATTTTTTTCCACTGCCTCCTAGTTTATAGCTAATTATTTATCCAGGTCGAACTCTTTCCTCTTATACCATGGCTGCTTAGTTTCCTTATGAGTCTCTGATGAGGCTTCAGACTTTGTCGTATTTTCTATCAGTTTCATACAGAGTATAGCATTGATCTGTGGTGCCCTAGATCTCCAGAAGAAGTCTTCTTCTGGTCCTCTGGTAACAAGGCAATTCTAAGAGCCAAATTACATACCTCAGTCCATAGTTCAGCCATTTCTTCTCTGAATTTCAGCAGAGCTCTTGGAAGCATGCACGTGGCTTTGGTGAACTAAAATCATTCATTTTGTCAAGTTGTCCTATAAGCTGTACTCCTGACATTTAAATCTGATATTTGTATTCTCTTTGGTGTTCTCTGTGAAAAACAGTTCTAGCATTAAAAAAAATCTTTAAAAGCTTACCTGATGCAGAGAGATTTGAAATAGTAATTTAGTTCTGCTGCTGTGTTGTCATCTATGTTGTCATCTCATCCAAGCACTCATTTTATGCCTTGACTGTTTATTGGGCCTTTAGACTGTCTGACAGACTTTCTGATCCTGATAAGATTTTAGCTATTTTTTTTGTCTGGCCTTACAGTGTTTTCATATTTAAGCTACCAAAGTTCATGTTCTTTTCCGGTTTCTTTACTCAGATTGAACTTCAGGTTTTTGAAGAATGGCTTTCTAGTTTTAATAGCTTCCTTACTCTGCTGTTTGCCCATATTGACTTTCTTTTGTTCTTTCTGAAATCTTCTTTGAAAATGTATGCATTTGTGTTGTGCCTCCAACATGAGGCTCCCAAATTATTCCCAAACTTCCAGAAGAGATTTTACTTTTTCAGCTACTCCTTTTAGTTTCTTTTTACGTAGCTTTCTCCCTTTCATGTTCCCATTTTTAAATATCGTATGACAGTAGAGGATTTTTCATCTCTTGTTATTTACACCAAACTGTTGAGATGAAATATGTCGAATCTACTATGGGAGAGGGGCTCTTCAAAAATAGTAGCATGACATTTTCCTGTGGACTGACGCAGGACCAGGAAAATTATTTCTCCTCAGGGATTTCTTGTATGGCTTGGCCCAGGAATCAGTAGTTGTCCAGGAACCACTGGCTGCATCTAAAAACACAACCTCAGCATTCCTGGGTGTTTTTTAGCCAGTCTAATGTGAATTAGCTGACTTTTCATGTTCCTAGTGTGTTCCTTGCATTTGATGCTTCTCTGATCTCTCCTCAGCAGGTGACAGTCACTTTTGCCTGGTTGGTTAGGCAGTGAAGTTCCACAAGACTGTTTTTTATACTTAAATCTATAATTTCAGTTAATAAACACAAAAAAATACTTTGTGAATGGCTTGTTAATGCTTAACTCCAAGCTTTCTATATGATAAAGCACCTTTCCTCCTTCATTTTCCTCAGTATTTTCAACTTCCATTTTACTGTCCCACCGATTTATTTTATTCCATTTTCTGATGTGTGCATTCCTCAAATTGTATGGGTGCCTATCAGCTAGAAGAGTGCATATAAGAGGATCTTATATAAGAGCACATGTACGGTTCTGCAGTACCCCATTTGGAAGTGGCAGTGACAGACAAGCCAGCAAGGCTTTCTTGCCCACAACAGTGGCCTATGCCTGTGGTTTTGGTGTAAGAACTGTAACAGAGAATGCAGCTCAGTGGGAAAGACTATACAATAAAGTGTGTAGTCATTTTTAAAATGAAAACACACTCATGTAACAAGGAAGTTATTAATATTAACTGGGATATGTGCTTAATTTCACTGCAATATAAACACACTTTTGATGTTCGTTTTCAAAGTATGCATTTGTATATAATTATGCTTAATGCATATCATACTCTGCAGTCTTGTGATTTTACAGTCACTCTGATGGAAGTGTTTGGTTTTTTCATCCTTTTTATTTGCATTGCAAAATATTTCTTTGTCCGTATTGTTCTTACCTGCTGGAAACAACTTTCTTTTTCATGAATTGTCTGGATAAGTATTTCCAAGAGTCATCTGATATACCATATTTGGAAAATTAGTAAATATTTCCTACTTTCATGTAAGTGAAACACTGCAGTAATGCACTGATGTTGGTGCAATTTAGTCTAATATTTATATGATTTAACGACATGAAAGAAAAAAGCGCTTACTTGTTATAACATAGATTAAAAAGAGAATTCTGACTATAGTCTTATCAGTAGTACTTTTAGACATATTTAATTTTCTTTTTCAGTGATTGTTGTCACAACAACTATTGTTTCCAGTAAGCTTCATATCACCCAGCAATAATAATGCTGTTTTAATCTTGTAGTGATGTTTCTTCTCTAGCTGAATTAATAAGGAAACCAACTAAAAGATAATTTGGGATATCTCCGAAATGAGTGCTAATAAAAAGGCTATGCTCAGTCCCACTACATGTTGTTCTTAGTAATATTATGCTAATAATAGTAAATAATAATCTTTTCTTTATGTCCTTCTTCCTTGTCTTTATAAAAACCAAATATTGGTAAATTTGCATGAAACAATACCAATGGCAATTTCCTTCTGAAGTATACATGCATGGCCCTGCTGAACTGAACAGTGCCAGTCCTGTCTCTGTCAATGTATAACATGGTCTCTATAATTTTCAATACCTCTCCTCAACAGAAGTTCTTTGGTTTTCATGCTATAGAAAAAAATACAAAAAAATGTAAATCAATGTTTGTATTTATCAACTATTTGCTTGTATAAGTACAATAATAACTTTATACAATAAATGCCATCATGCTCAGTTGTAAATACCACAAGTGTTCCCTAACAAAAAATTCTGTGACCTTGTGTTGGGTTTGCATGGCAAGGTTTTGGTAGAAGGGGGGGCTACAGGGGTGGCTTCTGTGAGAAGCCGCTAGAAGCTTCCCCTATGTCAGATAGAGTCAATGCCAGCCGGCTCTAAGACAGACCCGCCGCTGGCCAAGGATGAGTCCGTCAGCGACAGTGGTAGCCCCTCTGGGATAACGCGTTTAAGAAGGGGTAAAAAAAAACCCTGTGGTGCAACAACAGCTGGAGAGAGGAGTGATTACATGTGAGATAACCAACTCTGCAGACACCCAGGTCAGTGGAGAAGGAGGGGGAGGAGGTGCTCCAAGTGCCGGAGCAGAGATTCCCCTGCAGCTCATAGCAAAGACCACGGTGAGGCAGGCTGTCCCCCTGCAGCCCATGGAGGTTAATAGTGGAGTAGATATCCACCTGCAGCCTGTCGAGGAGAAGGTGAATGCCTGAAGGGGGCTGTGACCCCATGGGAAGACCATGCTGGAGCAGGACTTGTGGCCTTGTAGAGAGGAGCCCAGGCTGGGGTGGGTTTGCTGGCAGGACTTGTGACCCCGTGGGGGACCCATGGTGGAGCAGTCTGTTCCTGGAGGACTGCACCCTGTGGAAGGGACCCACGCTGGAGCAGTTTATGAAGAACTGCAGCCTGTGGGAAGGACTCACCTTGGAGAAGTTCATGGAGAACTGTCTCCATGGGAGGGACCCCACGCTGGAGCAGGGGAAGAGTGTGAGGAGTCCTCCAGCTGAGGAGGAAGGAGTGGCAGAGACAACGTGTGATGAACTGACCACAAGCCCCATTCCCTGCCCCCCTGTGCTGGTGTCAGGGGAGGAGGTAGAGAAAATTGGAAGTTAAGCTTGGGAAGAAGGGAGGGGTGGGGGGAAATGTTTTAAGATTTGTTTCTATTTTCTCATTACTCTGCTCCAATTTGATCTGCAATAAATTTAATTAATTTTTCCCAAGTTGAGCCTGTTTTGCCCATGACGGTAATAGATGAGAGATCTTACCCTGTCCTTATCTTGACTCACGAGCCTTTCATTATATTTTCTTTCCCCTATTCAGTTGAGGAGGGCACCTGGTGTCCAACCCACCTCAGACCCACAAATTGTGCAGTTATAATTAGATCACTATTTCTACGTACAGATAACAACAGTCAATAGTAGCATAAATACAACAGGTATGCCTTCCTCTGCTCAGAAAAGTATTTTGAACCTGTGAGACTGGGGTTCTGCTCCAGAAAAAGCGAATAAAATTTATGGATCTCCTGAACGGTGAAACTTCTCTTTCCTCATGGGACATGGATATTTTCTCATGAAACAGGACATTTTTGCATGATTTCTGTACAATGAAGGAATGTGTATTCTGCCTATTGTGTATGAATATTTATGTACTTCAGTTCAGACATTTCTGTCTCTTTCACTATTGCATATGGACATATATACCTTTTCTTTACATAGTCTGGAAGGTGGCACTAAGGCCACAGGAGGCTTCTGCTTCCATTACTGCATATTTTGCCGGAGACCATGTAGTACCAACTCAAGGGAGCCTCCACCAAAAATGCTTTTCTGGATACCTTGGCCTACTTTGTGGACAGGCTGGTTCCTCTGTAAAATCTTTATTTTCCCCATCTGCATTTGCAATGGTGACTGGAGTAAATAAGGTAAGTAAATAAAATCTAAGAGATTTGGCGGAGCCAGGTCAAGAGACCTCCACAAAGTTAACTTTTTGGTTTAGATGAAAGAAGTGGCCTAGAAAGCAGAAACCGTTCCCTGAGAGGTACAGTGTAGATTTAACATGGTGCAGTATTGTTGCCATTGATGCTAGTGCTGTCAGCCACAGAACAAGATATTACACCTCATGAAAGAAGATGGTTAAGCCTGACCATTAACTCGTAGTGTGAAAAGAATTTGTAATTGCAGCTGTAAACACTCTGATGAAGAAAATCTTATCAAGTTAATGTGTTTTTCTTTTCTTCCCAAATTAGATGTTTTCTTGCTGTAAAGTCAAGGGACCACAAAGAAAGCATTATACTGAAACAGATTCTCATACAAATATTTTATGTACAGATTAATCTAAAAAATATCAAATGTGTATAACATATTTGGCACAAAACACGCTTTCTGTCTTGTTCATATTAACAGAATCCCTAAACTACTGTACAGAAGGTTTCCAAACCCTTTAAATCTTGTCATTGTGGAAAATCCAAAAGTTAGGTGGAATGCGGCCAGAAAGGGCATATTACTATTAAATTTTACTCATATAAAAAAAGGGAAAGTAACAGTATACACCATTTTTTGCTCAGTTTCTCATTCCTGTATCAGAGAATATATCTACAAAACAAAAACAGAGAATAAAGAGACAGGGTATGAAAATTATGAATCATTACCTGAAGGATAAAAAAAAACCCACCCTGTTTTCTTAACTTTGCGTGGCTTATAAAGAAGTGTGCCAAACCACCCACTGCATATACAGTATATATATTCTTTTTTTTTCCTTCCACTTCCTGGATTCTGGATCTATCTTATTGTTTGGTCTGCTTCCAAATGCCAATTTTAAGTGAAGTCTTAGCATAGAATGGAAATTTGATCCAAAAAAAAAGCATTTATATCTCCATGCTGGCATTGTGCTGCAGCGCTTACACTGCTTGGCATTGTGTGGTGTTGCATCGCTTAATCTTCTGACAAAGTAGAATCTCTTCCTACTACGTAACTTCTCTTAGGAGTATAAGTAGCCTCTACTTGCAGGCAGGATTCCCACGTTCTTGACTAGAGCAGTCCAGTCACTACACATGCTGTGTAGTCTCTGTGTTTATAAATGTGAAAACTATCAGAGGGCAAATAAGCCATAGTGGTACAGCATACCATCACTGTTCCACATATATCCAAACATTTCCTCTAACTAGGACTTGATCATTTCAGTCACTGTAAAGAGCCCTAAATCAAGTAGTCTTTATCATTTAGTCTCTTCACAGAAAGAATTCTTTCTAAATGTCCAGAAATATTCATTCTTTGTATGAAAGCACTGGATAAGTTTAAAAATACACCATTTTCCCACAAGAGGCACTCCTGAAGAAGGAATTTTATTTGCATAGTTAATTGCACTGTCATTGCGATGAAGAGGATTCTCTTGGAACGCCTAAGAGAAGTTAAGCAAAATGAGAGAGACATGGAATTGTAGCTCCAGACTACACCGCTTTATATTATTCTTTTTTATTTTGAAGGTGGATCACAACATCCAGATGTTGAATGTAAATTCTGTTTTTGCAGTAGTAACATGTGGTTACTTGCTGGGTTCACATTTACAGGCATTTTTTGTGTCAGTTTTCTCCATGTCTTTCACATAGGTAGGCTCCAGATGGGCTTCTAAACTTCTGTCTTTCTATGTAATATATCATATTTTAATTACTTTCCGTTCTTTCATTTGATTCACATGTGAAAGAAATTCTTGGCTAATCCCAGGTGAGATCTATAAATAACCTTTTATGTAGAAAATATTTTTTTTCTTTCCAGTAGCTTTATTTTATTCTCAGGGTTGTGTTCAATCTTTTTTGTCTAAGCAAGTAACCTATATGTCTGCTAAGCAGTTGCTTCTATAGGTCAAAGAAAAATCTTTCACCTCTTCTTCACCTGTAGGATACTTGAGGGTCTTTCTGTTCACTTCGGTGTGTTTGGGAATAAAACATAAAATATTATGATCTTATACGTAGAAGTACTTGCAAAATTTATTCTGACATAGAAAAGGACTCATGAGTCTTTCTTAAAAGTGCTTTAATTAAGGACATGCTTAAAGTGATATTTTATGGTTTTGCTAGTTATGAGTTTTCTTTTCCGATTTTCTTCCGAAAGCTTGTATACTTGTTGTACTTAAAAGGATGGGAAGAAGAAACGTGCAGGAGTGCCATCAACCAAAGGCAGCATGGTCAACAGGTTAAGGTATTTTTCTGGATGAAATAAACCATCATTGTTTCATTTATCTGCATCAGAGGAACAATCACAGAAACTTTTATGAGTTTTTGTCTTACTGGGTTCTCAGAGCAGAGTGTGAAACCTGGTGCTTGTCCCAAATCTCTAAGTATGTTGATGCTGCACAACTTGTTCAACTTGTTTACCATTTTGTGATTCAGTTTCCACAGTGAGAAATGTGAATAATATTTTGCAAAAGCACTCTGAGCCCTACAGATGTAAGGCACTGAGTAACAGCTAAGTATTCATGTTCGTGTTATGTGACCAATTCTCAGTAGAAGGCTTTATTTTTCTGTTGTTGTTGGATACTCTGGATCCATCTGTATACACAAGATACATTTAAATATGTTTAGTAAGATGCTTGCTGTCGGAAGGAGTTTCCAAAGACATTGAATCAGCTGTCCAGGAATTGAACAAGCAAGTACATATTTTATCAGAGTCCTGGCAAGTCTGTTCTGCATACTTCTGCATTCCTACTTGGGCCAAATAGAACTGTGTGGACACAGAAACTGAAGAACAGCTTGGCTTTAGTCAAACAAACTAAATACTAGTTAAAAAATGCACTTTACTTCCATTTCTGTTTTGAGGCTATGCATAGATTCTGTTTTATGCAGTAAGTATGTGTTGTGCAATAATTAGCTATGTCGTTAATAGTTTTATAATGAAATATATATGCCACCAGGAAAGCACTTAGAGTTTTACACATGAAATCATAATGTCTGTTTCTATAAAGTTTTAATGACAATTCTTCCCTATCCTGCAGAGCACACGACACATTTGTGAGGTTGTCCTCTGTACGGGAAGGACATAAGGATTCAACCATTTTGTATGTGACACAGAAAGCTAAGAACAATCATAACCTTGTGTTATGAGAAAACAAAATCTCTCTGGCGTAATTTGTGGGCGGTACAAATCACATTATTTTCCTTATACAAGCTAAACACACAGTCTAGGCTGCTGACCTAATAAATAAAGACGAAGATGTTAAGAGCTTTTGGTGGAGACAGGTTCATGGACAAGAAAATGGTTTAAAAATTGTGAGTTTATTCAGTTTGTGTGCTGCTTGTCTCAAACAAGAACGGTCTTCAAGGAATCGTACTCCAAAAGGAGCTGGAGAGAGTCCAGTGTGCATCCCACGCTTGTTCTCCTTCTCCCAGGCGGCCTTTTCAAACCATGACTTACTGAGTGCTCCAAGAGATGTAAGTAGTGGTTGCACTATTGCTCAATATCTATTGTGAACTCTTCTGCTCAATGCTTGTGAGTAGCTCCCTTTTTATTATTCAGTGTAGCTTCTAGCCCAGTAAATTTGGAGTTGCTATTGTTTGTAAGAAGCCACAGGTTTCTTTTAGACCTCAGGACCTGTCAGGCTTTGCCTGGACTTATCTCAGCCTGCCTGGAGATTTGTTTTTAGCTTGCAATAGTTTTAGCTCATTTAATAATTGGGTAACAGTTACCTGATTTGTTTTTGCTTTTGCTTAACTTTGGACAGTTGTTTTTGTCTATATACTTTGTAATTAATACACAATAATAACAGATAGCTACTCATGTGGAATGAAGGATCCATTGTCATGGAATAAATTGCAGCAAGAGGAAAGGCATGTGAAGATAGCAGACATCCTGAAAATACAAAGAGAGGGTGACACTGGAGACTCCAGGGCTATAAGCAACTGACCTACAGCCAATTATTCCTCATCACAAGCATGTCTCCTTAGGAGCTGAGTAAACCCCTGTTTGGTCATAACAAACAAAAGGGCAAGTATCCAAGTATGTAAAACACATATCTATATAAAAAATTTGGATGTAACCTGGAGTCTCAGAACAACAAAGATAGAGCAAGGTGTAGAGCAGGTCAGTAAACACATAAAGTTACTCTAAGCAGATCCTAATGTCAGGAGGAAGACACCATCAACATCATCACCATACTGCTCCTGGGAAAGGACTAGGGATGCTGATAACTAGCTGTAACACCTTCTCTTCCCAAAGCTTTAGCTTTTGTCATTAGGGGCTCAGAGAAGCAGAGGGTGAGCCTAATGCCATGGAAATGTGGAATACTTGAAAGTATCATTTTGACTGTAATTAAACTGAAACAATAAATGTTAGGATCATTGCAACTAGACTAATAATATATATTTCATTAGATTTTATTTTAATTTTATTCTAGTATTTTAGTGCTCTAGTGGTTTAGTATTTTAGTATTTCACTATTTAAAATATTAATATTAAATATTTAATTATTCTAACAGGAAATTCCGGGATTGGCATGTTCCTTTGGTCAAGATTTTGGGTGTGATACTCTCTGGCAATCTATTCTGTAATGCTGATGCTAAAAATTGGTAATACAAGAGACACAAATAGAATTCCCCAAGCCTCTAGCATCTGGACCTTTTTAAAATAATGTGTTGTTCCTGCCAGCTGGAAAAATAGGTGACCATTCATTGGAGCAAAGCCAACACACCATTCAAAAACAAATGGAGCTCATTTCTGTGTCAGAGAAAAACATATAAGGCTGATGGAGGGAGAGGAATGATGTAGTAATAAGCATTTTTGTTACATATTTTGTAAGATTTACAGGATTTTCAGAAACCTCCACATCCCCAGAGCAGACAGAACCTACCTTCTATGGTGGAAGGCAAACATTGTCACAAGGCAGCTGAGCTTCCTTTCTGTTGCATAAGTGGTTTCTTGAGAGGTCAGAAAGTGGTGTTTCGAGCTTTTTCAGATGAAGCTCTACTGGGCTTTTTTTCTCTCCTTCTCTGCTAATGTTATTTCCTTAATGGCTTTTTTTAGTTTTTTTTTCCCTTGTTTTTTGTTCAAAGTTCCTGGAAATTTTTAGCATTTTTCTTACAATTTCATACCCAGAAATGCAGGCAATATTCCAAGTACGGCTGCATTGCAGCTGTAAAAGGACAGCTGGTCAGTACTTCTCTGTTTTCAGAAATGAAATATCTGTGTGGACAGTTGAAAATTGTTTTGTTATTTTTTGTAGCTAACACACTGTAAGAACATGTCTAATTTGCTGAGGACTCTCACACCCTTATTACCTTCCAGAGTGCTTTCTTCTTTTGGATTCTTCAGATAATGGAATCAGAATGTAATTTGTTTATTTCCCAGACTTTGTAATATTTGCATTCCTCTTTTTTTCATTCAATTTTTCTTTCTTGGTGATGAAAATTCTTTGTCAAACCACAAGTAGTTGAAGGCAAATTTTTTATATTGATATTATAATTTATGTCTTTTGTCACTGTTGGTAGCTTGCTACCACTAATGGCTTTTATAATCATTATATCTTCTTGGATACTATTCATACAGTGTCAAATGTATAAAGTCTAAGGACCTTCTGAACAGCCATCAGGTATGTCAAGAATTTTTATAACAAAGGTCTTGTAGGCTATGGGAAGTTGACTGAAGTCGGAATGGTTGCATCAGTAAATAATTTGGTAAAACATTCACATTTATAAGTAGAGAAACACAAGATGTTCATTCTAGCACCTTTAAGACCATCATCGTTTGTTGCTATTGCTTCTTCAGTGACACTGTGGAAATCAACAGCTGCAGGTCTATCTGTTCTGTTTGGGGTTTTTTCACTTTCACGTACATTGTATGTATGTTCCCTAAAAAACTGATTGGACTAACATGAAGAAGTGCTTGTAAATGACTTTTTCCTGTTGACACTGTGTCCAATACCACCATTGCAATTGAAGAGACAGCAAAACAAATGTGGTACCACTTATGCCTGCGAAATTTAAATGGATTATTAAAGGAAATATGCGTTTCACTTTATTTCTCAAAAATATGCTTGTGATTATGCTTTCCATCAGGCAAGAAGTGGCATGCAAAGACCTAAATCACAACAAACTAAAAACCATTTCCCTGACCTTCACATCTGACTTTCAATCCATATCTTCCATTTAAATAGGAAAATAGCAACCTGGTCTAACTAAGATAAAGCATACACTGTAGCTGATTCCTGGAATAGAAAGAAGACAACTATGGTGTTTGCCACAGGCATATGAAATAGATAAAAGAAAGATAAAAGCTTTAAAAAAAGGTGGACAATAATGAATATATGGGAATGGAGAAAAGAAAGGATTTGGTTTTTTCCCCCAAAGTGAAAGAAAAAAAAACTTTTCAAGAAGAAGAAAACAGTTTTCCCTGAGAAGCAGAAATCTGGTATGCTTCTTCTATCTTAATAAAGCATTTAGGCAGAGGGAGCTCTGTGACACTTGAAGGGAGCAGAACAGAAATGTTTTACCTCTGACACAGAGTCCTACAGTAGTGAGTTTTTATATTTAATGGGATGCAGGGTCATTTCCCGTGGGCTATTTAGTGGACCTTTGTAGCTTCAAAATGTGATTCTTCCCTCAGAAGGGCCTAAAGCTGATTATTAACCATGATTCATAAATTCTTCAGAAGACGATCAAGTTAGGTTTATGAATTCAGGCTGGGACAGAATGCAGCCGCCTCCTTTCTGCCTGTAAAAACCAAGAAGGACTGCGATTTACAGAAAAATAACCTTTTTAAGTCTATTTTTCTTCCTCATTGTCCTTTTCCAACAATGAAACAGCTGTTTACATGAATTTTTGGTGCTTGTAAAGAGAAGAAAAGTGAAAAGAATGAAAAAAAGGACAGATATTCCAATTTCTCGTTAGAATGGCACATCTGGTGAATTAGTTTTCAAAAATAGTTGTGGATTTTAAAGGGAGGACACAAAATATTGTGGAATATTGACAACAGTTTGCTGCATGAAATCTGTTCTGATCAGTCAGTAAATCAAACACTCCACGATACTGTACTAAGCATATGACACACTATAAATACACGGAGGGACACTAATATAGAAATCCTCTAAACATCATTACCATACTGAAGGGAGACTTTGCCCAAGGCATGTGGTTGTTCTTTTTCTCTAGGGTAGAGCTACAGTTTTGTAGGCCAAATACTCTAAATAAATAAAGCCTGGACAGAATGTATTGACTTCTGCAGATTTTCTGCTTTTTTTACTTTTCCAAAGGCAGTGATTATGAAATAGGAATATCAAAGTCCTACTTATTTCACTACAGAATTTGTGATATTACAAACTACAGATATGACTGCAATGCATAGAGACACAAATGCCATCAGGACCTAGAGCACTACTTCTAGTCTGTTCTGGCAAAAGCCTTTTGTTACATGTAACTTAGTGGAAGTCCTCTTGTTAATATTTATGATGGTTGGATTGTTTTAAGTGATTGGTTCTATGGTTATGTGATCTTTGATCCTTCTCTGGTTGAAATCAGCTAGAGTACTCATGTTAACTCTATATCTGACAGTAGTTCTATTTACAGTGCTCTTTACATTTAAAGTTTATTTAAGGTTATCACCTTTGTACCAGTAAAATAACTACTTCTGCCCAGTAAAACAAGATCTGAGAGCGTACCACAGGTACTGTTCTCTAAATAACTCATATGATGATTTTTCCTTTAAACTGCTGATATTAGTATCTAAGGTAGCTACTTGAATAAGACAATTCCATTTCCCCATATAACATGAAGAGATTCAGTTCTTTTTTATTTGGCAGGCACTTTAGATTTATTTGTTCAAATGTGTGAAGGAAAGGAGGGAGGGAGGGATGGAGGGAGGGAGGGAAGGAGGAAGGAAGAGTCATTTTCTTTTGTCAGACAGCTTTTTTGTTTTCATAAAAAAATTATTTATGGTTCGGTTAACAAAAAAGTTATTTCATCTACAAAAATATTCAGCTTATAAAAATTGCAGTCAGTTTGTGCTAATCCTTTACAAGCAAGTATAAGGTATACATTTGTAGAACATACATATATACACATGTGTATATACACATATATGTGGCCATTTTTGGTTTTAATGGGCTTATTCAAGATGCATATGTTAACTAAAATTTTAAGGTAGTTCTATTCAATACTTTTTTCTGAAATATGTTCTCAGAACAATTAGTAAAAGAGTTTAACCATCATATTAGAAGATACAGTCATATTTTTTTGGAAGTATTTTGTGCCTTTAATGTTACTTCAGTAAATTGTGTTTTAGTATGCATAAATCTCTGTTTGTACTGGGAGGTAGAGTGTCAGCAGCTTTTACAATAATTTGCCCTTCCCTGTTTTCCTTAAGTCCTTGTAAGAAGTGGTCCACAAAGCTCAGGATCCAGCAGGGAAGACACAAAAAATTCAAATGAATGTATTGATTCATGAGCGATGACATGAGGGATGGTAGCAGCTGCCCAGCCTTGCCTTCTCCAAAAGGTTACCCAGGTCTCCAGGAGTAACGACCAAACTGCAGACAGTCCCCTGAGACAGACGTTTGAAGTTTGGGGTATTAAAGTAACCACTGCCAAATTCAGGTTACTTTGGTTTGGTTTGGTTTTTTACACATTGACAGACTAAACAAAGCAAAACAAAAAAACTAAAGGGACCCAAAAGCAACGCATGTTAATCAAAGATTTACAGATGAAAATTCGCAAGTTGGCAAGTACTTAATTCACCTCCCTGCTATGTGGTTAAACTCCAAAGCCTTGGACTCAAGCATGTTCTGCCCTGTCCTGGCTTTGTGGAATTTAAGGCAGAATGATAACATAACTGACATCAAATTATGTTAACTCATCTCAAGGGGATCCCTAAACAGAATGGATCTCATTGACTTTGATACACAGGTATAGTCTACTTGGAAACAGATAGTCTTAGAGAGTATTGACTTCATGATGGAACTCCATGATTTCTTGGTGTTGGTGTTTTGAGCTCAGAGGCCCATCCATGAGGTGCGTACCTCACTGCCTCCAAAACGTTTCCATCTATTTACCTCTTTGTTCTCTGCTATCTAGCAACCTTATTTATTGCTTTGTACCCAGGCACAATCTATTTTGTCCCTTGAAGGTACACTTGAAAGAAACACATTTCCTTAGCTGACAATTACATCCCTGGAATGATTTCTCTTGAATACTTATAATACAATAAATCCGTGGAGAATCAGCACTGAAGAGGTTAAATATTTCTTCACAGAAATATTAGCTCGTGAAAACCATCAGACTTTGATTTGTGTAATTTATTATAGTCTCACATTCTTCTTCCTGTCTTGATAGCAAAGCTGCCAGTTAAGATCACACTGGAAGATTGCTGAAGTTTTTGCTGTTATTACTTGATATTAAACTTGCATTTTGTTCATTATTGTTATTATTAGCTATTAAACTAAAACACTATTAAGCAGTATGTTCAAGTGTGTCTCCACCCTTGTGCTTCCCACACTTCATTTGTCTTTTCCTCTGCGTAAGTATTTAAATAGATACGCAGTGGGATTTTCAGAGGGGGGCACGGGAAGATACAGGAGGGAATTGGTCAGCTATGTTTTGATTGCCCAAAATTAACGTCATTGCTGAGGTGGAAGATGTCTGGAGTTCGTCATTTAAGTGTACCATTTATTAAACCTCAGTAGAACTAATCTGACAAGATTTTTTTAAATCAGTTATCTATATCTACTTTTTCCACTAGCATCCTTTTCTCTTCATCTTGTTTTAAATCAGGGTGCTGATAGCAGTCTCGTATTTAATCTAGTGTAATCTGAATTAACACCAAGGTTGCCATTCTAATTGAGTACAGGTGTGGATTAAGGGCATTGTGCTTAACACGTTTTTAACGGGACTCCACAGCAGAAGGGTAAGGATTTTTTTAAAACTTGGAGGAGGGAGCCTGGCATCTTCACATTTATTTTTTTTGCTCCAGCTATAGCTTTAATAGCTAGAAAGGGAGGTAGGTCTTCAGCTTCAGAGCATCCCATGCCACTCAAGAGCCTTTCTCTTCTAACTTCATTTTCCTGATCTTTTTCTCCATTTTGATAAGCAGATCCCTTCCTGCATCTCTGCCAGTTCCCCTTTCCCCTCCTTATGCCAATTTTTCCTGCATGATCGCTGTAATTTTTCAGCCTCACACATTCACACTTTTTAGGACTCCTGAAAACCTACCATTTTGTCCTTTCTTTCATGTACACTCTCCTCTGTCCAAACACTTCTGCTATCATTATCACCTTAAATCTCTCTCATCTTGTAGATCGTGATCCCTGGTGCTGCTATGAAATCCCACTAGTTATTTCAGCCAGCAAAGCCCAGAATTCCTTAGCTTCTTCATGAGCTCCTATACTGGCAAGATTCAGAAAGTCTAGATATATGTTGCATATACCAAAGATCTGTTCAGTTGATGACTAAAACACTGTTCTGGGGTCAACACCACCACCACCACCACCCTTAAAAAAACAAATCTAAGAAAGAAAGCAGATGCAGTTTCAGGAGAACCTGGGTAAAAAATACTTCCCATCACTGACGAGGAGAGGACAGGAATCACACACCAGATTAAGTGATTATAAGAACTCATTGGATTTCTTTCTCTTCATTCAGTGCTGGTACTTACACAATAGTGCCATACTTTTCATCATTCTCTCTTCAGGAAAAGTAAAAAGCACTGAGAAACCACACTTCTCTTCCTGGGTGCGTTGAGGCTGGCAGTGGAGTTTTGAAGAAGCTAAGATTCAGACTAGTTCATAGATATGGGAAACATCACAATGTGATCCAAGACTTTCTCTTCCACTCTGAATGCCAGAATAATTGTCAATCATAATTGTTTATCTTTCTCCATAGATACCGGGAAAAATAATGCATGGCAGGGGGAACAAATGTTGTGTCTCTTTCCCACTAAATAAAACTGAGCCATGTTTAAGAAAGTGACAGTGAAAAAAGAGAACGCAGAAAAAGGATCTACTAATCCATCATATAGTTTCTCTGAATCATTGAGATTTCTTGAGTATCTGTCAAAATTCTCCCCAAAAGTCCTACTGCATCACATAGTTCTTTTGACATCCCAGAAACAGGCCCTGTCCCCAAAATATAAACAGCACTCTTGTTATAGTTCCATACTAGAGCATCAAATTTCGTTTTCAATCTATTCATATCTTTATGGTGGTGTTTTTGAAAAGTAACAGCAACTTCAATCTGTAATTACACCTGACAATCAGCTTGGAGAACTCTTTCAGCAAAATTTAAATAACTTGAAGGCAACCTGTTCCAAAAGTTGTCCTAGGATGCTGCTGAAATGCATGTAGACTGACATATTTGAGTACTACGTGGGTAGAAAGGACATTCTATATGAAATACAAACTAAATTTCAGCATAAGAACATGTTGATTTTCAGCACTTTTTGGTGCTCACGAAACATTTTCATCCTTAGTGCCAATAGACATAAATATATAAAAATGTTGCCTGATTATTACAAGGTGTGTGGTCTTTCTGAAGGAGGGTGAGTCTGCAAACAGCTGGGAAAACAGAGCTAGCTCTGCTACAATTTCCATTACCACCATTGTCTCTTTTTTTGCAAGGCATTGGTTTGAGAAGACCATGTCCCAGAGAAAAGGTGTAGGAGACAACTGTTACCTAAACTGCTTATCACATGTGCTTCTAAATTCTAAAATAAAATAGTACCATGAAATTTTTCTTGGGAGTCCCATGGCATAGGACTAAAGTCTGGGTACAGAACTGTGGATTAATGTCCTAAGTAGAAAATACCATGTGTAGATTCAGGAAAGCCTTGTACCAAAAGAAAATTTAAAAAGTTAGTCTTTTAGGCACATTTGAAAATCGAGACAAACATGACAAGCAAAAACCTTTGTTTATTGGTCACTCTGCAGAAGATTCTAAATATTGAATTCAGAAGGGTTTTGATGTGGCCTCTCTCTGAGTGATCTAAGTTTCATTAAGAAGAAGGAATCCTGCTTTGCAAACAGTTGCAAAATAATTGAGCTTTTAAAAACTATCACAGAAATTATCTGTAAAATTTGTTTCTGCAGTTCTTACTGATTTAATTTGATTAGTAGATAGAATTCCACATAAAGTATCTAATATATTAGAATTTTTGAAAAGCTGATATCCCTGAAAAGTAGAAAATTAATAGAAATTTTACAAATGTCAGAAAAGACATTTGATATACTTCTATTTTCAAATAATTTGGGTTTGGAGGTTTTTTGTTTAGTATTTTGCAGAATTCCATAAGACCTGCATTCACTCTAGGTCATTCAGTCTCAAATTGATCTTAATGATGTGTTCTCACAAATGGGTAATCATAAAGATACGAACAGGACAAAGAGAAGGTTGAGAGGGGACCTCATCAACACTTAACAATATTTAAAGGGCGGGTGTCAAGAAGATGGGGCCAGGCTCTTCTCAGCGGTGCCCAGCGACAGGACAAGGGGCAACGGGCACAAACTGGAGCAGGTGAAGTTCTGCCTCAACATGAGGAAAAACTTCTTTACCCTGAGGGTGGCAGAGCCCTGGAACAGGCTGCCCAGGGAGGCTGGGGAGTCTCCTTCTCTGGGGATATTCAAAACCCACCTGGATGTGATCCTGTGCGACCTGCTGTAGGTGACCCTGCTTTAGCAGGGGGTTGGGCCAAATGATCTCCAGAGGTCCCTCCTACCCCACCACTCTGTGATTCTGTGATTCTGTGACTAAACATATACTTTATTTTAAAAAGTAAACAATAATATTTTTCTTTTAAAAGACTGATTTTTCAGACAATTAATGATAATACTAATGTATACAAGTTCTTAATAGATTTTAACATTAAAAAATAGACAATGTTATATATATAAATTAATAATGTGAAAGAAATCATAGGTTTTAGAATTAAGTTTAAACTTTTAATAACATCTTTGTTTTCGTAGGCTGTCCTTATCAGGGTGTAAGTTTTCCAGCTAGACCCTGATCCTGCAAAAAGCAAACTTACATTATGGAACTGGACTTGCAAACTGTAAACCTAGACTCTGAAATACTAAAATCTTGCTATCTTTTTTGCAAGGTTTTGGCCCCAAATGGCAGAACCTTGCCAGAACTTCCTTCTTTAAATAGATTCATGAGAATGTCTGCTTTTTTCTTCCTACAAATTAGAAATTTAAGCTTGCAGATCTGGGGAAGAGAAACGAAGGTATTCTGGTCTAGTGTGAACCACAGCCAAAGGATAGGCTTGGATCAAAGCATTTGGATCTGAACCTTAGCTGTACGTATTGGGGGTGCGGGTGTGGATGTGTATGTATGTATTTATATTTATACATTGCAGGAGTCCGGATGTGTGATTTAATCTCTTCATCTTCATGCATTGTATGACTTTATTTGCAGTCCACAAGTCATCTGAATGATGAGCTGAGAATTTATTTAGATATTAAAATAAATTCTAAGCCTCAGTGATTTTTTTCTGCATCTACTGAATATATGTGAAAACCACAGTGGCTGATACTTATACAGAATTTAAACACACAAAGCATGAAATGCTTCTAGTTTGTGATGCAAATTTGATCTACAAAATATTTTTTTTTCCATCATTGCTAAATCTATGCTACATTTTATGAACCACAAATGAAAAGTGAAAAGGTAAATGTCTGGAATATTTTTTGAAGTACAGTGCAATTCGCTTTTAATGTGAAGGAAAGAGAAGTTGTAGGAGGAAAGATTTTTTTTGTTGCTGTTTCATCAAAAGTGAAAATAACGTCATAGAGTTTCTATTGTTTAGCTTACATTCTTCATTTGGGTATATCAAGCTTCGTAATTTCATAAATGGAGATAGTAAAAGTCAATCAGGTTATGATCCTTGTATTTATAAACTTCTGCCCATAGCTAAAATTCTAAAAGGATGGAGCGCTATGTCTTTTGTCCCTCACTCTTTAACACTGAATGTAAATTGACCCACGGTACATTTTAAGATCAAGCTTGGAGCTCAATTTAAATTCTAGCACATTCAAACTTCTCAGAAATATAAGTTCCATACAAATGGGAGGTTTTTTTCACTGCACACAGAGCTCTAATCAAAAGTAGAGCTGTATAGAATGGTTTAAATTTAATCCAAATCTCGGTGAATTTCATGAATCTGACTATTCAAGCTTTACATGACTGGGCTCATAAATGTTATTTCTGCTTTTATGCATGATAGGTTGCGGGTTGCTGCTGCTTCTGGGCTTCACAACAAATGCCACAAACCAGAGTTCGTCTCTGCCTTCATGTATTTTTCATAACTCCAGCTAAAAAGTAAAACTGTACTGATTGGTAATAGCTAATGAATGTGTAAGCTGTTAGTGAATGTTTTCCACAGGTTACTAGTTTGGGTCACAGGCAGTTGCACTGGATAACTGATTATCCATAAAGATCACATTAGTGTATTAAAGAAAAATATGTCAAATACTCAGGTGACAATAAAAAAATATAATAAAAATATTCATTATTTTTCCCTATTCATGGTATCCCTGCACACTCTAAGAAACAGGATCTTACTCTTTATTTGTAAATATTCTTCGCAGTTTCTTCTTCCATGGGTAAAAATATAATGGAGTGTCTATTCTAAATGCATTTTATACTTGAGAAATTAGCATTGTAGGGTGAATTACACCTTTTTTTCCCGTTCTTTTCTTGTAACAATGCCAAAGTTCTTCACTTTCACAAAACGTGTAGAGTTCACTTTATGAAAACTGACAAATTTGGCCAAAATTGTGTTATCATATATTCCTACAGATACTTTCTTTGTCTAGTTACCTTTGTACAATGAATACAGGGACCACAATACTCTTTTCCCTCCTGCTGGTATTTAATGACTTAACTTCTCACCATAGTGGGTTAAATGTTTTCTCCTTCATGACAGGAATGAAGTTTCTCATTTCACAGATGATGCCGTTTGGAAGCAAGTACCCGTGGTAATGTTTTGGTTACATATACATTTGTAATAGGAGAATATCTGAAGGAAGAGGGTACTAGAACAGGCGCAAGCTGTATTTGCAAGAAATATGGACATACATTTTGAGAAACAGTTAACCAAAATTAACATGCAAATCTAAGTAACCAACTTCCACCTCAAATGGAAAGTGTAGAAATTGAAATAGTTGTGTCAGGTCCAAACTAAAACATGCAAAATTAACAGCAAATAGAGCAGTTTAATCTTCTTCACAAATAAGCATTTCAGGCTGCTTGCAAACTCAGGAGAACATCACAGCAACACACTGTTGGAATTACACAATTAAGGAGCTTTTGGCTGGATTCTTAAAGTTACACATTGCAAATAGAACATGCTGTTAGTTTTTTCCAGGCTTCCATGACATCTTAAGTGTTTAGAAATGGGGTTAGAGTGACAGATGGGGGAAAGACAGTGATTTAGTAGAAAAAAATCAGGAACATCTCTTCCAAATCATGTTCCTGCTTCAACACAAAACCTCAAACATCAGTACAGCTTTGGAATCAAACAGAAACTTAGTGTAATTTATATGGTGTAGCTCTGAAAGACATGTGAGAGGTTGCATTTTGTATGCAAATTTGACCATGTGTCTTGAACTGAATTAACCAAGCATTATGGCAGTGCCTTGCAATATATCATTAAAATAAGAAGTACTTTTCTTCGATAGTTCGATGCTTTTCCTCCAAAAGGAATGTGAGTTGATGAGAAGGAAAATACTATCCATTTTTTGTTCATTAATAGGCTTTGACTCTGTGAACCTGTGAACTCCTGCACCTCCAGCATTATGGTTATGAATTATGTAGAATGATTTGGATCAGTCAGAGATGCTCAGACAGGAAGTATGAAGGGAATTCTGGAGTAACTGAAAATCTGGCCAAGCAGCTGGAACAAAAATCCATATTTCTGGAGGTTCATCCGTCTTTACTTTGGGAAGACTAAGTTTTAGTGGTTTGAACTTGTGTTAAATCTACTCAAGATGGGCTTCTGTATGTTTCTGGAAGGTTTTTAACCTCTAATATTTTAACTTTGTGAAGTATTTTAGGCAGAGTGATTAGATGTCTAGAGCCTGTAAAGGACAACTAATGGAGCAGGAATTTTATCACCATAAAATGCCTGGATTGAAATTTAGAAATAATTTAGCAAGCTGGTATGTCTTGATCATATCACATGGAATTTTGAGAATGACTGGCTGAAGAAGGATATGGCCTACTAATTTTCACTTAAATCCTACTATTTCTCTAATATTCATTTGTAATATTTGTGGATGAGTATACACTGAATTTAGTTGACGTGTTTTTCTTACTCATTTTCCAATTTACATTGTGAAATCAGTGAAACTCTTGAAACTGGAATATGAATCTTCTGGCTATACTAGTTAATGTTAATTAATTGATGTTAGTGGACAAAAGCAGCTTTCAGATCCTTTTGGAAATATTGACTTTCTCTTAAAGTAGAACATCCAATGAGAGTTCGTGTTAATGATGTAATGGTAAACCTGGCCTGTTTAGTCAATTGATATCCTTTT
This sequence comes from Leptosomus discolor, assembly GCF_034619465.1. Taxonomy (NCBI): domain Eukaryota; kingdom Metazoa; phylum Chordata; class Aves; order Leptosomiformes; family Leptosomidae; genus Leptosomus; species Leptosomus discolor. The sequence continues at coordinate 7,022,594 of NC_141398.1, forward strand.
GGATAAGGCTGGAGTTATGTGGAAAATCGATTTGCTTTTTATTCACAAACAGATCAGTAAAAGTACTACTGAATTGCTACCTGACTCTCCTCCTGAGTTTTCCATTACCTCTTGCAAGCTTATTAGTAGAAGCTGAAAAAGAGTAACTGAATAAAAATTCTATAATTAGCTCAGTCCATAAGGATTATGGACTAGGAGGGAGAACAAATAATAGAATGATTGGTACACAGAACGACGTGTATCTCAGAAAAGTCTGGAGATTCACACCGTTGAAAACAAGAGATGGGTTTGTCCCCTTGTTAAGCGCAAGCAATAGGTTCATTGACAAAAACTAAAGGGCAGAGTTCTGTTCTGTCTGCCAGAAGCAAAGCTTTATACCTATGTCTAAGAGAAATCCTAATGAAAGCAAATAAAAATCTTCCGACTGATGTGTCAAGCAGCAGCACTGCAGACACCACAGATCAAGAATGGCTGTGCCAACTTTGATAAGATTCTTAAACAAATGTTGTATCAGTTGGTCTTTGAAAACATAATAAAGGTTATGATTTGATTTTAATAAAGTTTTTGAATGCTCTGAGATACATTCCTGGAAAAGTAACTTATCTGGCTGAAGTAGACTACGCTACTTGGGATGAGAATGTTTGAGTAGAGACTGAATCTTCTATCAATTATCTATTTAAATTAGGACAAGAGGCAGAATATGAGGCAAAATAATTTCCATTTACTACACAAGAATTTGGATCACACAAAGACAATTCGATACCTGAAATACCACTGTTGTTACAGGCCACTAAAGGGTAGATTGATGGTTGGAAGAAATAAGAATACTACTGATGAGAGCAGTAGTCAGGAAAATTAAAAAGTTGATGGTAAGTGGAGGTTAAACTGTTGCTGTGAAAGTGTGTGGAAATAACTGTCTAGTGTGTTGAGTTTTTTCCACACAGGACATGGAAGCAGACTATATAACAGAACATCTCCAGTTTTACGGGGTTACTTGTAGTCCTTGAACTGACTATTGGCTCTTGAGTGTCCTTGGCTTAGATCCTGTGAACATGCTTTAAATATGCATTGGCATGACCATAGAACCACAAAATAATTCAAGTTGGAAGGGACCTCAAGAGGTAATGTAGTCCAACTTCCTGCTCAGCAGGAGGGTCAGCAAAGTCAGCAATGAGATCAGACCATCTTGTTCAGGATTGTATCCAGCCACGTCTCTAAGGCTGCAGATTGCACATCCTCTCTGTTCCCCTGTTTGGCTGTCCTTACAATGGAAAATTTTTCCTTATAACCAGTTGGAATCTCTCACGTTTCAATTTAAGTCCATTGGTAATGAGGAAAATAATTTAACACAGTAAGCTGAAAATAAATAATTTTTTTTTAAAAAAGGAGAGGATCAGTCAAAACTACAGGCTGGAAAATCATGGAGCAAGTCTTTTTGGAACACATTTCTGGGCATACAAAGTTGGAAAAGATGACTGTGAATAGTCACCACGGATTTATCAAGGATAAATCATGTCTGATCAGCCTGACTGCCTTCTATGATAAATGTTTGATTTGTGGACAAGGAAAACATTGAGTGTCATTCACGTTGACTTGCTTTTGATACTGTATCCCACAATGTTCTTATACACAAGTTGGGACCTAAGGATCTGGTTTGGTAGACAACTACCTGGGTAAAAAACTGATTGCATGCTAAAGCTCAAAAAGTAATGTCTAGTGCATTGTGCTCTACCTGGAAGCTACTAACAAGTAGGATACCACAAGAGTCTACTGTGGGACATGTCCTCTTTCACATCTCTATCAGTCATCTGGAGGAGATAATGGAGTACTTGCTCGCGAAGTTCGAAGATAACATCATATTGAGGAGGGTGCCCTGTCTTTTGAGCAAGAACTTAGATAATTTCCTGAGATTTCTTTTAACCTCAATTATGAAATTATTCTGTGATTCTATGATCGACTAAAATTCACTTTGAGGAGTGAAAGGTCTGCTATAGAAGCTTGGGATTTTATTTGGATTCATTAGAAACTCTCTACAAATACCGTTCTACCAGTCCACACTATTCAGTAATGTAGACATATAATGTAGATGTAACTTTTATAGTTATTTATTTATTTGGTTTTGTTCTGGAGACATAAACTACATTCCTTTTAGGCAAACTAAACTGAAGCCTGAGCTCCAGGATGGTACCTATCATACGCCAGCCCCTATTGCTCACTCCATAGGATCAAACTAACCAAATCTGAATTAAAGTCTCCGGCATGTGTCTCAGGTACGCAATGGGGTCTGAGCACCAAATCTTTGTGATACAGATCCACTCCTAGTGTGCGGTAGTACTTTCTACAGTAGACAGCCTTTGAGACACTCAGAGCTGGAATAACAGAAGTTTACACTGTAAAAGAGGGGTTTATCAGTGGGAAATCACTTGGAAGGAGAAACTTTGGGTTATATTAGTTCATCACAGAATAGTATGAGCCAATGAAGTGATGTGATCATGGAAAAAGGAATGTGTATGAGTCAGCGTATTTCCCATATTGATGTATAAGACATGGTAATGTAATATTGATACCTTTCAGATACTAGAATCTGAAAAAAATCACATTTTTCAACACTAAAATATCTTTAAATGTTTAATTTTTTTTTGGCTGTGATGTTTTTCGGAACATTTGATTTTCAAACAGTGGTTTCTCTTCAGGTTAGCCATGTACAGAACGCAAAATTGAGATCTTAGAATCATGTTATTTCCTTCATTTTTCCTAGATTATAAATAATTTAAATAAGCAGAATAAAAATCCAATGATATAGCTCTAATTTCCTATGGAATACTGATAAAATAATTTTGAAATTAATCTACATTAATTTATGTATAATGGTCTGGCTGTGGACCTTCTGTTAGTGAGGGGCTGGAATCTATCGACACTCTCACCTATTTATCAACATGGCTGAAACAAAGGAGTTTGGGTGGCAAATTACATTTGAAATATATATACATATATATTTATGCTAATATACAAGAATGTATTTGTGCTAGTCATCACATTATGTATGATTTTCTTAATTTCCTCATGACATTTATTCCTAATGCATTCGTATACCTTGCAAAAAAACCCTATTTTGATGGTAAATCTTCATTCAATCTATAATTTGAATTTAAAAAGTGAACTGTAAGGAAACTTAAGGAACTCTTGTTTTAAAACCTGATTACTGATTGCTATGCAAATTAGGGAAAATAAATATGTTAGGGGATGATATGAAAAGTGTTGTTTCAATCTTGATAAATACTAGCTAAAAGCTACCTCTTGACACTGGATCAAGGTTTTAGTTTGGACCTGACACAACTATTTCAATTTCTACACTTTCCTTTTGAAGTGGTTACTTTCACCTCCTCTGCTATTTGTTGCTTTTGTATAAAATCTGGTGTTGAATTGGCTGTTCTCACTTTGGGTATTTTGAGATTCATATCTTCTTTCTGAATTTTGTACAAATCTGTGTGCTGTTCTTTCAGTATAACCGAGTACATGGAGTGCCTTATGCTTTGAGGAGTGGCAGAATTGCCTCATCTCTTTATTGGTCATGAAATCCTGCACAGATGTTTTGGTAATGGTTATTCTTGAAGATTAACATTTTCATGTTCTGCTCCGTATCTCTATTTCTTTGTTTTCCAGATGTGAAATTTAGTAAATGTTGTAGAAGCTTTGCCACATGTGAGGGGAAACTGTTCTTGAGTCAGACTGTTCCACAGTACCTGCTAATTATTAATAGCTTGCCTGTGCTTTGAGACAGTTACTTTTTCCAAATTCTGGATGCATCTGCTTCATTCCAAAAATAGTAGTACAATGATGTTCCAAGAAAACCTCAGTGCCCCGTTATGAGCTCTATTCATGTTGTATCACTCAGTACTAATTACCAGGTGTTTCTTTAGGCACTCGTCTTTTAAAGATGTGATCATCTGCTCAATGTTATATACTGTGAATACTTCCATTAAAGGCAAGGGGCTTCTCACTGAGATTAAAGGTGAAAGCACATGTTAGTCTTTATGAGTTGTCTTTGGAACTGCTATTATTAGCTTTGATTTATCTATTGTCTATAACAACAAAATTTAAAATGGAATAGAATAAAAACTTTTATCGTAAATTTTGAATCTCAATACAAAACGTTAGTCAGCAAGTTATTCCTTTATTTCATTTCTGAAATATAGTGAAGTAATAAAATCACTTCTTGGCCACATTACTATGTAATATGTACTCGGGTTTGGTGCTGTTTTAAAATCAGTAGTCCATATGTATTTTATTTGCTGTCTTTCATGATTTTAGAAAGATACTATGTCAGATTCTTCTCTTTATTTCTATTTTGGGATGTCAGGAAACTAGACCAATTAATGATCCAAAAGCAACGCACAGCAAATCTAGGATGAGTGAGGCATTTTTGACTGATACATTATTTCAAGCTTTATGTAAGGCTGGAAAACCATTGAAGACTGATCCTACTGTTATTGAAAGGAGCAAGTTTTATTAATTTCATAGGTAGTGGACCTGGATTTTGCACAAGAGGTTTTGTCAGCTAAGTTTTAGCCAGTATTTATACTGCAGAAAATGTACTTCCATTACCCCAATCTGCCTTATGCATGTGCCACATGCTGTATTGATGTGCATCCAAAAATAATAAAACACTCAAAATGTGAAAGGAAGAAACTATTATGCATAAGTCATTGCAAGTACAAAGCCAATTTTGTATTGTGGGATGGTGTCCAGAAATATACTCAAAGTGAGGAAAGAGTTTTCTTTCTCTAAAAACAAACCTGAATCTTAATTTAAGCAAAGTTTAGTTGAAATTATTTTCTTTTCTTTATTTTCCCTGAATAGTTTCATTTCCATTGTGATTCAGGGATTGGGTTTTGTTTCATTTTTTCGGTTACAGTACTATTTACAGGTTTTGTTCTTATTTACCGTGAAACAAAATTTCTCTTAAATGTTTCCAGGCCCAAAACTAAAAAAAAAAAAAGAAAATCTCTTTGATTATCTTGATCTGAGAAAATCTCCTGCTGGCAAATCATTCCCTCTCCTTTACTTTTTCTTCCAGAGCCAAAGGACGTGGTAAGTTCTGAACTGCCTGGACCTTCGCTGCTCTAGAGAAGCTGCTAGTCTGACAGTTATGACATGTGGTAAGCATGTGGGAGAACAGTTTTTAGCTGCATTTTGTTGAGAAAAAAAATCTACTTTCTGTTCTGTTCAAACTGTTCCACTTCCTAGAAATAATTAGATATTCTGTGGACCAGAGAATGAAAGGGAAACTCATCTTCAGTAAGGCAGCAGTTCAGTATTCAGCTAGCAGATGGAAGAGCAAGCTTTATGTTCTGCAACATCCCACTTCTCAGGTGAGGACTGTCATTGTTTCTAGAAAGTTAGTTTTTATTTCAAAACAAATGGATCAGCATCAGCAATCAAATTATATTCTGATTCTGTTTTGGTAAATGAATAAACAAGTCCCAAGGGTTAAGGAGGAGTAGCCAATGCAGGAAAGGAAGCCAAACTGCCTCAAAAATGGACTCTTCTGAACTTGCTAAAATTTTAAGTTATCTGCACAGTCAATGTTTGTTGAAACTCGTATGTTCCTAAAAGCTTTACTTTCAAAAACTTGATAATTTTAAAAAGGAAATTGTTGGCAAGGAAATCTCTGTTCATGTATCAACATCAAAAGTGAGACATGCAATATAATTCTTTTTGACATAGTATTCTGAGATAGTTTGATAAAAGATGCTATGTAAATGTAAAGTATCTTTTAAAGTAATGAAATACAAATTAATGTAAGTAATAAAAATGTATACAATACAACTACAGAATGGAACAAAAGAGAATGGAAACTGTTTGTTGGGGTAGTATTTTAACCAAGACCTGGAACCAATATTTCCTCAGAGAAATTAATCTTTTCTTTCAAAACATTACGAACAACTCCACATTCTGAATGAAGAAAAATAAAATACTGAACAAGCTTGGAAATGTTTCCTTTCTAATTCCTCATCTTGTCTGACTCATTGAATATGATGAGTAAATATGTTTCATGAAGGCACAAGAAACTAAATAAAAAAAAAAATTAAGATACTTAGAAGCTTCCCACTGGGATGGTACATATTTTCCCACTGGTTATTGGTTTCATTGACAATTTTTACAGATGAGGTCACAGAAGTTCATGAAAATATTCTGATGTACAGATGCCACAGTACGGGGCACTGTACATGGTGAAAAATGGACCCACGTGCTCACACTCATATTAAAAATATGTGTAATTGCATAGAAGTCAATTGAAATGCACCTAGACCCAGCAGAAAATTGACTATTCCTGCTTTGCTGTAGGTAGAGATATTTCCCCACTGCCTAGCTCTGGTGCTGTATTTGTATCCGCACCAAAGAGTAGGGCAGCACCACTCTCACTTGGTGATTACTTCTTGCACCAGCCCTGCCAATGACAATCCAAAGTTCTTGCCAGTGAAAATAAAGCCCTGAGATTTAGAAGAGTCAGCGGAGGAAGTACAACCGAAACTACATAAAGCAAAATGTCGTGAAGGGATTTTATTGGTGGCATTCGAAAGCAACTTCAACAGCTAAAAATTTTTCACAGCATTACATTTCCAAGCACAGCAAAGGAGATAGCATTTCAGCATGCATTGTAGGTTTTGTTGGGCAGCATGGGTGGAAGCTCGCAGCAAACAGTGCACCGACACATAGGTACCAGCACAGCCTTCTGTTTGCCCCGCAGGGGAGGGTTTTACAGCTTTAAACCAAAAAGCAACTCAACTTCTTGCAAATTACAGGACAGATCCTGCCAAATAACAGCAAGGAAAGAAGCAGGGTGACAGTAAGAACTGAAGGATCACAGGATCCAATTTACCAAGAAGGTAATAACCAAGGGATGCTGATGCCCTGACTGATGGCAATGGGCGCAGCCGGTGTGCCCGCACTGGGAGCAGCACAGACATGGCTGCGCCGGCCTCCCGTTTTGCTCAGGCTGCATCTGCCAGGAGATGAGGTTGCCAAATTGGTTCCTTTCGAATATTTTAAGCCTTTGGAAAGCTTCAATAGGTTGTTATTTCCTTCTGCTTCTAGTTAGCCCTTACAGTTGTGCTGTTTTGATGTGAGCTGACTTTGCGAGGTCAGGCGGGTTAAATGGTGTTTGATTAAAATCAGAACACCCAACAACTACTGTTTCACAGTTTGACTTTGTTGGCCTCTTCATCTGGGAATTCAGGAAGACACCTTTAGCTTAAAAAAAAAAAAAAAAAAAAAAGGCAGCTTTTTTTTTTAGCTTTTTTTTTTTTTCGTATGGCTTAAAGAGAAACAAAGAAAAAAAGCCACATTGTGTATGTTTTTCTGGCAATAGGCCTGCCACTGTTTATCAAACCAAGGCAAATCCAATTAGCCTGTGGCCTGCCTCCCAACCTTATTAACCTGCTCAGCTGTGAGAAACTCAACAGCCCCTGCCAATATCTCATTTCTCCAGCAGCTGATAAGATCAGTTCAAGTTATTCAATGGGGTTTCCTTTCACTTCGGCTTCATCACAGTCACCGGCATCTTAGCCGTGGTAGCCGGATCTTATTTTCCTCTCATTTACTACATGAAATAGGATGGCGACTCCGAGGCCTATGCAGCTTGTTGGAACAAACACCGATCAGGCCTTGGTGGCGTTTGACAGGACGGGCTGATTTTCCTTATCACGGCTTGCCCACAAAGGCCCGGGCCAGGCCGGGGTTATTAGCATTCCTCGGTGAGATGCGTCAGGCCTATTTCTGTCACGCAGACAGATTGAGCCTTTCACTCAGGCTCGCGAATGAGTGACACATGGCCTGACTGGGAGGACAACATTGTTATTTGAGTTAAGAAATCAATTTGTATCAAATGTACACTGTAATTTATTTGTTGGCTTTGAAGGGAACCTGGCTGAGATAAATGGGAATGGGCTTCTTTCTTCCCCCCTATGCTGAGCTGATAAAGTTCTTGTGAAGCTCCAGATAGCTCCAGTCACAGCCAAAGTGACAAACATGTTTAAAGTTGCACAGTGATCTTTAAATCTCAAAAAGAACACCTTGTCGGACATGATAGAACATTTTTTACCTTTTCCCTCTATCTGTCAGAAAGCTGCTGTGACACATTGCTTTAGTATTTTTGCTGACATTTTCTTTATCAAGCACATCTGTTTGTGGTCGAAAGATGCTTATTCCTATTTTCTTCAATCTACAGCAGGCTAGGAAACTGCCAAAAGGAAGGAAGAAAATGAGACATTCTTTCCAAGAATAATGTTTACTTAATTTTTTTTTTAATTGTGACTTTTCTTGATCAGGTTCCAGTTTTCTTTTTACTTTTGTTAAAAGAGAGAGGAAATGTGTGGGGAACACGTCTCATGAGATCTTGTCTATTTCGAGAAGTTAGGTTGGGTTCAGACTGATGGTGCATTAAGATGTTGTTGTTATATGTTAAATCGTGAGCTATGAGTTTGACATTCTCTTCTGTTAGAGTTATAAATATGAGCCTAAGTGTTGGCTCTATACATCAGTGTTTTAGTCTTTGAAATAATATGAATAATCAAAAGTTATATCTACGGTTTCACGTATTCTTGCAGTTATGACTCCATAATGAAAAAATGCTAGCAAACTAGCCACAGGCAGAGTAGCTCATTGACGTTTCCACACAATAACCTGGTTGTTTACTTTTGGTTTTCAAAAGTGATCTAAATGTAACATGTCATATTAGGTGACTATGTAAGATACCTTACCCTTCCTCTGCATTATAGTTTTCTGCCTGCATATGGGCTCTTTTTTAACAGATGTGGATGTGTATGAATGCACGTACACATAAACATTACAAAGCGATATATAAATGTATAAAACTATACTCTGATTAGTCCACACAAGGTACGGCCATCCTCAAAGCAAGGTTAAACCTGAGGTAGTCTAAAGTGCGCAAGCAGGGTCGAACACTCTTCCAGTCCTTCCAGAAGCTAGGTCAAATATGATTAGCAGTAGAAGTGTTTTTAAGGTAAGCTGGCTTTAGGAAGTGTTAAACTTGTTAATGGCCTGATCACACCACCACCAAAACAGTCACGCCATTCCCAGGAATCTCAGGGAAGGCCGTGCATCAGGATTTAAGACTTCTCTCAGGCTGCCCAACCAATATATTTCACTCTTCTCTTTCCTGCCTTTCCTCTGGGAATGTTGCAATCCTTTAGGCTGCAAGTGGCCTGCCAGCCTTAGATCTTGTTATACCTATGAGTGCTGACACCATAATAGTGTTAAGCCTTGCTCTCGGGTTTCTTCTGTGCCATGCCCTTTGGGCAAGGGCTTGCCCTTTTAACTTTCTGCCCAGGTGCATAACGACAGTGCTGTTATTCTGACTTGTCTGACATTTTTTAATGCGGTGCTTTTTAATCCTTAACTCCATGTTTCCATGCTTAGGCAACAGCTTCAGATTTTGTCTCAGCTTAGCAACCCAAAGACAATGTATCATTTTAAATATCTAAAACGGTTTCTGAGCTGCATCGCGTGGCACAGTCTAGAGGTGTGCTCATGATTTTCACATGCTCGGAGCAGGCAAAACTGCAATCCAGCTCTAATTACCAAGAGTAAAGTGCTCCTGTTTACACGCATTTATGTTTCTAAACATATTCCCTAAAACATGCTACTTCTCAAATGAGAACCAGACTTTGCCACACTCTTTTAGCTATATATCTATATAGCTGATTACAATTATTACAGCCTAAGCACATCGAACAATTCATTGTCAGATCAAACTCTTCACGAAATCACATCAAATATTGTTTTAACCTCACTGCTTTAGAAATAACTATTGGCGGTGGAGTAATTTAGACCCCAGAAATGGCAGTGCGAAATAAAACACCCTCTAGCTCTGATACAAGAGCACTCTGTCATGTCTACAGCTTCACTCTATTAAAATAATACATCCTCCAAAGCACTTGTTTTGGCCTTCTCCTGCCTTATCTTATATCCCTTAATGACAGAAAATGGAAAGCACTTAATTTCTCTTCCAGGTTTGCATGAATTCATTATGAGCAATGCCAGTTTTGCGTCTGCTGTGAGCAGGCCCCTGATGATAATGTAAAGATGAACCCTTCACATGGAATTTGGAAAGGAAAAAACCAGATGCAACAATATGCCGAGTTTGTTCGTGATTTACTATTCTCTAAAAACCACAATGGCTGGCATCAGGGACAAGCTGCCTTTTACCTGGTCTTCACTAACTCACATGACTTGGAGGGAATGGTCTGGGCCAAGGGATGCCCTTCTGTGTCTTGCCTGAGAGCAAGTGAGTGTCCGCTGGGAAAAGCTTGTGATGAAACCTGTGGGGCAGGTACTGTAAGAAACCCAACAAGCAGAAAGCCTGCAGCAGGGGCAGTGGTTCCTAGGGAGGTCAGGGACACAGGGGAACAGAAGAAAGAAAACAAACAAGAACCCTTTTTTCTCAGGAGAGGGTTGCATTGTCTTTGGTTCAAGAAGCCCCTGAAAGCTGCTGGATTCAGAACAAGGCGAGAAAGAAACAACGATACAACGGGCAAGGGAAAATTAATTTTTGTATTTACTTACAAAGCAGGCCTTACTTGTCTCTTTAAAAGGGTTGTTTTTGTCTGAGCTAAAAGAAAGTATAACTTCAGAGTTCATTTTGTCATGCTTGCTGTAAGAAAAATATCTGCCCCAAAACTCTCGCTGATTCAGGGCCCCTTCCCTGAAAATATCTCTGTATATCCTAAAAGCTGCAAGAAACAGCAAACTGGGAGACAATGAACGCAGATTCTAGCTGTTTCACAAACAATTGCTATTAATCTAAACTTCACACATAGAAGAGATGAATTGTCATTTTTATCTTTAAATTAAGGAAAAAGAAAACTCAGAATAAAATTCTGGTCTTTAATATAACAAAGCACAATCTTCATCCTTAACACCAATTATTCAGGTGAAGTGTCCTGCATTGTATGACCTCTATGACATGAAATGGCTCTGTCACCTTTGGGCAGTCAGGCTGCTGGAAGGGGAGTTATGATGTTGATGCTGTAAGTATGATAAGACATGAAGCTTTATCTCAGGGTATCCGTGCCCACTTCCTTACGCCTCAAACATAACATGGCTAGAAGTGGTCATTATTTTTATAAAAATATCATTTTTCTGGAGACAATGGCTCCCCAGATTCCTCCTGGGAGAGAAGGAAAACGGAGAAGGAATAGATCAGTGTATGTCGTCACAAGTTGCTGCTAAAGCTAATGTGGAAGTAATTTTCTGGATCTATACTTAGAGACTTAAACCACAGCATACTCCTGAAAGCTCAGGATGAAATGAGAAACCCGTCTGCCTCCTTCGCCCCCAGCTCTGACTGCTGCTTCAGCATGTGGCAGGGTGAAGGGGAGTTGAACGTGGGAAGGCACAGGCGATGCTGAAATGAAGTTTTTTTACACGTGTTGCTTCATTGTGTTTGGGCAGCACACCTGTTAAAAAGGAGGACATGCCATGAAGTGGGGGAGATGTTAAAACTGCAAACATAGTCTGGACCAACACTAAACATGCCTGGGAGGAGAAGCCTCTCTAAAGTGGAGGTGGTAGGATGCCAATTTCAGGCGCAGGAGTTAAAGCCTCAGGAAAAAAGGAAACACAACTTCCACTGAAGAATATTTTAGGAATGGTAAGTATGTCTGTCTGTGAGCAACCCGTGCCTAGTGACTGCATGCTACATACTCTCGCTGACAAGTGAAAACAGCAAAACAGCAACTGCTCTCAGCAAAGGTACAGAACACAGCTAAACCTGAAATTATAACATTCATTCTGGGAGTAGGAAACATGGAGCTCGAGAAAGTTGTTGCATTTCCCCTGGTTTCTGAATGAAGGTTTCAGATGGTGTTCATTAATTAATCTGAAGTTTTGAATTGATTACTTGTTCCTGACAGTCAGGACCTGGTTAACAGAAGGGAGAAGTGTGACCGCTTATTAATATAGGCTGAGAGAAAAGACTTCCAGATATTAGGTATCTTTAAGTTTGCTGACTCTATCTTTTCAGACTAAAAGTATCCATATAAATATTTGCTTCACACTGAATTATTTTGGACAGTTTCAGCCAAAACAATTTGGGGAATGATACAGGGCAAAATATGTTGTTTTGCCCATGCTAGAGGAATTCTGATGAGCTTTTATTTAGTCCAGAATATATTCCAGTAAATACATCCCTTTTAAAAGAAGGAATTTGATGGAAGGCAGAGCACTTGGCAGACTGTTGATTTTCACATTTTTAAAAAAAAAAAAACAAATAAATATGATATTAACATCTTATTAATAACTGTATGATAATGTGCACAGAGTAGATAGCGGGACTAGTTTTATAAGTAAACATAGGCATTTTTGTAGCCGTGGTAGTCTTAACTCTGTATTTGAAATAATATTCTCAAAACAATTTTGTGTGTGAATGTACAGAATTTGTGTAACTGCTCTGAAAGAGCTGCTGAAATAATTCCACACAGTACAACATCATCTTTAGGTGAACAGGCAGATATAATGCTAAGATATTTGTTACATCACATACAATTACATTTGGTTACTGGTTAACCCTTAGTAAGAAATGCTTCAGATTTAGTAAGCAGGAGATTTTGATACTTAGTACAAGAACTTGCCTTTGTTATCGTAACAATAGTCAAGGCATAAATGAATAAAATAATTTCTTCAATAAGAATGTACAATTCTCAAAGGTTTAATACTACATCTTTTGGGGGATTAAGTGGTACAGTGGTGCTGCTACAGATCTAGGGAGTCCCTTTCATATGATCTCCCAGTCTTCAGCCTGTCTAACTCTGCAGGAGTTAGAGATATTCCCATCTGTATGAGATGAACTTGGTGATGATCATTTCTCACTGTCAAATGCAAACTTGTTATTATACGTTGCAGTAAGGAATATCCTTTCTCAACTGTAATTCTTTAATTATTATTTGTAGAAGGCCTGAATAATGGAGAACCTGACCTGAGCTGGGCTCTTTAAATCAAAATCCTAAGGAAGCATCAAGTGCATCATATTATGCACTAAAACTAAAAACCCAAACTAACAAACAAAAAAACCCACAAAACAACAGCAACAAAAAAACACCTAACAAAAAAATTCCCAAAACCTAGAAAAGCCATAATTCTCCCAAGTGCTTTGGGTAGCAGATGGTCAAAAAGAAGGAGAGTCCAAAACCTATAATTTTATTTCTATAATTTTTACTTTGACATTAGACTTTTCTGACCTCTCTCAGGAAGCCATGGAGGGAGAGAGAAGTTGTTACTCAGCTTTCCCCGGCTCCACGGGCATTCAGACAGCACAGGACAAGGACTGAGAAGCCCTGCCGTAGCAGTCTCTGAGGCAGCTGCAGGCCACAGCCACAGCTGCGGCTTCCTGCCTGCCCAGCAGGTTGCTGGAGGAGCATCTCGAGGTGGATGGCTCTCACCATGGGTTTCTGCAGCCCGTGGATCTCAGCAGCTAAACAGCGATTGTTGGAGACAGCCTAACTACATGTAAAGCACAGCCTTTGTAACAGCCTCAGATTCTTTCCTTTTTTTACTGCTCAAGCCTGGGGAAAAAAAAAAAAAATTAAAAACATGCAAAGCCCTGGACACTGAAAACAAGGTGATCTCTCCAAATCCCTTTAATATTTGACTTTTGCTGCTTGGGAACCACTTACTTAGCACTGTATCGCTGCTTTGGGTGCTAGCATGGAAGACTGATGTAATTGTGTTCCATTCATACTAAAAATAGACTAGTTTAGTAATACTGTATGTAACACAACCGTGTATGATACTATTCAGCAGCCAGCAATCCACTACATGCAGCCCTGCTGTAAATACTTGCTTCAGGGATAACCAATGTATTTTGTGCTATCCAGTTGCCACTGGTGGGTTAAGTAAATTAGAGCAACTTGTTTCCAGCAAACTCACCTTAGAGTGAATGATGTGCTTCCAAATATTTTCTGTCAAAATGCTTGAGATACGATGTTAGGAGACTTTTAATAAAATATTTGGTTTTAGTTAAAAATAGCAAAGGCAAACACGCTGCTCATTAATAATAGGATCTACTGTAAATGATAGCTTTCAACAGAGTAATAGAGCATACCAAACAAAGAAGAGCAGCAGAGGCAAGTAAAAAGGAAAATAACTTTGAAACTCTACTGATTAAGATGCTAAAGTAGTTTCCAGTGTTTATTACAAAAAAGCTAATTAAAGAGTTTACATTTTATCATGCACAGTAAAGAACTCCTGACAGGCATTGTTATAATATGAAATGCTGCAGTCTCCAGTAGAGTTTAATTTAGAGCAACAACAAAGAAGGGAAAAAGAAGAAATAAAACAATTGAAATGTTGCAAGCAGACTGCCTTAAGCTCAGGGGAGGCCTTTCAGAAAAGCGTTTGGTAGAAGCAATGCAAACTGAGCTACTGCCCTGGGAATAATATTTTTCCTGAAATTGTTTCAGGTTGAAGTGTTTATAGGAGGCAGTATATAGGTTGTGTAAGCCACCAGCTAAAAGACTGGGGAAGTACAGCTTTTCATCAAAGTCTAATCACACTGATTATGCAAGAAGATCTACAGATGCAGAATTAGTGATTTCTGCATCGCTACTGATCAGATCAACAGATGTCCATACTGTCACCAGTTACCCACATTATTTTGCTAATAAACAACATCATGCTTACTAAACATATTCAACTAGAGCAAAAATTTGACACCTTATACAGATTTGTTAATTTCTTCCAAACATATTTTTGTCCTGAGAGCACCTTGGAAACTCTATTGATTTCATTCTTGCCCCATTGCTTGGTGATGAACAATGATAGATTATGCACATCAATTATTTTAAGCCGGTCAACCATTGTTTATTTACTTTAATTACAATATTTTGTTGGCGTATCTGTAGACTTGAGGTTGGGAAGATGACTCTAATTTTGGCTAGTAATTTTTCTGCAGGAGAGATGAGAAGGCAACTTTTGTTTGTCATTAGCAGCCTTTGGGATCTTCATATTTTATTTCCCTGGCAATCAGACGTATGAGCTGTTACAGATGACAGAGTTGAGCTATAGGACACTGAATACACAGAAGACTTTGCTCTGTCTCATTTTCTGTCACCGATACAGCTGTATGATTTGCTTTCCTAATGTTTGACTTGGTGTCAGAATTGAAGGAAAATTAATTGGCAGAGAACCAGCTGAGATAAGGTGGCATCATGAGGAAGGACCACAAATATCTCGTAGCAATGTTTCTTGCTGCCTGTGCTGAGCAGGGATTTCCCATCCCTTGTTCAGCACCTCATAATGAGGGGAGGTCTGGGACACTAGAGTTCTGCTGGAACCTCCAGGAGCCCAGACAGTCCAAATGTGTATGATTATAGCCACGTGATATATGGCCCCAGACATAAAGTTTGTTCTTTCAGAGTTTACATTTTAAATTGGTAGAAATGAATCACTTCAGTATTGCATGCAAGACACAACTTACTGCCGCAAAAGAGCATTCACACTTAGTACATATTTCATTTATGAAAACTTTTCCTGTATAAATGGAAATTAAAACATCATCATTTTTACTAAGTAGACTTTTTTCTATTTCTAAAGGTGCTTTCTTCCCATAAACTTTTCTAAAAATGGCCTTCTTCACCTTTCTCTGAAGTATGGCTGGGCTGCTTGTCTCTGTCAGAAGGCAGTACAGATCTCTGTGAATCGATGAGGATATCTTTCTGTCATCCAGACATTACCATTGTAACTTGTAGATTGAATTATCAAATGTATTCTGCACTAAGACTGATTGAAATAGCTGGGCTGTGATGTGGGTGCTTGGCTGTGGAGTGATGGCAGAGACACCATACTGTCCCAGACCTCTGAAAAATTTTTGTTTTCCAGACATAATTCACAGCTTTGTTTTTTGATCTGTAGTCTCACAAGTGGCATCTTTCCCTGCCATCTTCATGCACTGTGGCGTTGTTGGGACACTCACATTGATGAGATCCTCTGTTTACATTTCTATTGACTGTAGAACAGAATTTTTAATAAAATGAATTTGCTCCAATGAAGCTCGAGTCACTAGATAGTCACAGCATGGTGCAAAGTCAATTTGTTCACTCAGTCTTTTCAATTAATTGGATTTGAGATGGTTGCTTTTGTGTTTTTATTGGAAGCTAAATGCTCTCCTTACAGCAAAGGCACTTGTATTTCCCAACAGGTTTGCTTTACTCTTGGGTACAGCATTATGCTGTCTTGCCATTCATGCCGGCTTGCGCTGTGGATACCTTGTGCTACCCATGACCCAGTACGTACCCGTACTGGGATCAACATTGATGTAGGGCACCGTACACCAGCAATGCCAGAGCTGATTGCTCTGTTGGTTATTTTCCCCCGTAGTCAAACATGGATTTTCATGCTCCTGTCTTGTTATGGAGTACCCATTGCGGTTTGTTTGCTAAGGCCTAATCGCAAATTCATTAGAATCAACAGAAATTTGTTCCTGTTGTCCCTATTACTTTCTGGAAATTGTGTGTGTATTTATGAAGGTCTTCACGTTGCTCTTGAAATTTTGCCTTCTCCTCAGAGACTGTAGTATACAAATAACAACTTCTTATTCATTTATGTCTTTATTTTCCTAAGCTTACACATGAGGAAAATTAGACAAGTCTTCGTGCAACACCGGCCTTAAATATACCCATTGCTGGGTTGTATTTCAAACAGCAGAATTTCCTTCTTCTTTTTCACTCTTGCTGTCTGTTTCCAGCCTTTTCCATTCACATTTACTGTATCACCACTTTGCATGAAAGCAAGTTTTTCTTTAGCACTGGGCTCATAAAAATAAAAGATAATATAATGAATGAATATCACTGAGAGTCAATTTTTCTCAGCTAAGCTTTTATGCAAGTTCAAGCTACCTAGAGTGAGCTGTGATAGAAGACAGAAATGAGACTTCAGGCAGCTTTCTAAAGAATGAAAATCACTCCTCTCTTGCTGATTTCTCATTGTATAGGGCCAGCAGCTTAATGGCAGAGGAGCTCTATAGCATGTAGAATTCACTGGCTGAGAAGGAGAGAGAACCGCATGACCGGGAATGTAGCCTATGGATTTGTGTGCTAGTGTTATCCACAAGTGCATCGCTCAGCAGCAGAGAGTAGTAGCAGTTTTTGGTACTAGACCATACTGGAACATGACGGTATTTTATCTCCAGCAATGGTTGTGGCCAGATATGTATTTGCTTGGCTATTTTTAAGAGGAGTTTTAGTTTATTTTATTTTTTTTCTGATTTATAATACTGGATTACTTTTAAAAGATTTTAATCAAATTCACTGCAGCTTTCTGATTGATTTTTGTATTAGATCCAAGCTATTTGGTTTGAGTTTTTGCTACTCTGGTAGGAAAAACATAACCATTACCAACTGCCGAGAGCATATCTATCGTCTCAGAGCAGAATTCATTCTATTTATTCCTATTTACTCAGTGTCTTTCAGAAAGGAGGTGTCATTGCCAGTGACTCTTCACGTACAGACACTATTTGACTATGAATTGCGACCCCAGCCCATGCAATTTTGGTTTTACTCTTATCTTTCATTTCAAGGAACATTCTCCCAACCTTTACCCCTCCCCCCACATAGTCGAACACTCTGAGGCACAGTGTCAATCATTAGACACAAAAATATTTCTAGTTATTTTAAAACTGGAGTATTTGTCACAGGCTCAAAACATAGAGATCTAATGACTTACCAGGGGCTTTGCTTATAAACGCACATCTATGCTTTTCTCAGAGCTCAGTATTCTTTTTTTTTTTTTTCTTATTCTTTCTATTCTCACACTTAAAACAGAAACACATTTTCTCATAGAAAATGCTGACAGCATGTCTTGGTATCTCAAGGCAGAAAGGTTGCTTTCCCCTAGGCAGTGCGCTGGCAACTTTCACATAGACACACATGACTGGGCTGCCTATAGGCACCCTTGCTTTCATTGTTTCCATAATTCAGTATGTTTAAAAACAGCCATGCTAACAAACATTAGAAAGAAGAGCGGGAAGTGAAACTCCATGGGTTTGAACTTCAAAAATGTAGTACAGCCAGAAGAAGAAGGTGCTCAGAGTAAAAATGTGGGAGGGATTTGTTATGCAAAAAAAAGACCTCATCTGAAGCTGAAAAGTTACTACATGGAATCAAAGTGAAAAGCAGTGCTTAAAACAATAAAGCAGAGACTGTTCTAGCACTCTTTAACATGTGGATTGTAAGTAAATCTTTAATAAATTACATATTATCACAAATAATTCACTGATTACTACCTTTCACTGCATCTTATTAATCCATCCTGTACCACACACAAAAGCACTCCTGAGTGAGTTACAACAAGGATTTGAAGATATGTTCTGAGTCTAATGTGTTTAGCAAAATTATCATGGCCTCTTAAACAAGATTGGATTACAGTAAAAATACAATTAAAAGAATACATTTCCAAGCTGCCAAAGGTAAAATTCAGGAAACACTGTGCACATTAGTGAAATGGTAAATCTCCCATACTCCTGATGAACCAGGATTTTGCCCTTATGTAGCTGCAGGAAGAAAGAACGTAATACATATGGTGGAAATAATTTTGCTTGGGTTACTAACTTCTTTTTTATGATTAGCTATAATCTTCTCAGAATTAGATCAGTTTATATTCAAGAAGTGCAGATTTTTAAGAGCAAGCCAGAGTCTTGTGAGATAAAAGGTATATAGACACAGCTCAGTACGATTCCTTAACCACTTAGCGAACTGATAGAAGACATGACAACAGAATGATGAACTGAGACATAAAGAAGTTACTCCCTTTCCAGTACTGGACAAGAAATTATATCAATCCCTGAGGTAATTCTGAAATATGATTTTTAATACAGCATGTTAAGGAAAGCCATGAAAAAGGAGGACATGATGCTCCCTCTCTCCATATAGTTGGTGAACAAACATGAAGATCTGCAGGAGCTGTGAATTTCCACGTGCATTTTTGCAAGAATATTTCTTTCAAGATGTCTTGAATGCACATATACTGTGTAGGTGACTTGCATTTGAACTGATATATATCCAACTTTCCTCTGCCAGTGTGGTTTTGCTCATGCATATACATACGATGGTGCAACAGAACCACATCATGGTGCAACTGCAAAATTTGAGACCAATTTGAAAAGTGCGGCTGATGATTTATTTTATTACAAGAGGAGTTGCTCTCTTCTTTTATTGTTTGACTGTGCAGAACGTGACTCTAAGACTTAACAGCCTCTAAGAGAATTTTGTTCATCCACAGAGAAGCTGAAACACCACTTGTGACTTCGGAATGTATTTTTCAAGCATTTATGTTATACAAAGCTCTTGTTAATGCTTTGGAAAATGCTGGTGGAAAAGATCTTGTACAATGCTTTAGAACTAGCTTACCAAACAGATTCATTACAAGTCACTGCATTTTGTGAAGTAACATAAAAATTGCTACACAGAATAATCAGTACTAGTTTCACCAGGCATTCTGGACACTTACTGTGAAAAGCACTGGTTCTGTTACTTGCGTTCTAATGTACTGGATGAGCTTCCTGTTCCATAAAAATCTTCATTATAACAATAAATCTGCTCTTAAACCCTAGCTACAATTATGCATTTTGACAAAAATCATGGTATTTGCAGATCAACAGTGCAAACTAAGTTGCTTGGGGTTTTTATTCATTATTTAGTGACTAAAAAATTTGTGAATATTTCAGACCTTCTACATCTGTGCTATCTCACCATGGCAATGCTGATCAAGTCTTATTACTGACAACATTAGCTTTCATAAGACAAATACGAATATCTTAGATGCAGCAAATCATTAAGGGTCTTTTCCAGCCTAAATGATTCTATGATTCTGTGATAATTTACAGCGGTGTTCGGACATTATATGATTACTGTTTCATGGAGTTTTTCTTTGCTAGCGTGGAAAGAAAAAGACTGCTTAATCCAGAATTAAGGTGATTTAGCACATTTGGTTTTAAATATGTGCACAGGAGGTAGTAATTTATGGGAAACACAATTGGGATAGTGGAAATACGGTGCACTCCTATATATCAGCTGCAAAACTAATGTCGGTCTTACCGTATCTTCGAATGCCAGTTGAAAACAGGTCAGACATGAAGTACGAAGCAGTAATTATAGTGTGTAAACTTGGAAGTAACTTCTCATTTTTCTAGTGCAATACCTCATCTGACTAGGAGAAGCTTTCAGCCGTTAGATGAGGTCAAAACGTAACACTCACATGCTGACTTTGCTCTGCACTAATATCAGATGTGTGCATATTATATGTTTTAGTGTGTTTGCTTCTTGCTTGGCACAGAATTTATCTAGTGATATACAGGCCTTATATATTACTAATACACTGTAGCATAACACCAGCAAAGCACGAGACAATATTCTGTCTAATTGTTTTGATCAAACATGACATAGACTTTGTACTCGCACTAGACACGTATTTCTGTAAGTTATAGCTTTCACAGTACTTGCTTTCATTTTTTTGTAATCCTGTCTGTTTCAGACCCTGAAGAATGCAGCACAACCGTTTCAGTTTTCAACCTGTCAAGACTTTGCACAAATGATTTGTCAAGAAAAAGTCTAATTATGTCTGGCTTAAGGCTTCCATGTTAAACAGGAACAATTGCGGTGACTGTGAAAGAACCGCCTCCTGGCACTTGAGCAAAATGTGAAAGCAGCATGATTGTCCTGCCTTGTTTCTTTCCATCAACACCCTGTGGTCAGAAAAAGAAACCACCAAATACTTCACTTCCATTTCTATCAGTTTCTTGTGACTGGCAGCACCTTGGCATTTGCCTTGTACTGTATGTGAGTCATACTGCTAGGGCAACAAGAGAGCCTGTTGAATACAAAGTCTGAAACTAAGCAGACATCAAGCCAAGAACTGCTACAGCAGCAATCAAGCAGATTAGCTTAAGTAATTCTGATGAGCATATTAAAGCTCAAAATGAATGAGAATGTTGGGAGGAAAAACATAAATCAGGCCAAGCGTAAGTGACTTGGTTCTGTGAAACACTTTATATAATATACGTATTTCACTATAGCTATTTTTCCAATAATCTGACATATCAGCAACCACTTATCTTACTTTATTTGACCGTTTCAAAATATTACTTATCTTTCCTTTCCAATAGAGTCTACAAACAGCAACAAAACTTGTATTCTTTGTTGAGGATCTGATCCACAGAAACATTCAGTGGTTTCATCACGAGTATCGGTGGAAGACTTCCAGAGAAACTGTGGCTGGGTGTTTTGAAGTAAAATCCTGTAAAAACAACACTGATACATAGCAAGTAAGGAAGTGCATGGCAAAACCAACAAAGCACAAACAGATTGCTCCTATGGAAATTTGGCCTGCACTCAAAAAATGACTGCAGCCTTGGGTGCCTTCATTTTACGGTGATGATCTCAAGACAAATCAAAATGTCTGCAGAATTTTTAGAAAGGAGCAATCACTTACACCCTGAAAACCGTTTTTAAAGTCTTTAAGGTGTCCCTAAGCCAGCAAGACCACAAACATCACTGGAGGCTATCCTGTCTAAAGGCAATGTTTATCAGAACATGAAAGTTCATAAAACTCATGAAAGTGCCCTGACATAGCAGGAGCTGCAAAGTTCAAAACTCTTAGGCAGCCACAGTTTGTTTCCTGCTCCTCTGCATCTGCTGGTTACCAGCTCCTGTAATCTGTAACTGGACAGGGCATAGGAGAAGACTGAAGGTCTTATCGGCACTCTTGTGTCTCCTAGGAAAATATGGGCTGACAGCTAGGAAGATGAATTCTTGCCCTTTTATTATCAGAAACTCACTTCAGAAGTGAGGGAGAAAAGCACGGAGATACCAAAACACTGGAGAAAAAATGTGGTGTTCTTATTTATGAAAAGGAAATAAAATATAACTGATCATTCTATAAGAGCTAGAGGCTCATAAAAGCAGGCACTTAAACTGAAATTTCGCAACTTTGATTTTCATAGTGGTGAGAGGAACCTCTGTAAAACGAGAGATTCACAGAGGCGTGATGCCCATTTCACATTGTGCAAGGCAGTAGCTCCTGTATTTATGGGAAATCTTCTGAAGTCGGGTGTTGTAGTTTCTTGTATAGACATGATATCGCTGATCTATACCGTAGGCCATTTGTGATCAGCATCAACTTACTGAAATTTCCTCAGGGGCT
Organism: Leptosomus discolor; assembly: GCF_034619465.1. Taxonomy (NCBI): domain Eukaryota; kingdom Metazoa; phylum Chordata; class Aves; order Leptosomiformes; family Leptosomidae; genus Leptosomus; species Leptosomus discolor. The sequence goes on from NC_141398.1 coordinate 7,044,806, forward strand.
CCCGAGGAAGAATGAGTAGCTATCAAGTGATGCTTAGACAAGTTGTCACCAATCAGTAATGATATTGGTACTTGGCTTCTGCATGATCTGAGCAGCACAATGAGGCTAATTGCTGTTAAAAAGCTCCTAAAAGTCTCTGTTAGTCTTTCAATATCATGAGCCGACACCTGGTGACAGATACGTAGATTTCCATGCAACCAAGTGTATTGGCTGGAAAAATTAGAAACAGCTTTTATCACTGTAGCATTTTGGTGTGTTCCCTCAGAACAACCAACAGATATGTTTGTGTCTCGCCACACGTGTTCCCATGTCTTTCTACAGCTAGGTATCAGCTTATGTACTATGGCAAGTGTGAATTATTGTCTTATTCATCTAATTAGAACTTGGGATAGAGTATTTCCCTCTGGAGTTCAAATCGTTCTATGTACAAAATGGATTTGAAGGTGGTGGCTTAACTCCTGCATTAGGGAATTGAAGTATTGGGTATGGAGGGACCCAAGTTATTGTCTTGAGAGCTGATCTGGCAGGTGTACTCAAAGCGCTCAACCGGAGCCTGGCTTTGCTGCTCAACATGAACCATTTCTAGTGTTTCATTTAGGAATCTATGTGTAGTCGAGAAGGCTACCCGCTTACAGCTTACGAAATTGTCAGCCTTTTGAAGTCCAGTATTTGCTGTGCAAAGTCCACACCGAGACTCCTTACCATGCATTTAGTGGATTGTGCTTTCGCATCCTGATGTGCTACACACTAACTTCCCCGTGTAGCAAAGGCAACCTTAGGACTAGACATAAACATACCGTCAATAGACCTACAGTGATATCTGAGGAAGTTACATACAGATTAACGTAGCAAAGATAAAGAGCCTATGGTAGTGGCTCAAGAGACTGTAGGCTTCTTGGAGAAAAATATAAACAAAGCCAAGAATTCATTTCTTCAGTGCTCATCTGGAGGAGAAAGGAAGGGACAGCAACAGCACAAGTATCACATAAAGTTATTCTGTGCTCTTTGCAAATTTGGCACTTTGGCCCAGATCACATAGAAGGATAACAGGGAACATTTTCGCTGTCTTCTGCAAGGGAAACTCGAAGCCACTGAAAGCACAGAAGGGAATTACTAAACCTCATTAAAACAGATGAGCCACAGGACTGCTGAAACAAATACACTTACCACGTTCAAGTAACAGTATTTGACAGAATACCAAGATTTTAAGTTCTCAGGAAATGCTTTTTCTGGCTCTTGTTCCCTTTCAAAATTTTAGCTGCAGTTAGTGTTGTGATTCCTAACAGAAAAAGAACTATTCAATTTCCTGATGATTTTCAGCAAAAGTTATGTGAAAAAGGAAGGTCTCTTTTTCCTTACCAAATCCACACGCTATTTTTTTGATATCTGATATTTTATCTACTCATTTTAGTAAAACAATTTATATTTTCAAGCACCGTATTTCATAAATGCGGGAAATGTCTTCTCTGTAACACCTTACATGACCACCACAAAAGCAGATTTACATGATTTTACTTTTTTCTTCTTTTTTAGAAGGTTTTTAAAAAATGTTGCCTCCATTTTGGCCTCCTAATACACATTCACTTGGACCAGTAACTGTATTTTTAAGAAGAGCATGTAGGTGCTCCTGATTAGTTCAGATTGTTTGGATTGTCTCTTGATACGTTTGAATAAGTAGGTGAAATAAACAATGGCACTCCCAGGAAACAGGGCTTGCAGTTCTCAGAATCAAGTGACTGCCACGCTTACCCCAACTACTTGCCTCTTCCCCTTCTCCCTCTACCCCCGTGTTTGGCAAAAACCCCTGTCATAGTTCAGGTCGTAGTCATACCAGATGCTTTAGAGGCCTGTATTAAGACTGCTCGAGGATTCAACACTGCGTAGAATCTAGAAAGAATTAGAGACGAACGTCACAGGACATAAGGCCTGATAATTTCTTTATGGGAAGAAAGCCACAGGACACTTTCTCTCAAATGGTTCTGGGGAGCATGGGAATTTGCATAGTGTGTCTTATATAAGCAATGTTTATTATGAAGCATGGTTTGGCTAATACAAAAAGGAAGAGAAAAGAGTTTCATATTTATTTGTTCTTGTTTTGTTTTTTTAAAAGTTAATCTTGATCTATGTCAAATTCCATGCTGATTTAATTATTTTTTTTCCCCACTGCTATGTATCTCTGGGGCAGAAGGTTTGCATGCCTTTGTCATATTATGCTGACTGTACAATGTCCAGTAAAGCTGATTACAACAAACGAAATTTGTTCTAGAACTCAAAAAAAAAGTTAAAATATGTATTTGACTATAGCATGTTTAATGAACTTGTTCTTATACAAGAAGATGTTATTATATACAAACAGAGTTATTTAACTTAAATGAAACAGTGTCTGAAGGGATAAAAGAGAAAATGCTATATTTGGTACCGTGAGTGCAAATTATAATCTACATAGGAATCTCCTTTTATTATATGCCTAAGGGCAACGAGAAAGTTTTGGAAATTCTGTTCGAATTCATTCTCTTGCAAGATTTATGCCTCAGTTTTAAATCCAGGTTTTTCAGAATCTTCACTTGCAATCCCTATGAAACATACATGTTATCTTCTTGCTGAAACCATAAACCACAATATTTTAAAGTACTTATGTTGCATATGGAAAAAAATACTTTTCTGATCCTGTCATTGCGTGGTGGGACCCTTGTCTTTGACTTAGTTATGTAAAATTTATAAAAACAGTGGAGTAAGCAACTGCAAAAAAAGACTTAACAGAAGTGGACACAACAAGTTTCAAAGTGCAGGTGTTTATCTTGGAAATATATCTATCTGAAAAGGCTCTTCTTAGCAACTGAAAAGATAAATGATCTTCCTTGAGAGCTTTCTAGCCATTTATCATTTAGATAATATTGGTCACTTTTTTGAGTGAAACTGACTCATGAGCATATGGTACAGGACCCTCAATTAAACAAGGAATTTAAGGACTTGCTGAGCTTTCAGAATGTGAGTGAAGCAGAAGATAGAGGTGGCCTATTTGACAAAAAAACCACAATCGGATCGTCCTTCTTCATCCATGTGCATGATTTAGGCCATGAGCAGAGGAGGGTCTTTTAAGCTCTGAATCCGGTCTTACAGACACATCAACTACAGACCTGAGTTGCACCCATAAGTAAGGGCTCTGAACATTCACTCCTTATGCAATGTTTCCTCAAAGGTAAAAGCAGTCAGTGGCGTTACTCCAGATTTGTATCAGATCTATAAATATTTATTCTATTTAGATATGATTCACATAAAGAAATTAAAAAATCTGAATTTAGTTTTATTATTTATTTAAAATTGTATTTATCAGAACAAGAGCTGGATATATATTTTAAATATGCTATGTTAGCTTGTTTAAAATATATATAATCATATTAACTGATATATTTTCTTATTATTAAATAATTTCAAATCCAAACTGCTTATTGCTGTAGTCCTTCATTTTTTGTGTTGTAAAACAACTGAAAGCAGTGTGATGTATGTGCTTCAAGGACTTTCTTCTTGCACCTTTTAAGAAGGGGAGGGGAGGGGAGGGGAGGGGGAAGGGGGAAGGAAAAAAGAATCCAGCGTAAAAAAACTCTGCCTGGGTAAGCAGTCTGGCCTTGGTCTGTGGTTCCCAGTTTCAGCCCTAAAAGCTTACTATCTTGCATAAAATTGTGTGGAATGTCCAATATTCTTAACCACTGCAAGGCTGAAATCATCAGGGGTACTATGCAACTTTTTGTAACAATCAAAAACATCGTCAGACAACACAGTCATGGGACCCCATTTGTGTATGGTATGTACAGGCTGGTCGATTGCTGCCTTTAGAAAGAAACTATCCAAGAAGCAGGAGAACCCAGTGTGCCCAGGTTGATCCTTGATCCCTGATCTTTTCTTACTTATCAGGTACTCTGGTGAAGAGTTTAGACTCTGTATCAACAGTTTACAATAAAAATGCGCTGAGGCCTCCTGCTAGGACCCTATGACCAAGAAATCTTTGCCTCAAAGGATGCCTTCCCATATAGAGAGACTTTCCCTATTTATTCCCCAAAACCTGGCCTTGGCTAAGTGACTTGTTTAAAAAAAAAAAAAAAAAGCAAGGTTGATGCATCCAGTAGTGCATTGGTGACGTACTTGTTCAAGTCTCAGAAATTCTAAGCTGCCGCTACCTGTTTCAAGTGATCTAATATCGCTGGAGTAGCCTTGTCTACTGAAGCAGCAAGGGCTGCAAGACAACTGAGAAGCCTCTAAACTTAGCTAGCGATGGCTCAGCATAATTATACCTCACTCTCTGGTGTAGCATGCTGACATGTAATTATAGCATTCTGATAGTGGGTTGCAATTCTACAGTGATGGCAAAACACAACAGTGTCACAGATTTGTCCTTTGAAGCGTGCTAGGTCCTGAGAGTCCTGCAAACCTCCACTGCAGTTTTCCCATGGATTTCTTTTCTGTGTGCAGGCTACTGAGTTTTGCCTGAAGAATAGCTAGACTAAAACTGAGTAACCACGTGAGGATTTGAAGATTTTTTTAACAATTACAGTTTGTATGACATAAGTTTACATGAAACCTTGAGATATTGTAAAGCAAAGTTTCAGCAAGTTCCATCCAGGATAACATAATCTGTGAAGAGCCTTGTTAATATGCACCTCTCATTCAATGTTATAAAGCATTAAAGATTAACGCAAAATGATTTGCAAGGAAGCCAAAGCAATTCGGTCTCTAGAAATTAGTTTCTCCATATAACACTAACTGTGTTTATATCTCAGACCTGTTGGTGTCCAACTGAAATAGGTTGAAGGAACTACTGTCTGCTGATAACCATGAAGAAATGCTAATAATGCTCTGCCAAGACTGGTACAACTGTGAAATAAATTTTCCTGTTATTCAGAAATCAGAGAATCAAAAAACCAAACATAGCTGGTTTAACAGCTCATTCAGGACAGTAAAAATTTTTCACTGAGTTAATCCACCAACTATTAACTTACTGCTGATTTTTGAGGTAGACTAAAAGGAATGTAATCTGTGACAACCACAACTCAGTGACTGCCTACCTGCATAGACACTCCAGCTCAGAAGGAGAAACTTTTAGAGTCATATTAGATGGGTTTCAAGCTAATAAGGTAGTCAGTGTAGAAGGGAAAGATCTATTAGTGTTACAGCCTATCACCATATGTTCCTCTCTAAGTTCTATAATAAAATATTTTTATGGGATTAAAGGTTGCCTGAGTACACAGTGATGTGTCTACATTCAGTCTCTTTTTCTGAAAGGTGGGACTTCATCTATTCTACTGACTATTCACTGTATCCAGTGATAGGACACATGGGAATGGTTCAAAGCTGTATCAGTGGAGCTTTAAACTGGACACTGGGATACATTTCTTTACCAAGAGGGTGGTCAAACACTGGAACAGGCTTCCTACAGAGGTGGTGGATGCCCCAAGACTCTCAGTGTTTATGAGGCATTTGGAAAATGCCCTTAACAACACGCTTTAACTTTGGTCAGCCCTGAATTGGTCTGGCAGTTGGACTAGGTGATCATTGTAGGTCCCTTCCAACTGAAGTCGTCTGGTCTCGGCTATTTTATTCTGTTCTGTTCTATTCCATTCCGCTGGTCTATCCATTTAAAAATCCAGCACAGAATGACAGTTTTAAGACGTATCAAAAATTTTCCACAGAACCAACTGATGCAGCAGAGTATTTCATTCTCTACATCTTTCCATCATCCCTAAGACCAGAACAAATGCAGAGAAAAAATTTTTAGGTATCATAGTCAAAAATCATGGAAAAAAACCACTTTTTTTCATGTGTATGTATATTCATAAAATACACTTGGACAAGAGGAATGGGATGGAACAGGGACATGACTGATAACATTATTTTTGGAGAAAAATTCTTTTAGATCTTATGGCTTTGAAATAGTGTTCGACATCTATAAATTCTTGAGTTGTGGTTCTAGGAACGTACCAAAATGTTGTTGCTTGATATAAACTCTGTGATGGAACGAAAAGATCAAAATAATAAGTCTGCAAAATATGTACTGCTGAGAAATGTGACATGGCAGCAAACAAATAATAATAATAAAAAAGATTCAGAAACTGCAACTGTATTTGAGTTATCTACATTTGAGTCATACTGGAGTTATATATACCTTATAAATATATAAAGCTCAGATTCTCACAGCATTATACCAGCTCCATGTAAACATTTTTCAGTGTAGGTTAATGTATTTATACAAAAAAGTATGACACTTGTTTAGCACTGAAATAAATAACTGAAAAATAGATGACAATTTTGGAAAGAGGTACCAGCAAATTAGTAAGTCAATATTATAGATTGTAGCATCTTTCCTTCTGATACATTACTTAAAGTCCTTGTCCTAATGATCTGCTTGATGCCATTTGAATTTCTGGACCTTCACAAAAGTGCAGCAGATCTTTCACAAACCACTGACTGCAGAAGCAGGATGTAAGTGCAATTAAGTAAACCTCTGCTATTTCACTATTTTCTTGACAAACTTTCTCAACTTTCTTATTAATAATTTAGATAATCTGAATATAATCCTTTGGTATATTTTAAAGATGGATTAAAAAATAAAGTTAAGATCTTATGCTTCCCTGCTAGAGTCATCCTCTGCCATATAGCCTCACAAGTACATACCCAACGCATTCTTGCGTGGCATACGATGTGAGCTAATCCTGAACTGCACTTAAAGTAACTAAACACTATGTTATGATAGGGGTATACAATAATGTCATATGTATATGATAATGAAGATCATCTTTTGCAGCACTCAAATTAAACTATTTTTCCAGTGCAGCCAGGACTTGATTTCATCATAGAATCATGTAATAGAATGGTTTGGGTTAGAAGGGACCTTAAAGATCATGTAGTTCCAAGCCCCTTGCCATCATCTCCAAGAAGTAGCTCAATCCATCAAAGTGCAGTTGATCACCCAAACTCCTGGAGCACATCCTATATTTTCTTGACTTGGTGAGTACCTGAAAGGGCAGATTGTCATTGGATAACGAGCAGCTGCTATGGAGAGGACTTACGGCAATTCTAGTAACATTACTGTGCTCTTCATGTTGTTGCATAGATTTTGACTGAAATTCACTCAGGAACCCCATAGAGGTCTGCAAGAATAACATCCTTCAGAGTTTCATCCTACTCAGGACAAGTCCTGATGTTACTTTCATCACCATAATGGTATAATTACATTTCTCCGGTGAATGTATGACATCCTTGAAGGATGTCGGACAGACCTGCTAGGCCAGAAACGTGTGCAGTGTAACATTTCCTTCCTAGAGCCTAGCTCCCAACACATTTGTGACTGAGGGGAAAGAACACGAGCAGATTTACATGTGAAATTATCTCCAGTGGCTTCAGAGGAATCAAAGCCAATTTATACAAGTTAATCTTTGTTTCCATCACTGCCAAGATATATCACCCAACTGAGTTGTTCTTGAGTAGCCAAAGTGTCCTCCATTGAGTTTGATCTAAAGAAATGCTACTATTTCCCTGGTCTCTTCACCATTCTTCAAGCAGATTCATTTCTTCCTCCTTACAGTTAATAGTCTCAGATTTGTATGTTATCTTAACACTCTTCTAAGTATTCTCTAAATCTCACACTCCTTGGGCATTACTTTTTCTTTTAAATGTATTTCTGCTGCCCTACTAGAGCAAAAATTGTGCTGATCCAGGAAAGGACTGTTTTTGCAGCAGGAAGAAAAGTGATTTCCATTCCAATACACAGGAATTTAATAGTGTCGCTCTTTCTAACATGACAGTTTTGGTTGTCCCAAACTGACCTGTGGAGATTCAGAGCCTTGAGGTGCTAAAAAAGCATATTTATTATTGTGTATCTTTGTGGAGATACAAGAGATTCCCTTATCTGTATGCATTCTTCTGTATGAGTGGGTGAGAAAGACAGGCACTGTGCACAAACTACAATGAGAGCCAAGATAATATTGTCCCTGAGCGATTAATTTTCAAAAAGATACAATTAGAAAGGAATATTCTGTTTTGTACACTTGCTTGCCAGGACCCCAACTTCCTTACGTATGTGTCAGGTAGAACCTACACTCTATATTTGCTTTCTCTCTGCAGGGCAACATCCTGTCTACTTTTCTTTTTCCTTAATAGTTTAGCCCTTTGGTATCAATATCTTATGACAACATAAGAAGAAAAGAAAAGCTGATTTCTGCACAAGTTAAGCTTAGCTACAATCTCCTCACCTTTGTGTAGATGTCCCTGAAGACTGCTCCATATTTGAGATATAGATGTTGAAAGGAGGTTTCTCAGCACACTGCATGTAATCCAGTGTTTTTCAATCAGTGTTTTTCTTGTCTTCTGTACTTTGTATTTCTCTCTCCTGGACATTTCAACTCACTATTTTTCTATCAGGTTAAATCCTTCAAACTAGGAGGTGGAAGAAAAAAAAAAACAGTTTAAATGCATACTGGAGTTTACAGAAATAAAGGTCAAACCAATGACAATTTTTATGTGAATTTGTTCTTACAGTTTTCAGGTCCTACCTAACTTGCCCTTTTTGGATAACAGAGGAATTACATCCAGCCCATTTCTGAATATTAAGGAGAAAGTGGTGCTAAGCAGCAGCATAGAATACTTGTTTGCAAAAACTTTCATTGCACCACCTTTTTCCTTCATATATTTTGGGTTCAAATTCTCCTGCTTTCACTTTCTTTCAATAATATTCTTTCTTATGAGTGTGTTCGCAACACCATGCAGTAGCAATCATTTTGATCTTTTTCATACTTAGTCATGGACTGTTTCATATGCTTGGAATTTCTGTACCATTTTGTCTGTTATCCTTTGTTGTAGGTATCGTAACGTACTTCTGAGGCTGATTTGGTCTCCTAGGAAGAAAACATTGTTTTGCTTATCAGGAAAATAGGTGCTTAAAGAGTTTATTTTCTTCAGAGCTGGGATTATACCTCTATCATTACTCCTTGAACTCATCATCTTGTTAATTGAGAGAAGTCCTAGCCTTGCCATCACTGACAGCTGACACACAATTTGCAGACTGACTGCGTCCCTGAGCTAGCATACTTTATAATAGTTCTGGTTGGAATTCTTTTGGGGTTTCTTCTATCATGAGTTCATGTGAATTGTGCCCTTGTTTGCATGTAACTTGTTTCCCTGTTGGCATCTAGGAATCATGGGTGCACTGTCCAAATCCTCATCCCTGAGTTGTCTGCTGTTTGTAGAAGGCTGTTTTCGTACAGTGAGCTGTATCTTTAGCCTGAGTTACTGGAGAGACTTTGCACGCTCATGCTAATTCAATTAAATTCCCTGAACTATTTTGAGTGTAATAGCTTTCACATAATGCCACCTGAAACCTGCTCATACCTTAGGAGATAATGGTAATGTTGGAGGAATTTGTGCCCTAACAATAATCCATTAGAAACATATGTATGCCTTCCTGTGGTAACACATTGAGGAAACACAAGAACCATGGGGTCATTAATCCACTATTTCCTCAATCTCAATATACACCATCCTGGAAGACTTTGACCTTCCCATTGTAGAATGGAAGAAATAACTGCTGTGTTACCCCTGGCACAACAGCTGATAAACATCCTCTTTAAAAAAAATCATTGAAAAAACCAAGATGGAATAATTAGATTCAATTTTGTGATGTAGTCACAACACACTAAAATGTCCAGCCATGTTGGTCTATCTCATTAGTATGAAAGGCTTCAGAATGCTATTTGAAAGGAAGAATAATTAAAGACATAGAAAGAAATAGAATATGAGATGAAATACAATAATAAATGAGATAAAATGCCAGATGGGTTTGCAAATACAGATTGTGCCAAACTGATTAGATGTCCCTCTTTGATAACTCTTTTTTTTTTTCTCCACAAAGCAGATGCCGTAGAATATTTCTGGTTAGATTTCAATAAAGGGTTTAAGCAGGATTTGGAATATTGTAAATTAAGCTGTGAGGGTTGGCATTAATTCAGTTTTGGTCATTTGTTTGTAAGAAAGAGGAAGTAAAATGAGGAGAGAGGCACAAGTGATGAAGCTAGTGTTGTGCATGTTGTATGACAGGATGCTGCAAGAGCTTAGTTTGTTAACATGTCAAAACGAAATCTAGTGAGGGATGTTCTTGCTCTCTATTAATACACTTCAGAAAAAAGTAGACACGTGCAGGAAAATCTGAAAAATGAACCACAAACCATCAATTCATCTGAGTTAGTACTATTCTAGAATGGTAGGAGTGATGAGGACAAAAAAAAAACATAATAAATTTTAATCAAACTATTATTGAGGTTGGAATGGACCTACTGAGATCATACAGTCCAACACAACTACTCAATTCAGGATCAGCTTGAGCAGGTTGCCAGGAACCTTGTTTGATTGGGTTTTGATGTCTTGAAGGACAAATACACCATAATATCTCTGGACAGTCTATTTCAGTGGTTGACGACCCCCAATTAGCACGAGAATGAAAAGTCTCTCCAATAACTCAACAGAAAGATATAAACCCATCATGAGAGAGAATTTAGGACATGACTGACTGTCATGCCATAGAATTGGACTCACAGATCTAGTGCATGATTTCCAGCCCTAAATCTTTCTTTTTTTTGTTATATCCTCATTTCTGAAGCTAAGGAACTTCTTGATTCTAGTCCTCTTCTCCTACTGCCTTGTTAATCTTTTTTTTTTTTTTTTGGATGCTTGGGGCTTTCCCCTCTTCACTCACTCATGTTGTTCTTCCCTTTAATAGGTTTTTCATAGTTCCACTAGCATTCAGTGACTCCTCTTGCAACTTTCCTACTGTAACTGCATGCACCACATCAACCTTAATTTATCTGGGATTTCACCGTTTTCCTGTTAAATAGGTTTTTGGCTCTGGAATTGATCTTTTTCTAATGTTTATATTTTTCAGTGTTTAGATAAAAGGTAGAGGTGAATGACTTCATAGTAAGAGTACTTTCTTGAAATAAGTTAGCAGTTAAATAAACATTTTCATCTGTACTCAGTCAGATGAAATAAACCTTACTCAAACTAGAGTTACAGCTGGGCTTTCAATCTGCATCTGATAAGACAGAAAGAAAATCCATGATAATTTACAAACTTCAGGACAATGTACATGGGGTGAGGTCTTTCTCTTTAACTCACTTTTTCAGCTTTAAGTTAGGATTCTCCTAAAATCCAAATGACTCTTTGATAACAAGTTGTGGATAGTTGCTGGTTTAGTATTGCCAGTATACAGACATTCCCCAGAGAGTTCGACATTCACTGATAAGCCACCTTGAACAGGAGTCAATGGAACTTACATAGAGCTTTATTATCCTGTTCCTGTTTCTTCATCTTCCTCTTCACTTCCCTTCAATCTCCCTTTCCCTGCCCTAGTCTTCTCCAAACAACCCATCCCTAGCTAATTTTTCCCTGTTCATCCCAGTTTTGCTACATACATACCCAAATTTCTAATACCGTTACCTAGGTGATCTCGGTCTTATGTGATACTGTTGGTGGGCTTACCTACTGATGGGATGTTGGCCTTGCAAGATTCTACCACCCAGAAAGTTCCCAATACTCCAATTTGTTTTTCTTTGGGTTTTGGCTATTTCTCACATAACTCCTTATAACCCATGAAATCCCACCATCTGTAACTTCTGTTATCTTCTAACCCTATAATCTATCATGTCCAGTAACTTCTCATGTTCAGCAGTTTCTTCTATACTGTCCACATAGCCTACCCTCATATCAGGCAATAGTCAGTGGCCTAATCTTTCACCTAGAGTCCTGGCCACTTGCCTGCAGCCTTACCACATGGTAATTAAAAATATTATTATTTTCATCATGAACATATGAAGTTACATGCATATAGGTGCATGTCTGGCAGACAAAGAGTGGCAGCACCTTTAGTGACGGATATAAGGACTGCGAAAGTGCAGAACCAGGTCCTGAGGAAGGACTAAAAATGTGAGAATCTGGTATGAGAATAATAAAAGTGCTTCTACGGTAGGAGCAACACAGCAGAGAAAAGAAACAAGCTAGTTACCTTTTTGCTTTCTAATAATCATATTGTCTTTCCTAGTGCATCTGTAGCCCTGTAGCATCCTTCCACACTTTCAAGTTCTTTAACTTGCTACCTTGATATCTTTCAAGCCCTGCAAACCCTTTAGGCATCCTTGCAATTCTTCCCGTGCTCAAATAGTTGTGGTGCATTTGAAGATTTTTAAAAGATCTCAGACTTTGGCAACAGATTTCCTCTTTCAAAAGTAATCCCATCGTTTCAGGTGATCATTTTGCTTTCTTCCTTCCCCCTGTTTCTACCTCTGCATGCACACAGTACCCAGTGAAGAAAGCAGCAGTCAATCCTTCAACATTAAGACATTGCTTTGAAAAAGAAGCCAGACGTGGCCGTTTGAAGACAAAGCAATGAACATCTGCTGTACTTTCGAGGACACTGGATCTGTGGACCTATATTTTATCCAATTAGCATCAAAGAACTTGAGAACATATTATTTTGCTTTCATACAAAAAATGAAGACAAATTTCTGAGAGCAGTTCAATCCTTCCCACCTGCATTTAATTGCCCAAAACATTTAAGAAGTACCAAGCCCGTAGGCAGGAACACCATGCTTAGTATTTTCTTCTTTGCTTCTCGAGATAAAGGCCAAGCTCTGCACTTTTGAAAAGCAAACGAAAGAAATGGAAATACCTTCCCTTTCCAAAGATCTGCAGGTTTTAAAGGATACTGGGATAAAAAAAATCCTCAAAGCTGTCTGCATGGTGGCTAAACAAGATTAGGTAAAACACATCCTCTCCAATGCACACACAGAATATAAAACATCTTAATCCCTCTCCAGTATGGTACCATAAGCAGTTACTATGCAGAAGAAACTCGCATACAGTAAGCAAGCCAACAAAATATCCCCTTTGGTCAGACTTTGTACCCTAAATCTGTGCTGCTGGACCCCTAAAGGAACTGTACAAAACCACTGGGAGTAGAATTACAGAAAGAAAGATAGTTTTACTCTTTATTCTCCTAAAATGAAAATATTTCGAGTGGCTTCAACTGATAGATGAGTGTTATTAAAAGATTAATGTCAATGAAGATAGAGTATCTCCGTCACACAAAAGAGAAAGATTTCTCTTTTTACCAGACTAACTATGGGAACAAGTTTTTAAAAAATCCCAAAGCCCCCCGATGATGTAACCACTAAAGCTTTTGTGAGCTTAAGGAACCTGGCCAAACCTCTTCCCAAATATGCCTGTCTCCCTATCAGTTGAATTAACAGAGAGCTAAATCCCTTCACTGCAAGCTACCGCTGTTAGTTCCCAGTGAGTACATCATTTACATGTATCACCCTGCTCTTTCTTTTATTGTGTTCTTGTTTTGGTTCACTGTTTCCCTTAATTTGAAATGCCAGTTTCCCTTGCTGTACATTTGGAGGTATTTGGTAGCAGGACAGAAAAGGCTTGTTATTGGAGCTGAATTAACCTAACAAAGAGAGAGGAAAAAAAATCAGAGCCGCACACAGAGCCGTTAAACTTCAACCGCAGTTTCAGGACTTAAACAGCATAAGCTTGATACAAACATACTGTTTCTTTAATTCATGTTTCTTTTTCCTCCTATTTCCTCCTATGTGCATCATACATCTGTAACTATGGAACGGATATGTTTGATACATCCAGTTATAATAGAAAGCAGGCTATATATAAAGAAATATTAAATCACAGCTAATTCTGATTTCTTATTTGTAACTATAAATTAGTTCTTTTGTACACGAAAAGACTATTATCAGTGCAAGGACACGTCTACAGTACTTCAAGTGCAAAGCTCAAATTGTACAGATTCGGCATATACAGTACAGTATTTGTTTCTTCAAAACCCACTGGGATTTCAAGTCACCAAGCATTTATTATGCTGAAACAGTCTTTTAAAATGGATTATTTTGAAAGCTTACAAGGAAGAGCTCCTCCATCTCTATTAGCAAGCTGTGGACTGGTTCCCTTTGTAAGAAGCTGCAGGGGATGGAAATACTTGGCATCACATTGCACTTTGCTCAGGAAAATGTTCAATATCCTAGTACAAAATACAATAAGAGAGCTGTTTACCATGGTGTCTATCACAATATCTGTTCAGAACCGCCAAAAAACCAAGGGTCTTACAACAGAGATAACAAAATAGCCAGGAAGACAAAAATCTACTGAACACTTGATTTAGAGAATTTCTGTGGGAATCTGTGGTTCATGCTTGAGGGTATAATGCTTCTTGTTTAACATTAACATAGTTAATGTCCATTGACTATTGCCTGCACCACTACGGTTACACACATATTGTACACAGAAATGGGACACAAACACTGTGGATTACCACCTATGGTTTTATTAACTGAAGGATAGATGTGGGGAGAAATATAATAAAAGCTTATGCTAGCCCAAATGAAAGGAGTTTTTAACAGCAGTGGCGAAAAATAGGGAGCGCTGTCCTTGTAAGGTGTTATAGAAACTTAATGTGTTCTAGAAATAGGAAGGTGACAATTTTCATTACAGATCAATTTTGTTCTCTCAAGATTAAAAATCAAAAGGAAGCAAATCTCTTAATCACCTCATAAACCAAGTTCTTTTTAAGGCTGATCTGAGACACACCATCTCCAATGCAGCAACATAAAGAAACACCCAACAGACCCCCCAGGTACTCTCATTTATTGCCCTGCATTTAAAATTCTGTCTGTAGTAACAGTATTTTGGAGTGAAATTAAATTAAAAGCAAATTATTTCAGGTTTAAACACATTTTTAAAAATCCCAATGTCACTTGTTGGGATTGCATCAAATGACCTCAAAAATTGCCTATTTGATCTTTCCTGTCCTGAAACAAAAGATAAGATGGGATCTAATGCCGATCCTTAACAATGGATCTTTGAATCTGTATTTTTAACTATCTCTATATAGTTGGATTTTTTTTCCTAGGGGAGTTAGCGTTATCTTTCTAAAGTTCCAGGAACTCCAGCATAACAAAGCAGTATCTTTTAGAGTTTTGAGATAGTTCGTGATTCCTCCTATGGAAAAACTGTCTCCGGAGTCATAGTCTATACTATTTTTTCATTCTTACCAAAACACAGTTGAAGCATCACTTTTTAAGAACTATTTGAATATGTAAAGCTGAACACATATATGTGCCTGTGGTACCTCATCCCTAAACAGAAGCTTTATTCTGTACTGAGTGCTTGATGTCTCTGATCCATCACGTAATTTCTAAAGCCTTCACTATTTTGGCATTCAGAACGAAGCATTTTCTCAATAAAAATAATGCTTTTCTTCCACCTTCCTTAACGTAGAGTATAGAAGAAAGAGTCAGTGGCTACAATGGTTTACACCAGCTGAGGTGGTAGGCATTCTCATATTAGAAGTCAGAGGGAAGAGAATTAATTCTGAGGACCTTGTGTATCTCTGCATAAAGAGTGATATGTTAATATGGCTTTCTTTTTCATGGTGGCGTTCTGAATAGATGAGTCATCGCAACTGACATGAAAGAGTAGCTTGAGAGCTAGCTTGTACAAACTGTTCGTATGACCAATGAAGGCAGAAGGCACCATGTACTGAAATATTTTTTTTATTGAGTGAACCATTAGTAATTTGATTCAGCATAGTAAAATTACTTTCAAATAGTAATTAAATTTCTGTCATAAGCAGTTCATTACGGAAGTTTTTCTCCTTCTCCCTCTCCTTCTCCCTGTCCCTTCTGACTTGCTTTATTTTCAGTTTTCAGTCTAAGGCTTTGAGAAGCCATTGTAACAGCTTTGGATTTGAATTCTCTGAAGAAGTCCACCACACGGAGGGTATAACATTAGAAAATACAAATTCTTATAAAGGTGTAATTCTTCCCCACAAAAAGAACTTTGCTGTAAATGTTTAAAATACATCATTTCAAATTTTGTTTTTTTAAAAGAAAAATATAATGCATAAAACAATGAATTGTAAGAGAAAAAAAGTATGTGTATATTCAGGAGATATGCCAATTCTTAAAAATTAGTTAAACAAGTAGGTAATTGTCAGAGTGCACGAGAGTTGTGCCTGTCCGAAATATAAATATCACTTAAAATCCCTACTTTTTCCTTTTTTCTGGTGGCTTTCAGGGAGCATGCTGTATGTAGTAGTAAATCTAGAATGATAAACTATGACGAAGCATTAAAACAGAATGTAATTTTGAGTAAGAGCACAAGACTGACTAATTTTGACCGTTTTGCACAAAATCTTTCATTACAAGGCAAAATTCTCCTTGGGGTGAACGGGCGTTACTGACGGCAAAATCCGATGAATAAACTTACTTATTCATCTGTCTTAACAAGAGAATTCCATTACTTGTGTCTGTGATGGATGCACTTGACCTCCCTTAACCAAACTCGCAGTAGTTTGGTACAGGCTCCGAAGGAGGTAAAGGCCTGAGCCATCAGCAGGTCAAGAACTCCTCTAGGAAACCCGCAAAGGAGCAGAGTGACCCAGCGAGCATCAAAGCATATGAGCTTGGACCACTGATCACATGATTACTGCATGGAGAGCAGGTGGCTCCTCCAAGACTCATTTATCAAGGAACTTAGGCTGGGACTAAGTCTGGATCCAGCCATACCTAGATTCTTCTCAGAGTTAGTTTAGGAAGCAAGGAGGTCCATTCAGAACCTCATGACTCAATGAGTGGTTTTCCATACCCTTTGTATCCCTTCCATTAGACATAAACTGGTGACCAAGTCCGGGACTAAGATTGGATCTAGCCACACCTAAGCTCCATCAGGAGTTTGGAAAGCAAGGGGTTCCACTCTGAACCTTCTGACTCAATGGGAGGGTCTCCCTTACCCTTTTACACCTCCCGTCTCTGTGTGAATCATTCTAAATCGATTCTAATTCAATTTTCCTTTGCATGTTTCTTCCATGTAGAAAGTAACAGAGTGAACCTTGCCATCAAACTTTGTTAAGTCACACTTTCACAAATTCATATTAAAAACACTTTTGCTTATACCTTTGATGATGATTCTTTAAGGAATCCAAATCACTCATTTGCATCAGCTTCCTATCTCTGAGGATTTTATGACCTGTTAGGTAAGAACAGCTTTGTTGATGCCATTTGATCAAGACCACGTATTTAAAGTCTTTTCCTTTTACTACTGGATCTTTTTGGCTGTCCTACTCTTCTCACCATAAGCAATTTATAAGAGGTAAAATTTAGAAGCAGAAGAAATGGTTCAACAACAACAAAAAGAAACCCAAACAAACTTATTTATGATGTAAAGATCACCCTCCTTTTATTGAACAAATCTGACTAAATTGTGAACATTGTCCCTGAACAGGATAATTCACTCCAAGCATGAAAGAAAGAGAAATTGGACAATCTTGCAGATTCAAAGAGCTTTATCATCACCTGAAATCAATTTATCCCTACATTCTTTCTAGAATGAGAGAGAGATCTTTTTCACCCCATTATGTTTTACATGTCTGCTAGAGTTCAGTATCATAGTCTGTGGGATTACTTTCTCTTCTCAAAGTCAAATCTACCGAATTACTATGTCTTGTCACCTCATACACTGGGACTTTACGTTAAACATAGTACTTTGTCATTCATTTAGTACATTGTTCTCAAGGAGGTAGTTTAATCTACATAAAATGATTTTTTTTTTTTTTAAATTAAAACTCTCCTTCCTTGATAATTTTTTGGCAGGCTGTACTTGTCCTATCATAATTCCTAAGTAAATCATGTTATTAAAAACCTCATACAGATATGTATTAGGTACAAAAAAATGTATCTGCAGCCATATTTAAATAATATTCTATTGATTCAGTCACAGGATGTTTAAATCACTTACATAGCTGTAATATTCTCCTGTATTTTAGGCAGGGAGTTGGAAGGTCTATGTCTTGGTCATACAAATTTTTGATTTCACGTTGCAACTTTCTTAATTACTCAAGGAAGGGGCCTTCTGCATGTCTGTATTGCATCTGCTTCACTTACTACCCTGTGTCAGAATTGTGTATTTGTGTGTGATTTTCAGTTGTGTAATTGTCTACAATCGCTTTATTTCTGTCTGTCTTTGCTGTGCAGGAGCTCTCAAAAGTTTGGGTTCCCCTTTTTTATGTGTCAGTATGTAACTCTGCTACAGAAAACTAGACCCACTAGTATTTCATAGGTTTTATAAACTGAAAGGGCAGAAAGTACTTCAGGCAATGCCTTGAAACAAGAATCATTTAGTGATCTGTGACACAACAACTCAGGTTAGGCAGTCGTAACAGTTCCTTCTTTCCCTAAAATCAATGATTTTATAAATCAGTGCAGTCCCGCGTTGGTTTTTTATAGATGTCTGTAGTAGCCTGAACATAGAAATTTGAAAAATACTAACAAGGAAACTTTATAAAATAAAAAATAATTAGGGCTACTATTCTCAGTATGTTTTCCAGCTGCATGTTTAATGCAATTACAAAAAAAAATCTTCCTTTTTAAATATCTCCACAATTGCCTTAGAGTTCAAGCTGGCACTCAGTTTTGCCAATGAGACAAGTGTTATTTTCCCAACATTTTTAAACGCCTGATACAAAGGGATATAACCTTAACTGGTATAAATAACCTATAGCTCTACTAATTTTGTGTGATTGTGCTCATCTCTTGCAGCTGAGGATTCACCTCAGTTATCACATAAGCAGAATTATTTGCTTAAATAAAATGTGTTGTTGCTGACAAAGTGGAACTGCAAACTTCACAACCTGTAAAGACAGCAGTGGGCCTTTTGTTGGAAGTTACCTTTATGGTGCAGGGCAATGCTGAGGTGTAATTGACAGTTGCAGTTAGTGGTTAACAAATGTGGTCTGTAGACATTCTTCTTGTGTTATAGAAAAATAAGAGCCTTCACAAGGACTGCAGTATCTCTTTTCCAAGTAAAGAGAATTTTCTTTCACTGTCACAGTGCCCAAGGAGCCTGCATCTCCTTTTCTCCTCTCTTTAGCGTGGCTCACTAAAGCTGATGGGTGCAAGCAATTATAATGAGCCATACAACACTGATTCTTCAGTTTGTCTTCCAGAGGGAGGAATTCCAGTGTTTGGAAGACTGTTCCCCTAGAATTATCACCAGCTATATCATACTGAGCAACCTGACCAACTTGTGAATGCTGGGCACAATGCCACTGCGACAGATGGGCATAGATGCAGTGAGCCAAAAAATCATGTATATGTATCAAATGTGAGAAATGAGGGCAAGACTCCAAAGACAAAAATATAGAAGTGTCAGTCTTGATCAGATACAGCTTTCATTCAAAGATGGTTCATCACTAGGATCTTGGCAGATTAACTAAAAGAAAGGATTCTCAGACTGTGTGATAAGAAATGTGGCCTGCTTAACCAGGTACAAGCATGGCAGTAATCAATGAAGTAGCCCACCCTCCCTTATTTCTTGCAGTGGCTACCAAGGAACAGGCTAAAAGAAGCATAATAGATTGACAGATTCTGTATGCTTATCTGTATTTCACCTTTACAGTGCTATATACAGAGCCACACCTCTAACAGCTGGATAAGAAGTAACAAATAGAAGAGTGAAGGTGAATCCCAAGCTGTGTTAGAGTACTCCTGGACATATACCAGTTTCTTTGTTTTGTGGAAGTGAGATTTTTGAAGGATCCTATCAACCTCATTATGATGTTTACACCTAAGCTCACAGCTTGTCAAGTATTACCATTTCCAGCTTCAATGCTGCCCCTTTTCTAGCCAGCACTTTTGAGTATTAAATGATGCAAACCTCTCAAGGCTTACGTCCACTTGATGCTAAAGAATGAGCAATACTTACCCATGCTTTTCCTCCCAGTTAGTCGCCACTTAGACATCCCCCCAAAGAGCAGCTCCTGTGTATGATTGGCAAGGTCTTGCAATATCACAGCCTTTATATGCAATATTACATTTCTTCTCATATAAATAGCTTCTTTACAAATGGTGATTATAATAAAAATGCACAGCCACAGGTAATAGAAAACTGTAAAGAAATTAACCTGTGCAGATATACATATGAAACATTAAGATACATTTTTCATTTCAAAAGAGAGAAAGTAAAGGCAAAAAGTGCAACTAAACCCACCTCCAGATCTCTCAAAATACCACCTTAATTTCCAAGATCCAACATGTAGCAATTCAGCTTCATTTCTTTCTTAAAAGTATTTTCCTTATCAAAATTTGAGATGCTTGTACAGATTTTATGATGGAAAGAAGGGAGGGAATCGTACAGTCAGCAGGTTCTAGAGCATGAGGCTACAAATGATCACGTTTTAAAATGTATTCCTATTTACAATGCACTTGTAATTAGACCCGTGGTGATTCCGAGCTTGTTTCAGTCTCCACTGAAGTCAATGGAACTCCATGCAGGAACACAGGCGCCCACTCCACACACAGATATTCCTGAAATATGAAGGTCAGAAGGTAAAATGGCCAGGTCAGAACTATGAAATATCTATGATAAAAAATGGCCCCTGTAAAGTTCATGGGTGTTGTGAAGTTCAGCAGATTAATGGAGCACACTGCACAAAATCCCTGTGCCAGTTTCAGAGCATGACTTAGGGAGGCACATCTGTAGAAGAAGGGTGTGGTAGAGGAAAAGTCACAGTGTCTGTGGAAGCTGAAACTGTCAGGTGGAGTCTGTAGATTTGTCTTGAAACACTCAGATTCCTGCAAACTTTCAGTGGCTTTGTGGATTCTTATCTTTAGTGGATAATTCATGTGAAATATTTTTTCTAACCACATACTTCAGTTCATGTACATTTGTTATTTAAAATTCTTATTCTTTTGAAAATTAATTATCTTATTTAAAATCTGAGTGATATTGCATATTCAGAATTAGTCTTATTGGACGTGTAAAGCTTTTTTGTGTTTGGGAGGATTAAAATTGTTACAAAGAAGCTTCTATTTTATTGCCTGCAGTCAAGCAGTCATGTTACAATTAGCTTTCTGCAAACATAACTACAAAACTCAACTGTGGTAACTTGACAAGTAGTGTGAAAAAGTTCAAAATGAAAGGTTAAGTTCCAAGTAACATTTTCAATTAAGAAATTTTCAATATTTGCTCAAAAATTCCTTGAAATTTTGACATAGATTTCTTCAATACTTGACATATATTAGCAGAAAAATCAAGAATTAAGTCTTGCTAAATTTTGCTATAATTGCTAAAAATAATTTCTCTGCAGTACAATGTTATCAAATGTTTCTCTCATTAAACTTCTGAAAAACGTTTGGCATTCTCAAAAATGAGCTGCTGCTCTTTTTTTCCTTCTAATGTGATTCTGAGTTGCATATGCGAGTTTATTCTTTACATACAAGTGTTCCAGTTCACTTTTTATCATTGTTTTTGGTTAGTTTTGTTTTCACATAAAGACAAATCTTCTACTGGTACATGTTAAGATAGAAGGACCTCATTTCTTTCAGATGTGCATGTGTACAGAACCACTCACATACAGACTTTAGGAGTTGCTTTCTACAATCTATATAAACAGTGAGTTTGCACTCCCTTCCTTTGCTGTCATTGTACTCTCCGTACCGTTTTTCCTTCTCTCCAGTTCTCCACCACATTTGTCTGTCTTTCTGTTGTCTCTTCCATTTTTAGTTTTCCTGTTTCACCTGAATTAGACAGGGGCAGAGCGATTTATAAGTTCAAATTTAACTTTAAAAGGGCTCGTGATCAAATGTGTTTAACATCAGGCCAAATCTGTATGCAATTTTTGGTAGGCGATCAGCTGGAGTGGATGTATTTATTTAGTAGATAATTCTCTTATCTTCATACCAAATTTTAGTGAATAATATCAAAAATAAGAAGCACTAGATGAAACAACAAAAAAAGATGCAATTGTATTGCACTGCAATACCCATATACATTGCTTGCTAGTGAAAATCCAAGCTAATCAGGAGATAATATTTCATGAGGGATGATATTGAGGCATGATTCTTACCCAGGCAAGGTTTCTGCAATTGAATTAATGATGGGAGTATCAAATTATTTTACACAGGATTTGTCATTTGTAAGCTTTTTAAAGTATAGTTACAGCTAGCATTGTGGCAAGAGACTATATACCATAGGCCTCTACATCTTTAATGAGGAAGGATTTATTTTTTTGTTAAAAAGACATGCAAAAGGGGGCAGTGTGCTTTAATTAAATAAAACACAATGGAGATTTTTTTCATGGTCTCTGCAGTAAAACACGCAGTGATAAAGCCATGTGTGCGTGTCTTGTTTCCCCCTCCAGATTCCAGTGCTAGCAAAAGATTTTGCCCTTGATCATGCGGTTTTAGACATGAAAGGCTTCAAATCTATCCAAGCTCAAGATGAACACAGAATGCTAATTTGGGTTCACACGAAGAGCCGGACAAGCAGAGTCTTTTATTTTAAATTGTTAAAAATGCACTCTTTTTGAGGTCCTTTTCCTGCTATATGTTTCTGAAGTACATAAAACTGATTCACTGATCCCTTATGAAAGAATAAATAAATTATATAAAATATATATTTGATACTAGCATGCTTCCCTACATTTGAAGAAGCTTAAAATGTTATCTAATTTAAAAGGTATATGCTTTTACATACTCTCTATACACTTTTTTTTTATCATATTGTAATGATACACTGTTAAATGGAAATAATTCTACACACAACAATGTATACTGAAAAAAATATGAAAGGCTTAAACTCAAAACACAACAGAACTCACCAAAACAGGACACGTGCCCAAAATATATTAGCCTGGAAAGAGGTTTTTCCGGACATACTGATGAAGAGAACAAAGGTGGCATTCAATGAATTAATAATTTTCTAAACAACTTTATATGGAATCTATGAGTAACTTTAAAATTATGTATTAAATTTATAATATATGATGGTACCATGGGAAATAAAATGCAATTTTGTTGAGATGAATATGGTATGGTGACGCATCCCCGTCTCTTTCTCTGTCCAAAAGAGTGTCAAGTAAATCTTTCTAAGTAGAAAAATGTCATAATTTGAAGTTCAGTATCTAGGGATGTGCTACAAGCAATTACTTCATATCTCACTGGAACACAGAGACTCTGTCCCTTTTTAAGAATGTAATGGTTCAAAACTACTAAGTTTGTAAGGCACAAAAAATTAACTTACCATTGACTCATCCATGAACATTGTTCATTATTGTCACTGAACAGTTGTAATTAAATTTGGGGCAAAGAAAAGGGAGAGAAGAGGAGAGGAAGAGCTAATAGAATTATGACTACTGCTAGATACCACATCTGACTAGAGAATAGCTGACATTTCCCTGCCACCTGGGGAAGAAAAAAAAAAAAAAGTCCTTTAAACTGCCAACCTCTAAATCTGACTAGGTCAGTCTACTTCTGAAACCATCTATCTCAGTTGTAGTGTGATCAGAAGCATGTCTCTTCAATGTAGCTGCAATTGCTCTTGCTGACCAAAATTGTTGTTGGAAACAAAATTATTTCCTAGCAGAAACATTCTGTAACTCTTAGCTGTAGAGGGGGATGAATGAGTCAACAGAAATCCAGTCCAATGAAAATGATAAAGAATGAAGGTGAGAACTGGATCCTTGTACTTTCCGAACTAATTTACTTGCAGTTTAAGAAGTTTAGTGTTCTCAAAGTGCTTTGATTTTTTATCTTTTCTGGAAACTAGGTTAGCAGGAATGTAGCATTCTGGAATTACCACCTCACAGTAAAGACAAACTATCATTTCATACAGGTACTCATACAACCAGTGGTAAAACATAGGTAGAATCAGTATCAGAAATAAAAAAATGCAGTATCCCAGATATAATTTTTTTTGCAGCATTTTTAAATTAGTGGAAAAAATTTAATGACAATGAAATCTGAAGAACAGAGCGCTACAATGTCTTTCATTACAGATGACAAGGCTTTTTACTTTTTCATCTACTACCTTCTATAAGCTATGAAATGTCCTACAGTGTTGATCAACCCTTGTGCATATCCTTAGAAGCTATGTAGTAAAGAACAGAAAAGTGATAATTCAAATATTATACAAGGGTAATGCTCATGTAATGTATGAATCCAGCAGAAAAGAAAACTGCTCCCCATAACATTTTTTGAGCAAAGGCTTCTGTTCTCTCCAGCACTTCATGAAAGCTTGTGAGCCAGGCTGTGGATAAACCACATGAAAAACAAATCACTTTCCTTGAAAAGTGTCTTGAAAATACCATAATGTTATACTAAAAGGAGGTGAGATCAATTAATTAGAACCTACCCTCGATCTCCTAAATAAAAAATTATAATACACGATAAATATATATGATGTATATATATAATAAAGCAATATATATATATAAAGATCAAGAAAAGCCTGAATCTCTGTGCCTGTAGAATCAGATGTGTTTACGTCGATGACCTGTAGTTCAGGCAGACATAGTTGACTTAGAACAGAACTGGAGATGTGCTAACACAGCGTCAGTAGTAAATGTCACTCCAATCACTGATTGACACCCAGCCATGACTAGTAAGCCAGTAGTACTCCAATGTACCTTTAAAATGCTAAAAAGCAGTAATATAACACCAAATATCAACTACTGCAAACGTGTGTTCAGACAACAAACTGGATTCTCCATTTAGCTGAGCCATGAAACAATATTTCACTATAAATTTTCTTATATCAAAAAACCTTCACATAATCCTTTAACTTTTGTCTCTACAAAGATAGAAGAAAAATTAGCTCTGCAGATGTAAGATAATTTTCAATTTACTATTTAGTTATTTATACTTTCTGTGTTAATTTTAAACATTCTTCTAAAAGCTAGTAAAAATCTTTAAGTATTTTCATTATTCTATTATTTGCATATCGAATGTTAATACAATTTTTTAGTGGGTACACTGTTTAGTTAGATGGATTTCCTGCTGTGAATAGCAACATTTTAAGAGTACTATCTTAAACTAAAACATGAATCAATTTTGGGTAATTTCAAAGGTAAGTAATCTCTTTTCACCTGATCCAAAAAGAATACATTATTCCTTCACTCCCCTAGCTCCCCATCCAACCTATCAGGAGCAGTACAATCACATCACTGAAGGAATGCTGCATAGCATGATGGTCTCTAAGCAATTTTTATACTAATCAAATCCACTGTATCATTCATCCCGCTGTTATTCATCCAAATTTGGCTAATCACTGTAGATAAGCTTCATTTAGCTGTATGTCACGAAAGCACTCAGAAATGGAAAATTTGCTGACATTTTCACTGCCGATCAAGAGTCTATCACTTCAGCACCAATACTATCACTTCCTGAGGAATCTCATCGCTCTTTGCCTCATGGACAAAAATACACTCATCAGATTCTGACTTTCTACAGAAACACCCAAGGCGTAGATTTCCACTGCAAAAGGGCTATTTCTGTTTATATGTGTGTTCAGCAACTTTTATTCTGTTCTTATGTATCAGTGGCATGTTCTAGAACCAGTTCTGAAATCACCAGGGCAGAGCTGACATTGTTAGTGCTTTTGCTGTTGCCATCGTTACTACTTTACCTGCGTGCCATCCATTGCCCACACTCCTTTGGTTAGACATTTTAAAACACAAGCCAAAAAGACAGTTCAAGTCCCAGAGAATTTGTGGACTCATTACAGTATGAGCGAATGTGTAGAAATATACAGTTGACAATAATTAGATGACATAGATGCATTACTAAGTACTCCATAGGCATTCTGGCAAAATGCAATTTTATGAGAAATGTAAAGATACTGATTTCTGTTGAGAATGTAGGGGTATTGAATTGCTTTACAGAGGATTATGAAGACCACCATGGTAAAGAACATGAACATAATTATTTTTAAATCTTAAAAGTGGCTAATGAAGGCTTATCTGAAGACAAGTGTTGAATGTCAGTAAATTCACAAGAAATTATAAAAGTAGTAGTGATAGTCTACAGTCTGAAAATTAAAACAATCATCCAATAGTGAATATAATTACCAAGTTAACATTTGTTTTGTGAGAGAAGTAGTAGAAATATTCACAGAAAAAAGATAGAGGACAAAAGGAATAAGCTGGAAGAATTCTCATTCTGATGCACTCTGGGTAGATGTCAGCTGATGACATTTCTCAGAAGCAAAAAAAAAAAGAAAAAGTACTGAACAGTGGATGTATTCAACATGCAACCAGCAGAAAGAACTTGAGAATTATGAATGCACAGGAAATACTACATTAGAGAATCAGCTAGACGTAGATGTCATTTTCACAATATCTAGAGGCATGACTAAACTGAAGACAATAATAGAGATGGAAATCATGGCCATTATGGTGACATTGCTTGTGCCCGTTATAAAGGGTGAGGAACTCCACTGGGCACTTCACTCTCCTGGTCCTACATAGGAACCTTTGTGTATCTTGATTCTTGCATTCCATCATTTCCAACTAGAATTTTTTTTAAAATATTCCTGGATGTATAGATGAAGAGGTATTTATGGAGGAAAAGGACTTCTGTTTGTGAGAGTTACCAGAAGGCTCCTTCAGATTTTGTCTCATTGGCCAGTCCAGCACTGACTGCAGTGTGTACCTCTCCCACAGTGTAGGTACAGCTCTTTCCCACTGCAGGGGAGGAAAAAAAAAGTTCTGTGAAGAAGTTTGATGATGATTGTAGAAGGAAGTAAAATTTTACAATTTCATCCCCAGGCAGGTTGATCTGGAGCTGGCAGGTGGTAATCAACAAGTACTGAAAAGGAGAGAGAAGTTGAGCTTTGTGGCACCCTCAAAAATCTGATAAAGACTATTCAGTCAAAAAGTAGAAGCCCAATGAAAAATGAAACATGAAAACCAGAGTAAGGACGAAGTCAGGAGAAGTCCTGCTTGCAGGAAGAAAATGAGCTAGTTTTGTCAAGATAGGACAGTAAATCAGTGAATATGTACTGTTGCAGAGGTTTTGGGTTTATAACGCTTATCAATATCTAAAGGGTGGGTGTCGAGAGGATGAGGCCAGGCTCCTCTCAGCGGTGCCCAGTAACAGAACAAGGGGCAACGGGCACAAACTGGAGCACAGGAAGTTCCACCTGAACATGAGGAAAAACTTCTTTACTCCAAGGGTGGCAAAGCACTGGAACAGGCTGCCCAGGGAGGTTGTGGAGTCTCCTTCACTGCGGATATTCAAAACCCATGGATGGATCCTATGCAACCTGCTGTAGGTGATACTGCATTAGCAGGGGGGTTGGACTAGATGGTCTCCAGAAGTCCCTTCCAACCCCTGCCATTCTGTGATACTGTGGATTTGAGAAGGTATTTAGGGAATTAGATGAGAGTAAATTCAATTGCATTGGAGATACATAAATGAGTCAGACAAAGTCTAGAGTATGATTAGAAATTAATACTAAGCAGCAATTGCAAACATTGTTCTCAGTGAGCACATCGATGAAAAGAAGGTGAAAGTTTCTTGAGTAAGGCAAAGTGAAGCAGACTTTCCTACAGCAGGAAAAACTGAACCATTTTGCTGGTGTCTACATTTAGCCCATATCCAGGGCTAAACTATAATATTGCTTTATCACCCAACAGCCCCTTATCAGCCAGGAAGGTGAATCAGAAAAAAAGAGACAAGACCCACAGGTTGAAGTGAAAACAGATTTAATGAAATAGCACCAATACCAGCAAAGGTGTACAGAGTTATACTCAGCCAAATGAACATGCAGCAGTCACAATTGACAGGAGAGCAGTTCTCAGGAGCTGGGAGGAGCAGAAGGAACCAAGCAGGAGGAACCCAAGCAGGACACCAGAGGAACTGCCCTTTTCTCAGCAAAACTTCCCGCTTTATAATGACTATGACATGATGGGCTGGGCTACCCCTGTAGCTCCCTCAGGTCAGCTGCCCTGGCTGACTCACAACTGCTAACAGCCTGCCCAGCATGGCTGAGCTGGGATTCTGTCCTAGCCAAACCAGGACAGTAGAACAGTAAGGTGCTGTGTAGTACTGTATTGTAAAATGCTATTGGGAAAGAGGGAGAAAATTAGAGTGGATGTGTTGAAACCAGTAAGACAGAGAAAGGAAATAAGATGGAATACTGTGAGGAAAAAAAAAGTGGAAGAAGAAGGAATTAAAGGGTTTGAAAAATGGCACCATAGCAGCTCTGTTTGTCCATGTAAGCTGCAGTTAACATGGATAAGATTGTTCGCCTAGCATGAATATAGACCTGAGGAGCTGGACATCGAGTGTAAGTTAAGGAAGCCAGCACAGTTGTGATAATTGCAGACATTTGCTTCTTGCTGAGAGCAGTAGCCTGGGACATAGACACTGCAGCTGGTGATGGTAGGACCAACCTGCAGAAAGAAGAAAAACCATAAAGTGCAGGAAAGCCTTGTTGATATCATAGGAAAAAAAACAGAAAGAGAAGGCAAAGAGAAGACAGTGAGAAGGAAGCTGAGAGACTGTAGGAAGGCACAGAACAGTTGAAGAGGAGAGGTTGGGAAAAAGATAATATGAAAGATGATATGAGTCGGTCACAAAAGGTGGAAGAAGAACCTGGAGAGCTGGGCTTGAAGACTGAATCAAGTGAACAGCCCACGTAAGTATCAGCAAAGCTGAACGAGTAAGAGGAGGGGTAAGAAAAACTTCAGCTAAGCTACCAGATGCATAATCAAATACAATTGAGTTACTATTAACTGTAGCTAAACTCTTCTGTAACTATCTGCGAACATCAGTCCTTCTAATCTGCACTGGTAATACACATTTACCAGTGCATTTCTATTATTTGAAGTTCACATAGAGACTTCATAGCCTCTCTCTTATACCTTAGCAAGCTGGTTTCTTCCTTGAAGAAGTTTATGGGAGATGATGAAAGCAATTTAAAGGATAATTTCTTTCCTGGAGCAAATACTGGCAATTTTGTTTGGATTTACACATCACTGTACGGCAAGAGAAAACCAGATGAAATGGAAAAAGATATAAACAAAATCATTTTGAAAGAGTACTTGAGGATTTACGGTACTGTACTTGACTAGAAGTGATTGGCAGCACATTAAATAGAGCTTTGTGTCAGCTGCAGAGTGGACTCTGCAAAGACAGGATGTCAAGTTACGAACTGCAGACTTTGCGACTCCAACTTAACTCCTTGTTACATTTTGTGATATTAGCTGGGAGAAAGTTTATATCTACAGTGCTGCAGAAATTAAACACACACACATTGTCATGTTAGCCAAGCAAAATTTTAACTAAAATAAAATATTAGTGAAACAAAACTAAAAAGAGAAACAAAACAATCCTGGCATTTTATAAGTAGGTTATTTCAACAAGAACTAGATGGGTTGCAGAGGCCCTACACTAAGCTGTAACTTTGTCTTTGAAATAAAACTATTAGCTCTCCCTGTAGGTTAGGGCCTCTTTGGTTTGACAAACTTCACTTAATTGGTTTCTAAAGATTACTTGACAATCTGTGCTCCAGCTTTTTTTCCTCCATTAGTGCTTATGACACAACAGTTACAGTACAATATCATCGCCACAGACAGAAAGGCCTGGTTTATATACGAGTAACCAAGTTTATTTTATTTTTTCTACTCATTTAGAAGATTTTCTCAGGAAATACCTACTGAGATCTAATTGCGTTCTGGAAACATATGGGAGCCTGGAAGAAGATGTGGACACCAAAACCAAAGTCACAAATATTCCCTGCTGGCAAAAATACGTACTTTGGACTGTTATGTTCCTTTTATGTGAGGATCTTGACGAGTTTTGCAAATATTAGTCGGTGATTCTACATTCACGTTGGCCCTGTGAGAGAAGTAAGCAATGATTTAATGCCACTGCCTACAGCCCACAGACTGTGGTCAGAGTTCTGTTGCCCTTATAAACTATAGACTTCAAGGAGGTCTACAGACATCTTTTAGTATCAAACCCTTCTAATAATGATTTTCAGAAGAATTTAATAAGTACCCTGAAGAGTTTTACTATATGTGCTGTTCCTGCCACACTTGTAACATAGTAGTTTGAAATCATATAATGCTGTGTTTGTAAATACTGTGTATAAATGGCAGCTGCAAATAAGAACAATTTTGTCTGAGGGACTCTGTCAGAGAAAGATTTAAACTCTCATATGTTCAGAGCACAGGCTGTGCACCACAACTACATTTTACAAGTTCTAACTCCTCTAAAGAAGCAAAATTAATAAACTATCATAATCAGCAGTTTCCAGAAGAAAGCCCAAATGTTCATCAGAACCATTTATTTTAAATTTTGTTTTGCACAATATTTCATTATTACTGAAAAGAATAATGAAGCTGCACATATTTGGTATCTCTGAAGATCAGATCCTAGCTTTTTTTAATTGGTCATGAGCAGAGCTAATAAGAGTCTGGATTTGTCGTCAATCTGTTCCTGAGAAGTTTTACACTGAAACTCTCATTTCCTGGGTGTTTTCACCAGCCACAGGAATAAAGTCCGCGTTCTGTCCAGCACTGACTCCGTGTTCACTACCCAGAAAACACACAAAACTGCATTTGATGTCACAAATCTGCCATGTACTGAGGAGGAAAACAAATAAGGAGGACAACAAGTCATGATAGAAAAAAACTTAGAGCATAAAAAAATTGAAATTGGGATTATTACCAATGGAATTAGTAGAATCAGAGATAGTTTTCTCTCTTCAGAAAAAATCATTACCCAAGTCTTTATTGTACGATATTTTTTATTTGATATGAAGCATAAGAAATGTTAATTAAAATTTTGTGCTTCATTCTTGTTAATCATTTCTCATTTATGCCTACACAATACATAAATACATTTACATTCATGCATAGAATCATAGAATCATTTGTGTTGGAAAAGAACTTTAAGGTCATTGGGTCCAACTGTTAACCCAGCACTGCCAAGTCCACCACTAAACCATGGCCTTAAGCACCGTATCTACGTCTTTTAGTTACCTCCAGTGATGGTGACTCTACTACTTCCCTGGCCAGCCTGTTCCAGTGCTTGATAACCCTTTTGGTGAAGAAATTTTACCTGATATCCAATCTAAACCTCCCTTCAAGCAAATTGAGGCCAATTCCTCTTGTCCTATCACCTGTTACTTGGGATAAGAGACTGACCCCCACCTCATTACAATCTCCTTTCAGGTAGTGCTAGAGGGTGATAAGGTCTCCCCTCAGCCTCCTCTTCTCCAGGCTGAACAACCCCAGTTCCCTCAGCCACTCCTCATAAGACTTGTGCTCTAGACGCTTCACCAGTTTCATGGCCCTTCTTTGGACACACTCCAGCACCTCAATGTCCTTCTTGTAGTGAGGGGCCCAAAACTGAACAGAAACGTGAACATATCTTCTTAAGCAGATTGTGACAGGTGTGCTGTATCTCCCTTTATGTCATACAAAACTTAGTCACCTATGTTCACCTAAATTTATCCCTGTACGTTTTTGGATACGCTAATCCTTAATTTACAAATTTCAGATCGGTTCTATACACATAATGATGACAATAAACTGGAACCAGAGATGCTATTGGCATCTAACTAGGAAGGAAGTCAAACATAAATGTCACTAAAGGAACTGGTTCCTAGGATGTGAATGTTTAGAGAGACTGAGATTAGATCTCTATAATTCCCCAAATCTGCAGTAGCCCTCCAGAAAACAAACATCTAAAGATTATCCTTAACCTTAACACCTGTATAACAGTGGAACAACTGTTCCACAGCTATCATTTCTCTTGTTCTTAGTTTCTAGTTAGAAGTGCTAGAAAATCAAGTTCCTTAAGGAAAAAAATGGGTGTATCTATAGTAAATGCAACTCTATATCTTGATTCAGTTATCAAAAATCTGATCACTGAAAACATTAATTGAGAGAAATTTATCTTGATTTGCTCAAACTAGAAAAAAATTACAAAATTAATAACATGAGAAAAGCATATTTGTTAACCAAAAATGTGGTTTATGAAACAAATCCATAACTTCTCCCACATCTTTAACGAGAGCTTTTTTCAACTGTCTCTCTTTAAAGAAGCACAACTATGGTATTGTGTATTTTGGCTAGAAAAACTTTCCATCCCCAAAGGACTCACTTTTTTATTATTGGCACAACCCTTAAGAAAAGCAATAAAGCATTCGCCATTTCAAAACAAAGAAAGAAAATTTTAGCATTCAGCAAAACATTCACCAGAACCATGAGCAGTAAGGCTTTCCCCGAACTCTACTCCCAGGGATTTCTTTCAACAGTCTCAACCACTTAACCAATATTTGAAAAACAATCCATCAGCCAAATAATATTTTTCTTTGAAAAAATCCCAAGCACTAGAGTTTTCCACTCCGAGAATGTGCTTTATCACAGAACAGGTAATATTTACCACTTGATCACTGTCAGGTATCCCCATGGAGAAAGAAAAGAGATACTTTATGGTGCAACAGTGAAGACTGCTTATTTCTAATCTTGGAAAACTGGAACATATCACACAGCACACCTTAATCTCTTCCTTCACAAATGCACATTTTTAAAGATCTTTTAAAATACTCCCAAATCATTATAGTTGTGGATAGATTAGGTCAGTTCATCTTTTACTACAGGGAAGAAAATTTCTTTTTCTTATAGCCACTCATCTGTCTGGAGATTGCTGTGGGCAAAGGAGTCTCAATTTTGGGCTCTTCTATAGGCTGCAGTCCCCTCAGGGATGTCCCTGCCCCAGCATGGGTCCTTCATGGCCTACAGTCCCCTCAGAGGCCTCTCCTCTGGCATGGGGCACCTCATCCCAAAAATGCAACTCCAGGCATGTTCCCCACAATGTCCTGGGACTTCCACATGACTCCTGCGTTTTGTTTCTCCAAATACATCTCTTCACATTCCTCTTCAAGTGACCCCTTTTTGGTGTCCTCTTATGTCTCCACTCACATCTCCTCACATACGTCCTCACCTGTCTTCACTTAGTTTTCCTTTTGTGTCTTCTCAGGTGTCTCCTCCTGGGTGTCCCATAGTTAACAGCTACTACTCTTGCTCAAATATATCTGAGCAGAAGCACCGTGTGATCCTCAGATGGGTTAAAGTTTCAGCACCTGATAGGCTACTTCCATCCATTGCTGAGCCATTTGGAGCCAGCTGTGACTGGCACCAACACCACCCCTGCTACCTACCCAAACCCTGCCAGTTATGCCCAGTACAGAGATCCATTTTTTACTCACCAAGAGGACTGAGACAGATGTCTCACCTGTGAATTTTGGAGGAAGCAGTTCTGCCCTTTGACTCCATTCTGATCCCATCAGGCCTGCCAACACATTCTTCTTCATTCACAGCATTGCTGACTCACTGAACCATCATAAATGTTGACCTATATGAAGATCTGACCTTTCAAAATTGAACCTATTAAAATTACCAAAATGAATTTTAAATATTTCTCCTTTTCTACTCAGATGACTGCGCCAGACTTCCAGAGAATACGAACTAATAGAAAGATACTCTTCCTTGTAACAGCTGAGGAGCTGATCCACTATTTAATTGAATGTTTCACCTCCCTTCCTCCCAAGAATTTCATTTTACAAACTAACAATTTGTCAACATCTAAGTTTGGTGGACATAGTCTGAACTTGCTGTGTTTTAATTCGGAAAAAATTAAGGACAGATTCTGTGGCACTAAGTACGCATTAATTTGAAAAATGCAACCATTGCTGAACAAAGACAAATACAGACTTTGCCTTTGGCTTTTTAGTGAAGGAAAAATTCCCATTGCTCCTTGTAGAGAAGGTAAATATTGTTTTATCTACCACTATGGATCAACGAATAAACAGAGGCATCAGTTTCAGTCAGAATACATACTTTATCATACTTACGGATTAATCACCAAAGTTTAAATATATATATGAGATATTAAGGGAGTGTACCATTTATATTTTCATAACAAATTCCATGGAGTGAAAATAAAATTGGCATGCAATTCTTTCTTATGTATAGAATTTTTAATAAATGATAATGAAAGGGAGAAAAGAATATAAACCAACAGTCTGTGGTTTTTACATTTTGTTTGTCTGTTATGTTATCTAACGTGCATTCTAAAGTTGACACCACAGTAGTATCATTAGAAAGTAAAGTCTATAGGTTGTTACCAACAGTATTCAGTTACACTTTACTGCTGTGTAACACACACACTAATGTGACATTTGTTAGTTGTCGGTTTTGAGAAATTTTCTTACAATTGTGTCATTCATATCATTTTAAGAATAAAACCCAATAATTTCCCAAAGTATTCTTGACAAGAAAATATTTTCAATGAGGCAGGAAATACTACATAATGTGAAGAGCTTGGACTATGGAAGAATTAAAAAGTTAATTTTTTTTCCAGTAAGAATAAAGAAAGATAGAAGGAAAAAGGTCTTTGTTATTATTAGAATTTAAAATGGACTCTTTTAGATAATATTTAATAGTTTGAGGAGAAATGTTCATTCACAATAAAACTAAGAAAATTAGTATAGCTATTAAATATATTTAGAATAAATATTAGCAGGATTCTTTCAAGTAATAGCATAAATGAATGAGAGGAAAATTTGTTTAAAATCAAAAGGTTTTTTCCTGGGGATAGATTACATTGACAGCATTTACATTAAGTAAATAATTCTATTAAAACATGTATTAGAAAAATAAGCGAATATAATTTAAAGGAAATGATAGTCTGGGTTGTCATGACTGGAAATAACCATTGCTGTTGTTTCTTGTTTTGAAAGAATGAATGAGATGCCTACCAGTGGCATTCTCCGAAATACAAAATGTCTTTGGGTAAACATTATCCAAAACCGTGGACAATTTCCCGCCTCTGCTACATACTTCATGTATGGACTGAAGCCACATGAAGAAACTTGCGAAGTCCTCACCAAGGGAGGGAAGAGCACCAACGCCAAGAGCTGCCTCATCCCTTGGGAGGTGTCTGGTGCAGGGACTGCTCCCGTGCCCCACGCAGCTGCCCTGCTCCTGGCTGGGGTGGTGGGATGGGCCCTGACTGCCAAGTCCTACCCTGATGGACCCTGGGGAGCCCCACCACTCCCAGCCCCTGGGAGCTTCCAGCCCTCAGGGCATCCTGAAAGTGTAGTATGGCCCTGGGAGCTCAGATCTTCCTCTGCAAAGCATACTTGTAATATTTACAAACT
The DNA here is from genome assembly GCF_034619465.1 of Leptosomus discolor. Taxonomy (NCBI): domain Eukaryota; kingdom Metazoa; phylum Chordata; class Aves; order Leptosomiformes; family Leptosomidae; genus Leptosomus; species Leptosomus discolor. The sequence continues at coordinate 7,079,870 of NC_141398.1, forward strand.
CTCAGGGCTGCTGTGAAAATAATTAATTAGTGTTGGCAAAGTGCTTTGAGGTCTTCTGACGAAAACTACTATGTACAGCCTCATTCCTCAGGCTGCTGCTGATTATTCTCGTTTTATAGTCGTGTTCCTGTCTGATTGTCACACTCACACTTTGTATTACTCTTACCTCATGCTCTTGGTCTCATAATGAAACACGCAGTCTCATGTGCTCAGGCCATCCAACGCCACGTCTGGGTGAGAGGGAAGTCGTGCTAGGATGGTGAAAACATCGTGATGCTGGAGAAGAAACAGTGCCTCCTAACAAGCAGGCGAAGTGATGGAGGGAGAGATTTAGCAGCCTAAGGTGCAATTCAGGTCTTGCATTGTAGAAATCAAGGTTCAGCCACTTTTACACCCTTTTTTTCTTATTTTTTTTTAAAGAAAATGAGAACTGTTGACACTAAAGAACCTATTCAGAATTTCTTTCACTTAAAAAAGAACCCCCAAAATTACTGTGATTATGCCACAGATATGATAATTTTTTCTTTATATGCCTCTGTATAGTGTTTCCTTAATTAAAATCTGAAACTGGTATGTGAATGGCAAAAATTATTTTGTGCTGTACATTGTCAATGGAAAGATGAAAGAGGTTAGGGAGGGAGCTTGGTCTCATTTCAGCAAGAAGGAATGAGGTTCCTATACCAACGTTTTAATGGTTTAATACTGTTAAAAATGAATGAAAACTAGAACAGGTATAACTCCAGAAAAAAAGTCTTGTTAAATCAAGACTTTGTGTTCAGAAAGTATGATTTAGCTCCATCTCAGCTCAGTGATGAGGTAAAGTTTAAATTACCATCTAAGTGGTGCCTAGTGCTCCACAACCAGTGTTTAGTTCTGGGTGGAACTGCACACCTTGCCTGGTAGTCTCTGCCAAGATTGCAAAAAAAACGGATGTCAAATATCCTCCATTCTTTCACGCCAAGAGATACTTTTATTGGGTTCTTGGCAGGAGGAGAGGGTTGACAATATGCCTGCCTTCACCGCAGCCACATTCTTTTCAAACTGACTGTCAGCCTCCAGACCCACCAGATGTTCCTTTCCATAAGCTCTAAACTTACACAAAAAAAGTTGTTAAAAACATATAAGCTTCTTTTAAGGTATTTGTTTTTCCCTCCCTCACGTATCGCTAACTTTGCCTTTTGTAACAGCGGGGTTTTTTCCAGTTTCTATTTTCTTCACATAATAACTTACAAATTTATTCATTAATGCTTAAAATCTATTCTACATTAAGTTAATATATAATTTCAAAAAAATCTATTTTTGGATTATTTAAGGTAAATCAGTTTTAACTAAATGATTGAAAATGCACATGATCCACTGCCACAACCCGTGTCAAATCCTATTATCATACTAAACTCAAATGTTAGGATAATTAAGTTAATGTGCATTTATTGATCTCTTTTTAATGAGAAGAAAATAACTTTTCATAATCTTGTGCTTTGATAGATTGTCTGGTTATTTCTGGTTTTGCTATATCTGTAAAAGTAAAACGAAGCTGAACTCACAGTCTTTCTGGAGAAGAAATATAAAAATAGTACTATTTCCAAGCCGGATAAAAGCATGAGAATGGCTGTCATGGAGAGGTACAGGAGGTGGAAGGCATTCATTGAGTTCACTGTGATTTATAATCAATATTAACTACGTAATATACTGAGAAGCACAATACTCAGAGAAAAGGCATGGTTGGTACTGTTCTTTTATCCTGTGAAGGTCGTAATAAGATGGGTGAAATGACAAGAAAAATTGATGGAAGATAGTTTAAACTACAGTGGAAAAAAAAACATCTGTTATGATGAAGAATTCCCTCCAGAAATCTTGCAAAAGGACTGACCTCTGCTGTAAATTTGCTTGAGAACTAGAATGGAAAGTTTAAATGAGATCTTTAGTGATTTCTGGCCTCACTGAAAGCTGGAAAATGACAATTATTCAATTTAAGAGTCTCTCTGTCTCAGAAAGGTAGAAAAAAGGTCTGACTTGATGGCTCGACAGACTAATGCTACAGCCTGTAGACCCTCTTGAACTGAGAACTGGTGTTCTAAACAACGCTAATCATGTCAACACATTTGTTTCTTGTGTCAAGTAGTGGAAGGCTTTGTGAATTGATCTTGATTTCAGTTGAAGGGGAAAAGAGGAAGAAATGTTGGTAAAATTCCCTAGGGAATTTCCAGGTAGATGTATGTAAGTAATTTCACCAAGTAAAATTCCCATAGAAGCTTTAAAGTGCCTTAATGTTTCCCCTAGTTTTGCTCGCCTCTCTTAATGATCTGCCGTAGATTTCCTCTTGGATACATTTTGAAATACTCCAGACCAAGGAAGGTCCAGTATTGTGAACTACCACCTTCTATGTCTCAGTAGGGCAGGGAAGCTAACAATACTATGAATTCTTTTTTTTTATTACCTTCTTTACTAATTCTACATAAAGAGTTGCTTCCTGTAGAGAGTTGCCTCTCTTAAGTAAATACTGCCATAATGAACATTTCTGTGTCATTCACAATGAAGTGTTCTATGTAAATTAGAGAAACATAGTGTCATCCTGGTCACTCATGAGATGTAACATTAAAAATGGTGAAAGTCCTTGCGTGAAGGTTTAATTACAAAATCATGCCTATTTGTTTCTAATTTCCAGGTGACGATTTCATCACAATGTAGAAGTATAGAAGTCCAGGTTCACAGAGATAAGGCTGTTGGTACAAGCACTCCTTGCTTTTTCTGATCAACACTCCTCCTCAATACTTTTTCTCCTTGTTTCAGAACAGGTTATTTGTATACATTAAGACTTATTCCTGCTTCCCACCTTCTAGCCTTTGAATTTTAAAACAGCATTAGTAATATTGCCTTTTCCTGCCATTCCCAAAGCAGCAATCAAGTTTCTGTTATTATCTGAAATGAAAGTAGATTGAGGACACAGAAGGAAACATGAATTGTCACAGTTAGATTAATAAATTTGATCTCTAAGGCCGAATCTCAAATGCTTAAAATAAAACACCAGAAATGCTCTGCGGTACTACTTGCTTCTTTGTTAACACTTATTTTAAAGATAATCTGGAAGCTGTTTCCCCAAGGCTCACCAAATAATTTTGTACTGGAAAGGCCACACTATTATTGAATGATGATTAACAAGAAATAACTATCAATAATAACTAGGAATTGTAAACAACCCTATCCAATTTTAGCATTGAATTCAAATACTTAGCAGATACCTTGGAGGCAGATTTCCATAAGCACCAATTTATAAAAGGCAATAGAAGACGGTATGTGCATTCCTCCTAGAGGGAAAGGTACAAACCTGTAGGCACCACGGCAATGAAACACAATTTAGCAGCCACTCATCTCAAATTCAAGCCTGTCTACTGCTTACGTTTCCTGGTCCAACCTGCCACTGGCAGCTGCTCACATGACGTATTTCTTGTTCTCACTGCAGCCTTTCTCTCTCTCTTTTGCTTTCCAGTTTTAACTTACGTTGCCCACCTGCACCTAGTACGCAAATGGAGAGGCTCAGAAAATGAGGGGAGGGAAAATATTGCAAATCATCTTTGACAGGTGTGAAATAATTCTCATTCAGCATTAATTTATTCAATTGTTTTTGCAAATTGAAAACTGTTGCATTTGGAAAACAAGCATTTTTTCCATTGTTATGCTTTCATATTTGAATATTAAAATATCAGTCCAATTCTTTGGGGATTTTTCTTTTCGTATTTGTTTTTTTAACAAAGCTTTTCATAGATTCAGACTAAACTATAAAATGAATGAACAATATGAACAGCAAAAAATTCCACAAAAATTAACAAAATAAACTGTAACCCTGGAAAATTATCCCTTCAGAGTTTTGTAGCAAGTCTTGCTCATATAAATTGAATGTAGCCCTACAGCATCCAAAATGGGGATTATGGAAGCCATCAAACACCAGAAGCATGCCAATTATTCAAGTGTCCCATTTTCTGCTTGGACAACAGATTCAAGAAGAAAAAAACTGCACTCAAATTAAATGCAATGGACGCAGATATACAAGATGTTCTCTTTTCTCTGGTACAAAAGACTTAACAACATTTCAAGCATTTTATCTTTTAGTTCAGTTCAAGTAAAATCAAAACCAGAATATTTTCCGTGTGTTTAATCACTTTCCACTGCATTTTCTACATTCGTATTTACACATCTTATATACCTAGAAAGTTCGTTCTGAAAGTTTGCTTAAAACCATCCTTGCAGCAGACTATCAAAGGAAACAGATTTGATCTTGAACACTACTTTAATTTCCATCTGTTCTATCATACTGCAAATATTTCAGAATGCATTTGGCATAGAAGGTTGCAAACATTATTCTGCAATGCCCTTTATGTCACATAAATATGCTAGCGATCCAACAATAAAGTGCCACACAGCATCTGTCTGTATTCCTGTACGGTACATAGCCCATCTCTCAAAAAAAGAGGATATTCAACATCTGGTGGAAATGAACTGTATAATTTTACTGTTTCAAAGATTCTCATTTTGCCAAAATAAACATCCCCTTTATGTAACAATGCCTTTTTAAAATCTCAAATTTTACACATACAACAATAACGATACGTATTGTGGGATTTCCACTCGAATGTACAAGGCAAGATCAACAGGTGGAAATGAGAACATTCCTAAGGTCCATTTCTCCATGTTAAACCCCCACACAACACAGCACACTTAAAATACTCATGTTGTCACTTTTTTCCATTAGGAGCTATAAAAATCTAAAAAGAGCTTTTATTTTATTACTTTCCTAAGCAGCCTTTTTAGAAGACAATTTGTATCCACCACGCTTGCATTCTTAGATTTCACATAAGACAGGATTTCCTTTAACTAAATTCTAAATAATGTGTCCTACTTGCCCCTAGAATTTTATAATATTTACTTCATTGTGTTACTCCTTATACCTCCTGACCCAAATCTGAAAGATTAAGTTCCCTCAGGAAAAAGGAATCCTAAAGTTTTGATAAGAAAGACACAGTCAGAACAAAGCTCCTGCTGCATAGAAGTTAACCTCTTGGCAGGGCTTAATATGATTCTTCTTTGAATTCAGGTTGATAGCAAGACGTCGCTTTATGCCCTACGATATTGTCTGCTAGCAGAGGTCATGTGTCATGCAGATATACTTCCTTGTACCGAGTGGCCTTTCAATTGTCTGTCGGTTCTGTCTGGGGTCCCGCCTGTATACTCTCCAAATGCAAATATGAAAAGCATGAAAGGTGGAGCAGAGCCTGTGCTTTCATCTGTGTATCATTTTTCAGCCTAACTGAAGCTAGCCTGTCATTGTACTATGGCCCGTGCATTAGGCACTCTTGTTTCACAGTAGCACAAATCATGGTGGGAATAGGGGCCAATCTGTCAAGCAAGGCTTCCAGGCAAATTCTTGTTCAGCACAATGGGAAATGGTACAAAATTCCTTTCTTCAGCCTCTCAGTAAGAAAGGTTGCAGGACCTCTACCGATGCTGATAGTATGCCTGGATATGATGCCCCGGTGACTCCTACCACGGTGCCACTGTCATGGTGTCTCAGGCACAACCTCTAAGACTTTTGTTTCCTTGAATAAAGGGCTTTGCTCCTGGGCATTTTGTAACACTGAACTCACAAGTGGAAATTGCTTTTGCATCACTTCCCTTTTCAAAAAAAAAAAGTCCAATTATCTCTCAGCCGTCTGTGCTTTCAAATTGTCTCAACAGGATATGGCAAGAGATTATCTTTACGTAGCTAAATCAATCCATTAGGCATGCAGAAAGAAGTGTAGCTCCCTAAGGATCACTACCTACCAAATATTAGAAATCAAGATGAAGCTTTCCATGTACCCTACACAGTTGTACTCACTATTATCAGCAGACCTGAGGTAAATGCACAAAAAAGGCGAATTAATTCTGAAGACGAACTTTCCTGCTGTTCTGCACATTCAGTACAGCGAGGATGAGCCTCGAAGTATGGGAGCAACTCTTGTGTATGAAACACTCCACTGGAGTGTCCCTGTGTCTCAGAGAAATCCTTCAAGGAGGCCAGGGGTTGTTTGTTAGTTGCAGAGGCCACCACCAACTGTGAGTTCTTTCATGCTACTTCTAGGTCCAGTGCCTACCCTGCCTCATTTCTTACTCATGTCCCCACCTATACACACTCTCCCTGAAACAGTCTGTTAGCATGGGTGTCTGGGAAAATACTCTGGGGGCAAGAGATCGTGGTAGTCTGTGCCACCGCTGTCTGGTAGAGGAGACATCAGTCCATAAATATTCTCACTGAAGTCAAACCTGGGTGTTTCAGAAGTTGGTCCCATATGGGCAGCATGTGATTGCATCTGAACCACAAAATGTCAATTCACCTCCTATAGGCAATTTTAAGCATTAATGAATAAGAAATAGCAGTGAAATTAGCCTTTAACTTGAAAGCCTTGAGTTTGGGTATGTTTTCTGGTGACATATGTTGAAATTAAAAGAAAATAAAACTCAGGAAGTTGTCACTTGTGACCTTTGTCTACCCTTTCAAAAAGTGATAAAGTAAGTGTGTGTATTTGGATTCCTCCTAATAGTATGCAGACCTCTGCCATGTGAACAACTGAATGATTTTTGTGGGTATAAATTGCTAACATGTGTGTTCACATACTCCACTATGTCTAATGAACAGTATTGTGTGATAAATATAAACACTTTTATAGCTACTGATGTGTAAATTTATATATATACGCAGTCAGTATTAGGCTGCATGATAATGAACAGTTGATTTGACAAATTGTTTGGAACAGGCATTCAGAAAACCATTGTCTAATGAATTTCTGTGGGTTGAGCCACATGTCTCCTTTTTACTCATCTTGTTTCTAATAACTTATGTCTTTGGACTATGAATTCTGTACTTGGTTCGTATCACTAAGAGGAGTCTCACTGTTGAACTAAAATGGAAACAGCAGGCCCAAGTTCTGCAGCCTTTTTTCTGCCAAATACCACAGTTATTTTAAAGGCGTTTGCCAAACCACTTATGAAAATTTCCATACAGGAAAAAAGGGATCCAGTAAAGTTGTAAATCACAAGGCAAATATTCCTCATTTGACAACTTTGGTCTTCTTGTGGTCTGTAAGAGAGCAATGAGTGGTTGAAAGAAGGCATGATGATTTGCCTTTTCATTGTTCGAATCAGTTCACTGGCAGTCAAAAATTTTCAGGAAGCCAACACTGATATATGTACAAATTCTCTTCAAATGTAAGGAAAACTGTCAATTCGAGAACTTTACCATGGCTTCTCTGGGTCTAATTACAGCATCATCATAAAAGGTCATTTCTTGGCAATGGGTCATGTTTCTCACTTTGCCTACTAACTGGTAAATGAATTCAGTCCACTAGAGATAACTTCAAAGTAAAGAATGTAGGTAATTTAACAGAATGATGAAAAGAAACTACATCAACAGACTAAATCAGCTAGCAGTAGCTTTTAATTTCCACAGACAACTATGTTTACTTTTTTAGCCCACCAGTGAACTCAGCCTTGAATGACATATTTGGAGCACATCAGAAATCTTCTTGAGCACAGCACTATTCCTAAGAATAAACTTTCAGTATTCACTTACATATTTTGTCTCAGATGATAGCATTCTGATATAAACTGAAGATGACCATAATTTTCCTTAGAAAAGACAACCTTGCTATCAAACATCCACCTAGCAAATTCCTCATTGGAAAGTGCCCTTATCAAGATTGTATGCAAGAGACAGAGCTATTTTGAAAGTCAATGGTTTTAAAAAAGCTTTACTTGCTGTGTGTTTTTTAGATGCAAGTTTCAAACTGTCAGAGTTTTGTTATTGTTGATAAAGCTGGCCAGGGATTGATGTCCAGAGGGGGGTCTGAGTTGAAATTATGAGGCAAAGCTTGAATTTAATGCTCTTGGTAGGACAAGCAAAGACAGGAGAGAACACAACCCTGTTGCCACCATACTAACGATTACTGGTTGCTAAATACCTTAATTTTCTAATTTAAAAGACACATTTATGCTCCAGTTTTCAGCAGAACTATATTTATAACTTTATTAACATCTTTCATTTAGAAAAGTGACGGTCAATTATAGAATCATAGCACCTAAATATCTTGAAATACCTTACTGTATTATGAGTAGAGATGGCTTCAAAAGCGACTGCTACATCAGTATCAACAATTATAAAAAATTTACATTAGTCTTTGTGACAAAATCTTTATTTATGCCTCGGTAAAGAGGGCCCATTAGATTCCCATTTCAAACTGACCACTGTAGAGGTTGTGAAAAAGAAGTCATTGCCTGTTAGTCTTCTAGACGAACCTCTTGTTAGATGTACGAGAGACACCCCAAAAAGGTCAGCAATATGCCTTGAGGTTTCAAAAGAAAAAATTCTATGAAAAAATACTTTATTTCTAGGAAATGTGGATGCCTAACTTACTTTGGCATGTCAGCACATACACAGTGTAAGGCAAGAAAGTAGTCTTTTTTATTTCAAATTTAGGCATATTCAAACTATATAGCATGTATTAGCACAATCTGACATTCCAAATTGCTCCCACCATAAATAACACCTCAGCACCAGAACCAATTGAAATGTTTTACATTAAATGTACAAGAGTTTCACAAGATTGCAATAATATTGTGGTATCTCTTGGGGGGGCATGACACAAGTTCAAACACTATGACCTCACCATATGCCTTGACGTGCATTTCCTTGTCCCTGTTTTCCTTCTACGCCAGAAATGAGTATGAGTACAGAGTGAAGCTTGCTGCTAAAACTGTACTTTTGAAATGCTGTCTTTTCCAGCATTTTCAACCTCCTATTAAAGTATAAAATTCCAGGACAGCTTACATTTTACCAGTTCCACCCACACAGGGAGGTAGGCAGAGCACTAAGAAAATCCCTTGCCTTTCTTCAGCTCTTTTTGAGATGAGGTGTGACATTACCGAAGGAGAAAGGGAAAGAAAAAAGGTTTTTTTGCCATTGTGCTAGCAGGGTCCAGGATTGCATGTACACATGAAGCAAGAGCAACCATACAGAATCCAAATATGTTTTGAGAGATCAAAAGCAGTTGTTGGCACTCTTAGACATATCCAAGAGGAATTCCTTCCTGAAAGTGGGACCGATCCCCAACATCCCTAGTGTTAGTACGACTTCAGCCAAAGCAAAGTTTTCATGACTGGCCTAACACTCAGTGCCTCTACTCCTATGGATCAGGCTTCTGTTGCTTTTGGTACTGTTTAAACATACATATGAATTGCTACACATAAATAATTTATATATAAAATAGAAAAATCTGTAGAACAGAGGGCCTATGTAGGACAGAGTTCATGCAAAATATTCTGTTTTCAAAAGCTATGAACAGATGAAGTTTTGAGGCAATAGCTCCACACTTTCAAAAACAGGGAAAAGCCAAAGTTGTTGATGCAAGCAGCTAGTAATAACAAAGTGATACTAAAGAAACTGCACAGGTTTTTTTTCTATCTTACTGAACACTGTCATCTCAGTCTTACTGTTCAGTCCTACGGAGTAATTTATCCTTGGAATTTGTGTGAGAGTTAAATTTTTGGGGAAAATTCAAGCCATGAAGGGTGCAGCAGGAGCAAATACAGCCCAGTTTTGCGTGTACATGTGAGGTGAAAGCAGCCATGCCAAGTCTCCATCCGTTCTGACAGAGCCCAGAACAGTCCCTGGCGCTCGTGGATGATGGATGGTTAAATGGGGATCCTGAGCCCATGGCCATGGGTGAGGCTGGTCAGGGCCATTAAGGCCTACTGGTGCACTCAGGGACCTGACAAGCCAACCTTGGGTGCTCTTCATGCTGGCGAATAACGGATTACTTCCTCTCCTCCATGTAATCAAACACATAGCACCCAAGATGGCAAAAATCGAGCTATCAGTAAGTTTTCAGTGGTTGACTTAATTCATGACACACATAAATTAAAGATGCTAATCTAAACCACTGGATAGGAATTTCTCCTTCATACATGTAAATAATGATTTTATACACTTGATTTGTTCTAATTCATACTAATTTTATGTCATTTTCATGAGCGATAAATTTTATCAAAATCTCACGGCTGAATTTCTAATAGAAACACAAAATCAAATATATTTAAAAAGTAAAATAAAATAAAAGTCTGTTGCCCGTTAGCGTAGGATTTAATGTCACAGTTTCACTGGAACAGAGCTCGCACACTGAGCCAAAGATAACTGGGTGGAAATGATTTTCAAAATGTAAACAGAAAAGGCTTGGTTTGTGGTTCGGTTTTTGCTAATTTGGCTGTGACTTTTGTTTATCTGTGTTTTCTCTGCAAGCATTTAGGAAGATACAGGAATAAGAAATAGAAAGTAATTTTTTTAGTCATTTCTAATCCCTTCTTCCTTTTCTGTACAGGAACAAGCTCTGTCACTAGGGTGGGACTGAATGCTAATCATGGTCTGTTCTGACTATCCATTTTTAGAGAAAAATTTCTTAATTTTAAGATAGGCTTAAAGCACAGATTTGTGACGTACTGAGATATGCTATGAGTTTAAAGTAGGTCTACAAAACTACATGTAGGTGATTAAAAACGTTGGATTAAGACATACTGAAATTACAAGAAGAAATACTTCATCAGAAACAAAATCCTTAATTGTTATGCTGTTTCTATAATCCAGAACTCTAGCTACCTCAGCTGCCTCTCAGCTGCACATTCATATTTATGATAAGGAATCCTTGTCTCCTGTAGAATATAGAATAACGTACTCGTGTAATTAATTTCATAAATAAGCACATTTGTTAATTTCTACTATATTCATGTGCAGCAACAGTCTTTAAAACTGGGCATGTACTTTTTCACCTCCATAACCTTCATTTATTTGAATGCCCACAGGCAACTGAAAATGATTTTTTTGTGAACAATTTTTAAAGGATTACAACCGACTGATAAGGCAAATTTTATGTTGACCGTGCATTTATATAGTGGGAATGGAAAAGAAGTGAAATATTTTATCAAAATATGAGGGAAACCTTGTCATGTCCCTTATTTATTGGATGCTTTTGTAATGTATTTTCTACTACTTGATACTGTCAGTACAAGTAAGCATTTTCCCATCATTTTAGCTATGGCACCCTAAAATATCATACTTAAAGTTATAACCCATGGTGTATAATAAAAAAAATTTAAAAAAAAGACATTAAAATACATCCAGAAATAACTTACATTTTTGGCTACTTTTTATAGGCATTCCTTACTCTTACTCTGCAACTTCAGTTGGTATCATCTTATGTCAGTGCAGTCAGGACAACCATGGTCCTTCAGGTTTCAGTGAAAACAGCATTGAGACCTTTTGGCCACCAGTTCTACAATGTTCAGAAACGTACCTCATCCCTCTGAAATTTTGTAGGATTGCTCCCACGTTCACGCTTAAGAAAATAATTTATAAGTGAATCAGAGCTTTAAAATCAAACACTTCATAGTGTCGTATTAAAGGGATGACAGAAATTGCTGAGGCAGAGAGACAGACAATTGAACTTTCGCTACTACACGTAGTAAGCTGGTTATGGAAAGTAAAAATGGATTGCCTTGGGCATGGATAGACGATGGAATCTGGAATGTCTTTTGTTTGCAGCAAAAGTGAAACGCTTTGCTTACATTTCAAGGCACCTGAACAACAGGACTCCAGTAAATTTTACCACTACCGCTTATAATTCTTTTACTACATTACTATTAGGATGAAATAAGTACACTTGTAATAACGAATTAATTTAACCTTTATCGGGTCAGACACCTTAACTAAATGCTTAGTGGCAGTACTGGAGGCTCTCAAAACAAAACAGCCGAGCTAAATGTGGAAGAGATCACTTCCTCACAGAATGTTTTTATTTACTGTTAAAGTCATCTCACCATGTAGGCCACTTAACAAGTTACAGTCATAAAACAGTTCTTATTTTTAGAAACTCATCACCAGCATCTTGTAAATTAGCAGTAAGATTTAGCGAATTGTTAACATTAGAAAGCACTCAAAAATATAAAATTATGTAAGCTGGTATTAAAAAAGAAACAAAACCATGAACTTGTAAACTGCAAATTGTGAAACGGGGTAATCGTGCTAAAAAAAAACCAGGACCTTTTTACAAAGAGCAGGAGCTGAGAACTGAAGTACTGTCCTGGTTTGGCTGGGACAGAACCCCAGCCCAATCGCGCCAGGCAGGCCGTTAGCAGTTGTGAGTCAGCCAGGGCAGCTGACCTGAGTGAGCTACAGGGGTAGCCCATCCCATCATGTCATGGTCGTTACAGAGGGAGAAGAGAGAGGAGAGAAAGCTCCTGTGGGGTTCCTCCTGCTGTTCTTCTGGCTTTTCCATGCTCTTGAGGACTGCTCTCGTGCTGATTGTGACTGTTGCATATTCACTTGGCTGAGTACAACTTTGTATGTCTTTGTTGTATTGGTCCTGTTTCATTAAATTTATCTTCGGCTCAATCCATGGGTCTTGTTTCTTTTTCCCTGATTCTCCTTCTTGGCTGATGAGGGGTCATTGGGTGATCGAGCAACTGTTATAGTTTAGCCCTGGATATGGACTAAATGTAGGCAAGTACAGAGAGGTATGATGTGAAAGCAGAAAGTCTTCCTGAACTAAGGGACCTTTTGCTGTCCTTGTTTCTAACATATTTTGTCCTCGAGCTATGTAAAACCCTGTTACCGTTGCTAGCTTGAAAAATACACTTTATTAAAGCTTAGGGAAGGCTTACCTTCCAAAAGTAGTTTTGCTCGGAGGATGATCTAGAAACTGTTCTGTCCTTAAGTGACAACCGGTTTAGTATGCCCAGGAAGCAGCCTGTGATAGGGCCATTGCGTTTTGGCTCTAATCATCTTATTATAAACACTCTTGTTACACTATTCAAATGTTACTCACCATTGTGTTTGTCATCCCATTGTGATAAGGGCATTATTGCTGTACATATAATCATGCTTTTGTTTGCTTTAGGATTTTGAAGTTCCTATTTAAGTAAAAGTATTTATGAAGGTTACAATTTAAAGCACTGTACTACTGCTTCTTCAAACAACAGTAATCAGTCTATAGATTTATCCCTAACAAAGGAAGACAAAGCTTTTCCTGTGCAAATATTCAGCCATGTTTTAACCTTGGCAATCAGTATAGCATAGTAACAAAGCTGGTGTATGAAACTTGAGATTTAAGACAACAAATATTTACTGTAGTTGCTCCAAACCTTTCTGTACACAACTGACAATTACAACTTTACTTTGATGTTTTACTAGTAGCATTTGAAACTTCATGCTTAAATAGTCACTCTGAAATGGAAAGATTGTTTTGTGTAAATTTATAGCAGCCCATGCTAGCTGTCCAGTCTGTTGTGAAAACTGCTTGTGTCATTAGGATTCTTCATATTTCTTTACATTCTCTAATTCTAATGAAGTTTCACACTCTCCTTGGGTCTCAGTCTAGCAAAGATCTTGAGTTAAGTATGTGCTTAGCTTTAGCTATGCATGTAGTACTTCAGAGGAACAACCTGCAGGGTGGAAGTCAAATGTGCTTAAAAGGCTTTGCTGGATCAGAGCCATATCTGCTAATCATGCAATTCCAAAGCTGCTAAGTGTCATTGAAGCTTGAGGAATTTTCTTTCTATTCTTGTCAATAGATGTTTATTTCGTAATTATTAACGTACAAATACTGTATGCACAAAAGGAGGGATGTTGTGTTTCTCTGTAGTGTTCACTTCTTGTGCTCATACAGGAGAATAATCCATTCTCCCAGGATTAATGGGACTTCTATATGTCCAAGTAGATGCATATTATGGGAAAAGTGGTAGTAATGTGTTAACACTTTACTGGTTTGTTTTTCTAATCAGTTTGATCTTTATATCATGAATATTTTATACATGAAACATCTGTATATTTCATGTGCAGTTCTGCTGTCCCTGTACATAGGCATTACCGGAGTATCTCTGCCTCTTGCTGTCAGCATTCATAAGCAGTTTCCTGCAATCATTCAATCCCGCAGTTACTTAAGTGACCAAAACTTTCAAAATAGGTGTTGACTCCTGAATCAATTTTAAGTAGCTAAATATTGCTAACAATTTTCAATAGTGTTTGAGTGCTTTCTCTATTGAAACAGAATAACTGGAGCTGTACATGGGTAAAACTTTATTGGAGAGATAATTATAAACCAGACCATAACAAAATTTCACCTTTATATTTTTTTCAAGATATTTGCTCAAGACGAAAGTCACCTTCCCAAAAATGTGTTTTACTAGGGCTTGACCCACCAGCAAGAAGAAACACTTCACTGGTCTCATTGCCACAAGAATATACTAAAATGTCTTCCCTAGAGGTGTCCTAGGAGATAAATTTTGATGAGTTTTACAGAGAAGTCATTTCTTTCTTTGGAACTGGACAAGATGGGATGTGTGCTAAATGAGAAATATCTTTCCTTCTCTTTCCATTTGTAGGACATTTTACTACAGATAGCCTGTCTAAAGGAGTTCAGCCAGAAAGGTGCTGAGTTCCTGTGGTCCTTGCTTAAGTTGGGTCAATGAGAATTGCAGATTCTCCCTGGATCAAGCCCAGACTGTAAGGAGCAGTAGCAGCAACTTTTTCCAGAAGAAAGATGAACTGATTCTCTTCGACTCTGAATGTTTGAAAGATTTACAGTAATGACACATGCCAGGCCTAAAAAATCTATTCAAGTACCAGTAAATTCAGGTCTTTTTTGTGTGCTTTAAGAGTATCATGATATCAATTTCTTTTGGCACGAAATACCTAATGGTAATCTTTTCCTGCATTCCATGAGAGTTATTAGTCAAAGTAATAGTTTATTTTTTTTACCAGAAAAATAAACCATAACGCACTCAGGACTGCAGTTCACTAAACCATAATTCTACTTTGTTTGACTTACAAAGTGCTCTATATTTTGAAAAATTGTTCTGTAATGGATGAGCGATCTGTGAAAAGTTTTACCCCACATTAATTTGCTAGGTCTATTGGAATTGCCACTGAACGGGACCACCAAGAGTTATCTTCCGAGACTGTGCTACTGACGAGATAGCACAATGTACAAAAGAATTCACACTGCAAACAACTTCAACTGCCTTGGGTAACCTTTGGTTACAATGTGAAAGCAATGCTAAGTTTAATAAAAAGTCTCCTGTAGAAATTGTAGGTCCTCCAGTGAAAAGAACGCTGTAATGTGATACATAAAGGGCTGTAATAGGTTAATAAAAAGAAAATACATGTTAATAAAAGTTACATTTACAAAAGAAGATAAATAATGTATATGCTGTGTTTTATGAAATATATGGCAATCAAAACCTTCGTTTTTCTACCTTAATTATGGCATAGACATGAAATAAATTCAGTTTTTATAATAATTAATAAAAGCGTTAAGGAAAAGACAGATGTGTATGTACGCATATAACATATACTGAAAAACTTACATTCCTACATCATATACGTGGCTCAGGGATTTAATAGAATGCCTTTTTTCATTTCTCAAGAGAATAAGTTTTCATTTTTGTCTTCTAAAGTATTGCATCACTGTATTAATAATTTTTTCCAAAAATCTAACGAAATAACATATATATATATATATATTAGTCTACAGAGTACAGAACCAAGCATTCTGGGTCCATCTCTTTAAATGACTCTTAATAAATTCACCCTTAAAAACCCCTCATTGTTTCTTAGAACAGATAAGATGTGGTTGGAAACACAGCAGCAGTGGATTTTTGTTCTCTGAAAAACAATTTTATTTCCTGGGGACAATGCTGTAAATCTTAAGAGCATCCAAGGTAAGGGATGGTAACAATACAACATCCTTTAGCACATCAGTCATGAGACAGCAAGACACAAACAAGAATGAAAATAATAGATGATGATAAAGCTGTATATATCCTATTTCATATGCAATATTTACAGTGACCCTCCCCACAAATCAGCAGTACTATTTGATGAATGCTCTGAGAATTTCTGTTGGATTTTTTTTTTTAAATCTGGATTACTGTTCTATCTACTACAGTTTTCGTTTACACACAAAGTTACACTCACAACAGCTGTTTCTCAGTAATTTTGCAAAAGTATAAACACTTAGTTATCAAATGATAATGTTCATGATGCAGAAGGGGTTCAGGAGTTCTAATGAATAAACATTTTCTACCAAATTATTTAGATCTCTCCAAATATTTACTATTCTCATGCTTCGAGGGCATTAAGTGGTCTGTGTCCTGTTAATAATAGAAAATTCTTCTTTCCCTTTGGTAGTGAAAGTCCGTGTTCTGCTGTATTGGTTAGTGAACTATACCAATTTTTTTTGTATTCTAGTTCTCAGGAATTGTGTTACTAACATAGAATGTCATTTCTTATGCCCTTAATCTCTCAGAGGGGTAACTTGGTATGACTTTAGGTAGAGCAGAAGCAAAAAAAAGGGATATGCCCCTAGAAAGGGATTTTGAAATAGCAACTATTTGAAAGTGCTATGAGGATAAAATGTTAGAGTTTGTTTCACAAGGGATGTGTTTGTGAGCAGGAAGCAGGTGCTCTGATCACAGACGTGTGGAAATTCATTGCATGGCTCTGCAATTTACTATATAAATGTCTTTTCCACCTATGTGGTGTGCAAAACAGAAACACCATCTCTTCTTCTTACCCCACCAAAGACAAACAAAAAGTGAACCCACTTATGTTAAAAGAATGTTATTTAAATTGTGAAATGAAGCACTTGAAAGTTAGGAAATGCCAGGAAGCAAGTTATCCATGTAAAGTTACATATGGCCCCTACAAAGCATGCTTTATAATATAAGGTACAGTTTCAGAAGTACCTCGATGTCTTATGAGCTGGACTTTTAATAGCACTTAAAGCCTTATTGAATTCTGCATTGCTAAAAGTCTCATCAACAATCTTTACTTACTCATGCAGTATTTTTTCAGTAAGACTATACCATTACGCAGGGCACAAAACTCACACAGGGTCATATAAAGCCTGATACAAGATTCTCCTTTGTACTGTGTGAATCCTTCACAAAACTCATTCTCCTGGTTATCATATTACTATAAATGTAAAATAAAAAATGCTTCTTCACTGGTTGAAAGTATCACACACTGTGAGACATTTAATATACTGTAAGCATCAATTTAATCCAGAGAATTCCTAATATTTCCAAATTTCATGTGATTACTTTGTTTCTCCTCTCTGCTTTCCACTTTAAACCATTTCTCATCAACAAAACCAGCATTAATTGGACCACTAAATCACCAGTAATATACCTACTGTTTTGTAGGGGTTTTTAAACAGCGAAGCTATCCCAAAGGCCAGCAATTTTTATGATGATGTGAGTTAGCTCTGTTGCAAAAAGATTTCACACTCAGCTAATTATTTTGGGTTTTTTTCTTCTCTATATCTCTGCTCTTGAAGAAGATTGACTTGCCTGCTGTTTAGTAGAGGATTAAAAATTCACTGCCGCTGCTAGAACTGCTGTGAACACAAGTCTTTAGATTTGCCTAGCCCAGAACTATGTGGTATGGTGATGTTTTCAGAGGTAAGCACAGAAGTCCTAGTTCTTATCTGCCTTCCGACAGCACCAAGAGAGTGTCAGATACATACTGTAATTACTCATTATTTTGAAAATATTATTGGTATTCACAATTATTCAGCACAGCTTGAGATACCTTCTGCTCTGTAAGTCTGGGTACCACTGTGGAATCAGATGGAAGACTCCATTAATGCTTGGATAAACTGTTCAAAGGGATGGTGGATTCAGGTAGTTTGCTTCACAATATGAAACAAACCATCTGATATTTGTCTGTCCCTAGTTAAAATTCTATTCAGTCACTTTTCTTTCAACCTCTCATCTCAGCTGCTTGAGCATGCTTGGCAGGAACTGTGACAAAGAAACACTGACAAAATTTCAATAAAATATGACTGAATCATAAAAGAGATGAAAGAATGAAGTTGTACCTTGTGAAGCATGTATCTGAATGCAAAAAGGAACAAGCTTGCCTCTTGTATCACTCAAATTGTTTTAAAATATATCCAGCCAGGATCACCTATGGAAAAAAAGAAACAGGTTGAAGAAGGCTGCATCTGAAAACTTTTCTTAAAGGGTTTAACAACAATACCTTTTCTGAATAGCTTTTTTGAAAAATGCATCTTTTAGGTTTTTTAATCATTTTCTTTATTAAAAAAAGGTAAATAATTCAGAGGTTGGAGTTTTTTGTTCCTGACTTACTTGAAAAAAGAGGGACTCAGCAGTGCTGGAGGATTTTTTTGAAACCTAACCTCTATATCCTGTGTTCTGAAGCCAAATAATTAGAGGTAGACAAATATTTCCTCAGATATATCAGGTTCAGAATGCAACAAACTTTGCCTCAGTGTAGTGGAAGTGGTGCTATGCCAGGATTTTTCATTTATATGTCATTTTATCAATACTTTTAGCCACATACTTACAAAGTGTAACACACTACTGTGGTATGTAGGCAGTGTTGCAACTTTTGACAGTTCCATGTAGGTTAAACCACTGTGAAAGTGGAGCAATAGAATGAATCGAGTCTTGTGTGAATACAATAGACAAAATTCACCTAAGCACTGGGGTTGAATGAGTTAATCTTATTTAAGCTCTCCACAGAGCCTGTAGGAGCAGTCTGGACGTTGGTGTAATGGTCTTGTCATAGTGCACAGGATTTTTTCCTTTCCATTTTCCTTTTGTCTCCCATTGCTAGCCTAGCACTCACAGAATGGTCAAATGGAAAGACACTTAGCTTCTGGAAAATAGTGTTTTCCAGGTATTCAGCCATCCTGGTTTTTTCTTTTTTTAATTTTTTTGCCTATGACCTTGTATTTTTAAAATTGTAAACGCTGGAGACCACTTCTGAATCCAATCTCATCCTCAAATCAGATATATTAAATTCAAAAGAAAAAGCCAGTGTGTTTCCACACTATCCTGCAGGGACCTGCACAAATCTAGGTAGAGTTGAGGTCTGTGAGAAAATATCAAGAGTTGCAATGATTAATTAGCAATGACCAAGCATTTTTTAGATTAGACAAAATAATTAAAAATCCTCTTGAATTTGGATTAAACTGTGCAGGTTTCAAGCTGAAATTTTTCTAGTCGACCTTTTAAACAAGGGTGTGACTAATACAGATCCAGGTGAACAGCCAAAGCAAATAACATTTATGGTGAACAAAAGGAAGGTGATATATAAACTTGACATTGAATTATATGTCTTGATTTTATTTATCTTCTGTCACTCTGTGATTTCTTATTCTTATGTTTTTTTCAAAGGATAGAGGTACAAGTTTTTATGTTGTTATGCTTTGAAAACAGCAGTAAGTATTGCAAATAGGAAAGAAATAGGTTTAGTACTCTAAATTTCTAGAATTTAACCATTTAACCAAGAATCTTTCCCTGTCATTCTTCCTGTAGAGAACGAATTTTCAGGTGAACTAAAAACATTCTTTAATTACAGGAGTGCTCTGTATATTGTTCATCGACCCCTTGGATACTGTAAATCAATGTTTAATATATTTTATGCTCTCCACCAGGATCTTATTCAAAAAAGGAGCAAATGGTTTGCATGAGTCAGTCAACACTTGTTATCATATCGGGACACTTCAGTGGCTGGTGCATAAGGCACCTTCCTATATTGTTACTGCACATCTTTTTGCAGAGGTGGCCTGCTTTGTTCAAGACTTTGATAAGCATCTGTCAGACTCCAAGTCCTTAGAGGCATTTTATTTTAAAGCATTACTTTATTTTATCAAAATCCATTATTACATTGTGTTATTTTAGATCATGCCAGGAGGTGACAGGATGTCAACAGATGGAATAGTATAATGACAACTCAAAAGTCAAAATAAAAAGGTTGATTTAGGCTGTAATTTGTGTCAAAATTACTTGGTCTCAATCATTATGGTCCAGAATATGAGGACACAAAAAAGGGCAAGTTTTCTCTCCTATCGAAATCTAATGTAAATGTGAACAGTAGCATATCATTACGTCTCACATGGTGAACTGGAACAGAGAGGAGAACACTCTAATAAGCTCCAGTGAAATTACAAGTCAGCATAAACCCGTCTTGAAGCAGTGGTGTAGCCTCACTATAGACAATTTATGGTAAGCATTAACAAGAAAGTGCTGATACATTGCAATAAAAAGTTGGTAATAAGAGAAAGTGAACTAACGTATTTTGATTCCCTGTTCTTAAATTAAATTTTCAAAACGTGAAGCTATCTAGCGGCATGTAGCAGTGATGGGCACATCAACAGGAGGCCTCAAATGATTCAGCTGCAGTAAACAAAGAAATGGTCAGCTTCTGCAAAAACAGAAAAGCCAGATACTGATCTGCAAACCACTTTAGGCACCATAATTAGAGGTGAATGCAGGAGCAAATACATAATAGAAATAAACATGTAGGTACTTTGTGTTCTCTACAGGTGATTGAAGGTACATCCAAAGTAACCAACCTGGCAATGCTTTAGGAGGGCAAATGGTTATTTTCTCATCAGCTCTTCTTCATGCACTACAATTTTTTTCACAGCAGTTACATAAGAGGACTTCATGATTAGATAAAATACCGGTGCTGAGAAATTACATTTCAGAACAAAGCAACTGAAGGAATGTCAAGTAAGCAAGATCCACAAGATGACATTCAGTCTCTGTGTTTCCTGGTGCTTGAAAATATTTCCCACATGACAGGTTGCTTTGGTCCTCTTCCATTCTTCATAGCCCTAGGAAACGAAAAGCAAACAAAACTTCATTGCTTTATATAAATGAAAAGCCAAATAAATAAGATTTGATAGTTTTCCCCAATGTGTCAGCAAAATTGTTTTCGGAGGGAAATTTGCACAGACAGACTCTTATAGCTCAATGTGTGTCTTCTTAATCATATTAACATGGAAACATAAAAGTTCATAAAGCAATACATACTCCTTTAGAAATAAAATCCACATGAGAAAGCTAAATCCTGAGGCACTTACTCTTTTAACAAAATCTTTATCTGACAGTCTCCTATTGAAATCAAAGGAACTGTGCTGGAGTAAAGCATTTAGGATTTACTCAACAGTGCGAGCTAATCTGAACACAGCGATATCACAAAGACTAATTACATAACCTACAGTAATATCACATAGTCCATATTTTTCCATTTGAAATTCATATAAACATCTGTATCTTTTGCATACTATCAAGACAGATGTTTCTAATACCTTACCTCTACAAATTATGTTGCTGCAGACAATTACAATAAAAAATAGATTCCAAGGAAGTAACTGTTTTGAATGAATTTTTGGTTATGAGTCCTTTTGTTGGGAGGACAAAGGACATAGATGGTGATTTGTTTTCAAGCTTAGCCAGATGGAAAAAGGGAAATTCCTGCCGTGTCCTGGATTTTTAGCTGTATCCCAGGAGCATGGAGTAGCTTGGGGATGACTCCAGCTCACCCTTCTGGCCAGGCGCCAAGGCCTGGAAGACAGGCTGCACTGGGAGGTTTGTCCATGCTGTCCTTCTCCTCCTGGCATGGCCTGCACTTCCAGTCACAGGGGAGGGTTTGCATGCAGAACGGGGAAGAAAGAAGCCGTGCAGCATACGTCCTGCCTATCACTCAGAAACTCCCTGTAGCTACAGAGGCTGCTGGCAGCACCTGCACCTGGCCCCCAGGTATGCTTCCTCTGAGACCTTCTCTCCCAAAGCACACGCATGACATCCAGTGAACTTTCTGACGTGCAGGCACAGTGTGCAGAGCCTACAGTGGATCAGCGCAGCCCTTCCATGCAGCTGGACATCTTAAGCCTTTTTTAACCTTCTGAAAGAGTCTGAAACTCTCAAGATTCAACAGGTATTTTACAGCACATTCTGGCCGCCATCTAATCAATCTTCATGGATTCTAACCATACACAAAGCACTGCTGGATGACCTTGCCTCTGAAGTTTCTGCTTTTGGTTTCTTAAAGTTTGGGTTTTTTTACATTGACAGAAGAAACATTTGTTCTTCGGCCATGTAATACAGGGGAAAAAAAAAAAAAGAAGAAAAGTAGCCTTAAGAGAGAGACAAAAAACTCTACTCAGCCAATTCTAGGTCATCTGGATGTGTTATAACAGCCCACATTTATGTTTAAAAGGTAGACTCCAAGTGTTTGTAGCACTCAAAGTCATATGTGCAACAGCCTTAAAACAGTCTTAAAAGACTGTGCAACGGTCTTAAAACCTCAGATTAGGCTATTTATTGTCTCAAATAATTAATTTGAGCTTTGTCTTGTCTAAGAGAACTCAGCTTTGAAGTGGATATTGTTGCCTGCCTGTGTAATGGTGGAAGATATCTAGGGCCTTTTAAGCTGCCTTTACCATGGAAAAAGGAAATGGGTAGTAGACAGTTTGAACATACTCTGAATGTTTCTTGGTTCCTGCACACCTGGTGCAGGGTTGGCACTGCTGCGTAGGTTTGGACTTCCTCCTGTCCTGTTCCCTTCAGCTGGTGGCACTGCACTGTCTCAGTGAGATGCTTGGACTCAGCACAGACAGGGAAACATCAGGACATTCACAAAGGGCTACAGTCTACCAAGCCTACGCCTGGAGACTTCGTATGATGTTATGAATGTCCTGGCCTGCTTCGGGTAAATGGTACCTGGAAGATCTACTCTGATGTCGCTGCTGACGATACATACGTGTGTGCATGCTGACACATAAAATGTATTCAGTGACATACACAGCAACTGGAAAATGCTGACATGCATTCTCAGTATACTAAGAGAAAAGTATGAAATAGGATACTTCGTTATACATTTAAATTATATGAAAAAGGATATTTTAGTACAGGCAGGATGCATTCTCATTAGGGTAGCCAGTTGTTTGACACATCTGTTCAGACCCTGATGGCTCTTTATCTTTAAATGAAGAAAAATCCTAAACATCAGTGTAGCTGGGACAATATCGACGTTGGCGGGTTACAGCATTTCTGGATGTTCATCTAGGACCCACTGTAAGATGTTATGTTTGTTTTGGGAGAGGAACTGAATAGTCAGAAATGAGTTATAAGGATTCTGGTTGTAACCTTTCTCAGATGACCATAGCACAATAGCTGTAATGGTTGTGTAAAGGGCTAAAACACAATACACCTAAAATCACCTCTACCTTTCCTTAGATGCACCAGAGTTCCACTAACTTCACTGAACTGGCCTGTTTAATAGTGAGTCTACTTAATCAACTGCTTTTGCTTCTTAAATTAAATATACATAGGTATGTATTTCATTGAATTTTTAAAACTATTGGTTGAAGAACTTAAAAAGACATGAGGCTGTATGTCTTATATTTGTATGACCTTACGTTCTGTTCTCCTTATACACATCCACTTATACTGAAACTTGACTTTAGACTATGGATATGTTACACCTATTCTAAATATTACAAATATTCTTTTTCAGTGCAAACATTCACAGTGTATTACTTAGCGCCATATGCATTCATATTACTGAATGTGTATCAAAATTATAGTTCATTTAAAAAATTGCAGTTTAATATTATACACATAGAAAAAGTTCCCTGAACAGCTGTACACACACAAAAAAATAATCTTGTAACTATACATCCCTCTGTAACTCCTGAAGGCCTTCCAACATAAATTCAGTTTCTCAACGATTACACATAGTATCATTACTTTGCAAGGAAAAACAAAAAGCCAACCAAACAAAAAAAAATAAAACAAATTACAGTGTTAATTGTAGTTCATAGAGATGGAGCAAATTTTTAAAAAGGGATTGTCACAAACTTTGACAGAGAAAGTTAGCTTGACTGTTCCATTTATGTAAATGTAATATAGAACCAAAGCTTTTGTCGAATATTATCTACAAGAAAGAGCAAGAAGAGAATTAGCAAAGCAGAGATTACTTTTGCTCACCAGCTTGGACAGTGTAGATTTTATTGGCAATTAGAGAAATAGGCCCTTGGAATGTAGCTTCTCCCCTGTTCAGGCTTATCTTCACATAGCAACAAAGCATGAACAAAGCTGTTCAATTAAAGGAATGTACATTAAAAAACACAATAACTGATTTGCATCATCCCAGTGATTTGGGATTGATGTCTTGTACCTTTTAATAGCACAGCTTGATTATTCAGTCCTCATTGGGTCTCTTGCCAGTCATCAGGCTTTTCCAGCTGCAGGCTGTGGTCATTTACAGAGTTTTATAGACACTGGAGAGGTCTGTCTGAAGGATAAGAAAACACAAATTAGCCTTTGCAGATTGGCCTCAGTCAATGCTGGCTTTGTGCTACAATATCCTCATTCAAACAGTTGGATATATCACTTTAGGCATGTTGTGTCAAAGAATTATACAGAAAATGACTAGAAGGATGGTTTCCCTTTGTATGTTATTGTGTTTTTGAAGCTTTTGAGGACTTCTGAACATCTTTGAAATGCAACACTATATGTATATGTTGCAAAAGGGAGCAGGAGCCAAGTTAAGAATTTTAGGTCAGATATTTTGCCAAGAAGCAAGAAAATGCAAATAGTCTCTTCATTAGTTGCCAAAGCAAAAAGGGGAAGGCCCCTTTTTACAATCTTTCTCTTCATAAATAAAACTGTGATGATACAGAGGATATTTTTCCAATACACAACATTTTCCTAAACCACTTCGTAGAAAAATCACAAAATCTTTGAATTGGTTCCCTGAATTTATTAATAAGAATAATTATATTAATGAGGGGATTTTAACCTAGTAGTGGAAAAAAATTATATTTTCATGGCTGTAATATTTAAACACATGCAGTGACAAATTATTCAAATTTTGGTGTCATTTTAATTTAAGATTACATGATTTGAAGCCCATTCTTTGTTCATTAGTCATGCATATAATCTGAAGAAGCCAAAGGGCTACTGCTTGATCTCTGAATGACCACCAAAATGTGAACTCCACCTTGTGCATAGTGTGTAGAGCAAGAACATTTCACTGAACACAGCACATTTTTAATTCAACATATACAGCTTGAGAATTTTGAACTTTTTCACAGGAAATTTGCCCAAACATGTGGCATTCATTATGTAAATAATTCATGACAACCTATTCACTCAGCTTTATTATTAATAAAATTTTCTTTGAAATAGATGAAAATCCTATGGATTTTAAATTAGTTAGAATCTGAAATTTTTAGAAGTGACTGCATTTTTGTTCATATTTGACAGTGTTGATACTTCTTTTTCTGGTGGAATCAAAGAAATGATTCTTTCCTCTAAAAGTAATGACAATCATAGCAAACCCCCAAAACATTTGCTCTTCTATAGTATTAGCCTGAATGTTCAACACACCTTGCAGACTGGATCTGACAATCATTTCTGTTTCCTTTGAACCATCTCCCTCTTCCTGTCTCATAATAAAAGGGGAACATTTGGGGGGGCATGTTCATTTGCACATGGACTGGTTCATTTTATCAATAATGTATTAAGTCAGTCAAGACAGTTTCTAGAAAACACTATTTGCAAACAGATACTTGCATCTATTTAATTAATTTTAAACTACGTTCATTTTATGGAGTGTAATCAAGATCTCATTTCTGTTACCAGCATATTCCTCTGCTAAACCCTTTACAGAGGACTGTAAAGTTGAATGCTGTTCTTACGGATGTTTTTCTCAACGAGGGTACAATAACAGATATGGCCCAGGCTTTGCTTGTTTTGTCCAGCTCCTGAATCTACATATGAAATCCATACATCTCCCTGGAACAGTGCTTGGCAAAAACATTTTTGTCATATGTGGCTTCGTATTTTGAGGGAAAGTCAGAGACCTGAATTTATCGCTCTATAAAACACCTACTACTATTCCGATATGTTTTGTGCTAATACTTCAGTATAAAACCAAGATAAAAGTCATTGTGATTACAAACATTCATCCTTTGCTTCTAATGCATCTCCTTTATTAGGTTTGAATGTCTCCAGTAGTATCAGTACTGAAAACCTTCAGAACTATTTCTGCATGGATCAAAAATGCCTCTTCTCTAGAGAGTTTTTATTTGCGTACCTGGATTTTTCCCTTTTCATGAAGAAAAGCCCCATAATTCAGCAGATCAAAGTTCCCTCCATTTATTGAGTGGTTTCCCAACATCAGAGGTCAACATGCACTGTCAAATGAGGAGGGCTGGAACATTCAGACACAGAAAATACAAAACCAGAGGATAAAGTGTCAATACTAAAGAGATATTTAACATTCCTATAAGCTGCAACAGGTTTTATAGACAACCAGTGTTGTCATTCAAGAAAGTGAAGACGACAGACAGCCATATGCTGCTCTGTGAAACCTTTTATTTCAGGGACTTCATATTCTCTATTATTAATTATGTATCCAGATATGGGATTTTGATATGTGTAGATATAAGTAACTGTAGTGACTTTTAGTGTGTGTAAATATCAAAATACATATTTTCTGATGTTTGTACATTCTCTCAGTTGATTTTAAGTCAAAGTCATAATTTCTACAGAAGTTGGGCTGAGTAAAATGTGAGTAACCCTACCCTACAGTGCCAAATTTTCTATACATACAGTAAAATAAACACGCAAAAGAAAGAAAGAAAGAAAGAGAGAGAAAGAAAGATGAAAAGAGACGCAGCAGAGACAAGCTAATCATCTGAAAGGAAAAATCCAGAAATGCTAGAGGGATTTTAGTGCTTCTTCTAGTGACTGGTGTTAGCATTTAGTGTTGGATTGAGCTGGACTCTGATTGATATGTAAATGTATGCTTTCAAGGCTTTATGTATCCATTAATGTAAAATTGCAATATGTCTATGGTATCACAAATGTATATGCAAATGAAGGTGGTATTTGTGGTCATTTTAAAAATGGACAATTAAAAAATTCTAACTTCTTATTCTGAAGGATGTAATTTATTATTTAGACCCTATTTTTGCCTCTTCTTCCGTTGTTAAGCATTCTGTAACAGAAATGAAATACACTAGCAAGGGTAAAACAAAGCAACCACAATTAATCTACAAAGAGAGAAGTCATATTTTTTTTTCTCAAACACATTGTACAGATGCGTAATATTCTTCTGTTGGAAATTCTGTTGAAGTGAGAAACACAATACGTATTTAACAGTATAAACCAACATGTTTTGCACTGGACATTCCTATGAAATTTTGTTCTCATTTCAGACTTTTCTGTTCAGTTTGACAAACTATAGTATAGCACTCAGCTCCACTTTCCCTCATGTGGGTATACAATTTCTGCTAAAGTAATGTAACCATTAAATTTGGCTGATACTGAAAAGTGCTGGCTGAAACACTGGTACAGCAATTGTAAAGTTATATGCCACTGTTTGAGTAGATTTAGTAATGAAGATATACATTCAAATACCCTGAATACTAATTTGAGTTCTCCCCTGTAGATTTTTGTTCACAGCCAGGCTCTTTCCTACAAGATTCTGGCACATTGGGAACACCAAAAGGCATCTCTGGTGATATATTCCCCACTAAAACAAGCACTGTCAATTAAGATTCTTCTATTATTTCCTTCTGTATTGCACTTCCGTAGTATTTTTATACACTATCTTCAAAATGTACAAAAATAGGAGAATAGAAAATATTGTATGAAAACTTCTCAACAATTTCTATTTAAAAGCCTTGAAAACTCAAGCCATTTCTTTATCTACCCATGGTTTTTGTGCTGGCACTGTAAACTGTGGTTGCAATTAGTTATTTCATACAGATTTTAGAAAAAGATTAAAGTAAGACCAGGTTAGGAATGAGAAATTCCGTCTTATTAATGAGTTTTAGGCAAGTTCTACGGAAAACAGTAGTTTCTGTTGTTATTTGCATAACATATGTTGTAGACTGCTAAGCAACTTACATGGAGCTCAGTCTGAAACTAATTAAGAACATAGTTTGCAGTAAGTAAATGTTGCAAATCAACAATTTGTTTTTCTGCTTTAAAAAATAAAATCGTTAAGATGCTTAACACTTGAAAGTTCAGAGAGAAACTGATAGGCTGTGAACTGCCAAAGGAGAGTGGGATGATGTTCTCTTCACTATTCATTATGTACAGCAGAAATATAACATACCAGTTACAGATGACTAATACAGCTGTTCAAGTCATTACGGGCAAGTTGCACCTCAGGAACGAAAAATCCACTTAAAATTCCAGACAAAATCTATTCTGTTGCTTTTTAGGACTGCCTAGCCCTATCACATATGAAATCACTAGACACCCTCACCCTTAGGATGAAAATCTTCCGGACACTTGTCTGTTCAGAAGCATTCAGATGAGCCTTCAACCCTCATCTCAAACATTTTTGCAATCTAGAAATAGACAGAGAATTGACTCATCACTTTGCAAGTGCTAATTTTAGTCTAGTGAATGGGACCCAGGAAGCCCTGGGTAGGTCTTAGGCCCTGTCTGGAAGTGGACAGGCACTGACGTCCCTTGCTGAGAGCACTTCCTTCACCAAAGGATGTCTTCTCCCGGAAAGCTAGAAAAGACATTGATGAAAATATAAGAAATATGAGTTCCATGAGAGATGATGCAAGGTGACAGTGGGCTCAGCCCCATAGAGATCAGGGCATTCTCCTAAGAAGACAAAAGTTTTGGCTTCCTACTCCCAGAACTTTTAAAATTTTTATTCAAGAAAGGACAAACCCATATACATTCAAAGAATCAATGTCTGGGCCAACTAAGCACCATAAACAGTGCAGAGGGGATCTGATATAATAAAGAGGACATGCAGACATGGACATGTATATGGACCAGAGCCCAAGTTTACAAACAGTAACATTCAAGGAGGGTGACTGACCTTTCTTTGATTTGCAAAGCTTTAAGTGGACCTCTTGGAGGGTTAAGTGACCTCATAAAATGCAGCTAAGGAATGAACATTTGCTTAATTTTTTCCCTCTGGAAGTCATCACTCTCCTTTTAAAACAAGAAGACAGAACATGTAGGATCTGGCTTAGGAGTTGTCCTCAGGTTTGTAGAGTCCCTTTATATTACCTACCCCCCCAGAAGGCTTTTGTCATCACAAACTGCAATGTTTGATAATTGTTTCCTCCACATATTCACACATTAAAAATCTAGGTTAGATGGAAAATTCTATCCCTTTTTATTTTCCCTTTTCATTTGGCCAGTGCAAGGAATTAGAGTCAAATTTTTAAGTCAAAGGACAAAAGATCCTGGCAATGATCAATTTCCTCATTACTCTTGAATGAGGTCAGCGCCTGGCCAGGACAAGCAGAGACTTAGTTGCCTAAGCCACCTCACCCACTCCTGTTTAGCTCCTCTGTGTGTCAGAATGAGCTCAGGGATCACAGGACACTTTTCTCTTCTGACCCACATACAAACGCAGAATCCTTCATCCAAACAAGAAAGACATTCCTACAATGGGAGGCCGTGATGTGTTATTTATCAAAAATACAGGAAAGTAATCAAAAAATTGAGTGTCTATGTAGTACACAAAGAAATTTGCACTACACAAGAATCTGGAAAAATAAATTTTTGACTTAGAGTATGTCTCAAGATTTATTTCCATGTTAGTTTTGTATTATCAGCTAAAGAACATCATCACACAATTTACACTAACACAATCATTCTTTCACGATTTAGTATATTGTTCTAAGTATGTATATTCAAAGATAATACTTGATTGTTTCCTGAGCTCCTTAAAAATGCACTTCTGATGTCATACTTCCAATATAACTTTTTAATTTAAATTTCACTTCAAACTACAAATTAATGTTGGTATTAAGGGGTGGTTCTGGAAATCAGAACCAATAAAATAAGAATACTACATACAAATCATAAAATTGAATCTATTAAATGCCTAGACAGAGCTAAGGCTGTGGAAGAATCTCCCTTATAAGCAATATAAAATTCCTTGGATTTAATTATCAAGGAAATAATGATAAAAGTTCAGTATGTAAGTGATCTTACACCTCCGATATTATTTAAGTTTTTCTGAACAATTGTTAAAGTTATATAATACATCAGATGTTCAGGGAAAATTGGGTTTTTTTCTTATAGAAAATGTGCAAATTTCAAAATACAGTATAATTGAAACAGGAATTAGTTGTATGAGCAGGATGCATGTAAGTCCTAATTAAGTAAGTATCTTTGCTTAAGTGGATTTCAGTCTTTCAGAATGAGAACAGTTCAAGAATGTATTTACAGATATCCATACACTGACAGCTTTATCTCCAGTCCA
Organism: Leptosomus discolor; assembly: GCF_034619465.1. Taxonomy (NCBI): domain Eukaryota; kingdom Metazoa; phylum Chordata; class Aves; order Leptosomiformes; family Leptosomidae; genus Leptosomus; species Leptosomus discolor. Next base: position 7,110,030 of record NC_141398.1, read on the forward strand.
GGAAAGCTATGACGTGAAAAGCGTTTTAACAAATGTTTAAAAATCTTACTAAATTAAACAGGCTTGAAATTAAGCATAAACTGAGATGTTAGCTTCAACAAGGATTAATCACATGTCTAAAGACTGTCTGAACCCCTAAAAACTGTCTCTGTGAAAACCTGCACAAATTTGTTATCACTATAAACATCTGCAGGATTTTTTCAAACAGATCTTTACAGAATGCACAGGGAATGGGTTTAGATCACATAGTGCATGAAAGTTACCTTAGATTTTTGAAAAATTACAATCAGGATTCAGGATTTGAAATACCCATATTTGAATCTTTTCAGGATTGGATCCATATAAATTTATTTCTAGATTGTCCATATACTTTAACTAGTTGAAGATATCAAGTTCTTCAGTTTCTGCAAACATATAAACTGTAATCTGGTAAATATTCAGCAATGCAAAAATTTTTAAAGAAAATTTCTTTCAGTAAAGGAAGGTGAGGTAATAATATGCATATTATGAGCTTCAGATTTTAAACATATAGATTTATTTTTATTCAGGCAACAGCCTCTGTGATTCTAACACACTTAATGAAAGGCTGAAGACTTTGAAATATTGTAAACTAAACACAAACAAAAAGATACAGACACACGAATCAAATTTTTTTTAAAAAATCCATATTTTTGTCAGATAAAATCCTCTGTGAATCCAGACAAGGTCCCAACTGCTGTCTGTGCTGTTCTGGGTTATCCAGAATTAGATGTAAACACCATCTGCAGTTTTTACTGCTTGGACCTCTTCAACTTCTGCACTTCCACAGCTAAAAAGCAGATCTAAAAATATTAAGAATCATCAAAAATGATCTGAGGAATATTTAAGCTAAAAAAAAAAAAGAAATAATTCATAAGACAAATATATTTCAATTCCATAAGGGTAGGAGAATCACACTTTTATCTCTTTTGCTATGTTTTTGCAAGAAAATGAAAGAAAATCAGTAGCAATTTACTGCATTAGGCAGAATTTTGCTCTCAGTTGCATCAATGCAAAATGTATGCAACTGCCCTGATTTCAGAAATGTCATTCAAATCTTCACTAATTTTCTTTACTACGCTGTCATTAAAGGCAAACACAGAAGGTCTTGAATGAGGACACTGACAAATATTTTTTGTGAGTTTATTTTCCTCTCATTTGGAAGGACTGAATAGCAGAAATGTATGTGTATGAAGAAGAGTTTTATATTAATAGTAGCTCTGAGATAATATCTTTTAATTTATCAATATTTGAAAAAAAAACCTTGCAAGTTTGCTTTCAAAGTACTTTTACTTCCTTTTACACATGTTTATGAGTTTTATAGAAATAATCTTTTATTTTTGTAACAGTGATGTTCAGGGTGGCAATTTGTGCACATATGCACACTTCAGAATGCACAACTAGGAATTTGAACAGATGTTTAAGCACAAAATGCTCAAACAATCCTCTCTAAATTCTTCACATCTATTCACACAATGTGAGGGATGAATTAACCACCATCAAAAGTTTTCAGACAACATATAAGCTGAGTAATGACAGCATGAAGAATCCACTGAATCATTGCAAATATCAAAGTTGGTAAAAATCAAAATGTAAATTATGAATAAAAGAGATTAGTCTGATCAAATAAATTATAGTCACATAAATTGTCCGATCCTATTCTAGCGATGCAGATAGCATCCAAATTCTGCCCCATATTCTTCTGCCATTTCAAGTAATTACAAAAGAATGAAATGAATGCAGCTGACTGGAAAAACACATTGAATGAGGAAAAACACTAAGCTGCTGAATAAAGATGTTGGAAAGTAAAGTGTTTAGGAAGCTAACCTGAAAGCCAAAATGACCTGATTTCAAGACTGTAACTCATTCAGAATGGCCATCAAAGCAAGGCTCAATAGCTACAGGGTTTGCTTTTTCCTCTCAGACTTAGTTACTCCCACATACCCGAAAGTGGCTGATCAGGCCTATGGAATGTCAGGCACTACTTATGAATCCACCAAGTGGCACAGCTCACTTCCCGGAGGCCCATGAAGCTGCTGGGCTCAGGGGACCAACACTTGGCATACAGGAATGGTACGAATTTGCATTTGGTCATTCACGCTCTAGTGGAAGAAATCACCTTCTAAGTATATAAGGTATCAAATTTTAAGGAATCATTATCAAGGAACTTCAGTAGCCATTTTTGAAAAAAACTTGACTGATGGGAGAAATCAGTGAAAAAATGGAACAAAAAATATTCAAAACTGAGATGGCCACAGCACAGCCTGACAAGAGGGAAAGTATTGCATTTCCATGAGAATGGAGAATCTGATCAGTCGCCTTCTCCAGAGGAACAAGGATGGTTTTAGTTGTACAACATGCTGGATGCTTCTCCCTGCAGGGAAGATAGCTACCAAATCCTTATAACATCAAAAAATACTATTAGCTCCATGTATGTATCTATATTATTGAGCATGCCTGTCTGCATGTGTAAGAGAACATCAGTTCCCCACCAAGGGCTTTGAATGTATTAAGGATATAATTACAGCCAGCCCTATCAGAGGCTTTTTTTCTTGCTTTGCAAAAATAAACTCCACATCTGGATTAAAAAGTTCACTAGCACCGATAACATCACGAATTAAACGTAAGTTATAAAAATTTAGTGGTTAAGTTACATTTTCTTGGACAGTTTCTGAACCACAGGAAGGCTCCCTGCAAAGACAGAAGTATCCAGACCTCGGACCTCCCACGTGAGAGCCCTCATCACAAGGCAGCAGAGCCAGGCTCCCTTTTTCTCTCTGTTCTAAATGAATATTGGAGTCTCCTCTGTACAGTGATATTATTTTAATCTCTTTGGTGTAAGAAAATGCAGAGGATATTACTGTGACACTATTACTGTGTCTCAGACGAGATTTGGAAAAGAGGATGGTTTTCAGGAGCAAAAATCCTCAGTCCTGTAACCCAGAACAACAGACAGAATTTAAAATTTTTATTAAAACATGCTAAAAAGAAAAAAGGTAAGCATTTGAAACACACTTTTAAATAAAACTTTTCAAATATTTCTTCTTTTCCTTTTAGCTGTGCAATTTCTAGTATGGGGAAAAGTAACTTTTTCAACAATCTTTTCAACGGTATTAATCAGGAACTTAAGTCCTAATTCTGGAGCTGGCTGAGAATCTGAATAATACCTAGCAGATTGTAGACACTACTACAAAATTTCAGGCTAAAACTCCCTGTCTTTTTTGATTATTTTTGCAAGCACTGTTTGGAAGCCAGTGATTTTCAGTCCTTCTTTCAGCAGGAGGTGAAGATCTCGTGGAAGAAACTGAGAATCCCTTAATGAGATCCACAAAAGTGTGTTTCTTGCTGAAACTATTTGAGCGAGTCATTATCTACCCTGATGCATAATGTAGTATGTGTGGCACTGAAGTACAGGACTAGGAGCTGGAGTTTAAAGGATTAAGGTGAACATACATCATCCTTTTCAGCACTTACCGAATAATTTGTGACTTTTTAAAGAGTTTTACAAGGTTACACAAAAGCCGTACAGTATATTATTGCCTCTAACAATTACATCACTCCTTTAGAAATGTTTATACTCCACGGCACTTTACGGTGTCATTGTCAAAAGTGGTGGAAGAATGCAATCAATAGTTGTTAGAAACTACACAGCATAAAAGCCTGAGGAAAATAAAGTTCACAGGTGCATTGACTGCAACACTGTTGCAGTAACAATGTGTTTTTTAGTCAGCGCTGAAGACTTTTAAAAGAGCATTTTATGACATAAAATTCACATTTTCTGACATAAAATTCACATTTTCTACTGACTGTGCCATTTAAAAAAACCCTTTCCTCATACACCAGCCCTGGACACTTCTAAGACCATTTATGAATTTCATTTACTACAACTCTACGTACATTCCCTTCAAGTACAGTCTATTTCAATGACATAAAATTTGTGCATAATCACAGTGGCATGCCTAGGATATTTTTTTCTTTTGTTATTTTTACCTGTTCAGGGCCAAGTATTGTATGAGGTATTAGATGAGTATCTTCAGCAGTTTCTGGTGGGAGTAAGTGTGTTTTTCCAGCTCCTCTGACCGCTGTGGAAGGAAACCAGTATTGCACATAGCAGGATTTATACGAACTGTGGACGTTACTCATGTCGTCCCTGTTGCTGACACGAGGCGGTCATCACAAAAGACTCCATGTGTCTGTCAGGATTATTGCAGAATTAAAAATTAACCTGACCACAGGAAAATTCTTCTCCTAAAGCTCCCGTGGATCACAGGTTTGGTTATATCCTAGGGCAGAGATTCCTGTACCTTATGTTTTTATTCTTGTGTCTGTACCTCTTGGTGTTCCTGTGCACCAGGAAAAGAAATTGATACCTAAACCCACCGAGATTACTGACACCCACAGGTACCTAACCAGGAGACAGAATAAAATACACTGATTGCCTTTGCTACTGACTGAAGCCTATCCACTATGCAAGTGCTGCATGGCATGCTGAAAGAACGGAGATAAGTTCAGCATTGATTACACCTGGAATATGTCATGAACTTTCAGTTCTTCATCGAAAGATCCCTTGTTGAAAAGGGAAACAGTTAAAAGCTGATGGCTTATTGTTAACGAAAAAAAGTATCATAAAAAAAGAAAGGAGCAGAAAAGTTCTATATTCATTTTGTGATAATATTACGCACCTTTTGCTGTTCTTCCTTCTTCCCAGTCCCATTGCTGTAGATTATTTGCACAGGAGCTTCTGCAAAGAATGTCTTAAAGAATCAGAAAAATTTGCACCCGTTTCCAAATTCTATTTGAAGATGAATAAATGTTTAAGAATCTTTAGGGATTATGAGACATCTTTTTACCAGCTAATGTGGCACTATGCAGACATGCCCAGGACTCCAGACATCTGTGTCCCAGCTCAGCTGAGACTCTTAGCTCACACTGGCAAAGAATTCATAGGTACTGACTCACTACCAACCCTGTAAAAGCCAAACCTGGTGCTCTTCAGCATCTCACCTTTAAGCATACACATTTGAGCTGCTTGAAATGCTGAGACAAGAAGGTCCTGCCATAATTTGCTCTTTTCAGTTATTTCTTTTTATTTTGACTAAACCAGGGAAAGACGGGGAATGTTTTAATATTTCATTCCATCACAAAACTGAGAGCCCTTCTATGGTAACATATACTTATGGTGACCAGAATAGCCTTCAAAAGAGCATGTGTCTATCCCATGAATATGCAGGTTTACTGGGAGGAATATGGGGTTTCTGGGCAAGCTACTATTAAAATTCTCAATATCATGCCAAAGGATCCTATTTCTGGTAAGAAACATGAAGTATTTCACTAATCTTGTCTCCATATATTCTGCTGATGAAAGCATTTCACATGATAATGATAATGTATTTTTTTTAATGCTGCCCAGTGTCAACATGTTGTTTGGGTAACAAAAAAGTCTAATCCTTACTAAAGTGCTGCATGACATTTCTCCCCCTTAAAATAAAAAGACAGCAAGGCCTAAAGCAAGGCTTAAAAACAAGCATTTAAATATTCCAGCTCTAACCACACTGCTTATAAAAGGGGTTTTGAATAAAGAACCTCCCTCCTCCCAGGAGCTGCTTTTAACTTTCAAATGAAGCATGACTAAATTCTAGCAAAGCAGATTTGATGTTTCCAATTAGCTCAGAGAGTTGAAAATAGTTGTGATGTTATCAGACAGTGGGTGTTGTGAATGGGAGCCACATCCTGACATAGCCTGCATGCTGGTAATAATTTCAGAAGAAACATAAAAACGACTTAATAATATAATTGTGTGTTCTGTTTTTTTGTATTATTTTATATTTTCCAAAGAACTGCTGTTCGTAACCAAGCATCTGCATTTTATTGTTTGGTCATATTTTTGGCAGTCAATTTGTAGGTTATGAATACTAATCTGTCTTAAAACAGTAAGCTTCCATAACATTTTCACCCAGGGCCTGATCCAGATTTTTCTGGAAAAAAGCCTCCAAAAAAAAAAAATAAAAATCAACATGTCTTTCCCAATTTTGTGTCTTTTTGTTAGTCTACTGTAACTTGATTGCAAGCAATAATACCAGCTTATGCCACTGTCTTCCAAAGCCTAGTCTCTGCATTAAGCATGATCATTGCTATTGGAGACAAGCAGGACAAACCTGAATCTTGCACTTTTCCTAACATCGGAAAATGTAAACCGAAAACGTTATGCTACTGATGAGTTATTCTCTCTTCAAATTGTGTTTAATAAAATAAAAGACCACAATGCGAGCTGTAATGTAAGAATCCTTTGTTCACATGCTGTATTATTATTACTGTATTATCATTGGCTCTAGCCTATGGCTTTTTTATAATTATTATTATTTCCTTGCATTCACTGTTTATTTTTACAGCTAGTAGAAAACAGGCTCATCCAGGACATACAGCATGGATTAAACTGAACAAAGCCTTTTTAGAGTCAATAAACTAGTTGTTAGCTGTTGGAGTTTGGTCAATAAAATGGCTCTTCTAAACTGAGTGCAAATGAATAGGCAGCATTAACATATTTTTGTGAGTATTTTTTATTCAATTTTACTGTAAAACAAAGGACAAAATACAGAACACAACTTGTGAACAAAACATGCACATTTTCCTGGGTGTCCTTCCCTGTAGAAAACACTACCATGTTGTCATTTGCATATGTGGTTGCATGCTGACACATTTCTGACTTCTGTCACAAGAAATCGGGTGATGGCACATTTTTTTTCAAGACTACACTAAATCTAATAGGATTGCATAGTGCAGGAACAAAGTAAAAAAATTAGTTTGACAGAACCTTTGTCTGACTCAAGTGGTCAAATCAGTGCCTGCCATGAGTGTGCATGCCTTTCAATACACAGAACTCAGCAAAATATTTCTTCTTCCAAAGAGAAACTGCTTCAGAAGTAGTATCCATTGCATAAGAAAGAAATAACTTTTCAATAATAATTCTGCATTTCCAGTTAATTTCAGAAGTCAATATCAGCTTTTGGAGGAAAAAAAAACTTATTTGGGGTGAAGAAATTATATTTAAATTGCTGGCAAACTCTATAGGCCTTCAGGGAGGTCAGGTTTTCACCACTAGCTCTTAATCTGCAAGTATCAATTTTTTTGGTGATTTAATTGACTTTATTTTGCCACGAAAGTTTTCACAAAGTATTTTAGAAAAAGAGAGTACCTTTTCAAGGCCTGAATATGATACAGAAATTAGCATGTCATGGAATGCATTTTTATCAGTGTCTCTTTTTTTCCAACATTGGTTTAGAAAAATCTGATATTTTTCTTTCTTTTTTTGGCTTTATGGAAAAAAAAAAACAACCCACACTCCTGTGTTTTCTTCTAAGAAAATGTCAATGTCTTCTAAACATGAAACAAGCTTCGGCCAATAATTTAGAAAGAGTCAGCAAATTACATGCAGGTGTTCTCACTTGTTATACTCTATAAGAGGAGCTGCTACTGTCCTCCAGTTTTTCACTAGTTTGCGAGATTTGTTTCCTGTGAACTTGATAGAGACGATCTCCTACTCCCTGGGAAATCCCACATAGAAGATGAGGAAGACCAGCCGCTCTGAGCTGAAGAACCTGTAATATGGTAGACCTCTTCTCTCTGCATCTATTATACTACAGCTATGTACAAACCTCTTCCTTAAGCTAGCTAGAAGGACAGAAGAGCAAAAAGTGTAGGCTGTGGAGTGAACAGGCTGTGTTAAGGAATGGAGCCCAGCTTTGCCTGGAAGGTGGGTTTGTCAAGTGAAATAGAAAATTGATAAGCCTGAAAGAACTAGAAAAAGATAGCCCAGGAGCCATCACTCTCTGTTCCTGATGTAAATGCCACCGTCAGTATCTCTATATCTGAGGCTTTTTCTGCTCAAGAAGGAAATACATATCAGACTGTTCATTCAGTGATTAACAATAAAACAACCCTGAACCCAGCACTGTAACTGCAGGAGCCTCAGGTATAGCTGCACTTATTCTGAAAATGGAGACGATCACATTTAATTGCTTCCATGCATAGTTGGATCACAGATGTGACAGGCACTGTGCCCGACCACAAATTATTAAAGAAAAACATTAACGGGTATAAGTCTTGTTTATGAAAGAGTGCCAGTGGAAAAAGTCAACGGATCATGGTCTCCAGCTACTACACAGATGCCAAGGAAAAGCACATCAACAAGGGCTGAAGTTTATAAAAAGTATGCTGTGCTTTTTGGAATAAAGAGGTTTCTGACTGTATTAACTTATATTGTTGTTATTTTAACGGTAAATAACATGCAGGCATCTAGCTAGCTAATTGGCTGCTGGAGTTTTCATTTAGAATAATTTACAAAACCACGACATAAGGTATTATGTAACAATTGGCTCTCCATGAGCATAATTTCTCATCAGGGCCCTATCTAAACGAAATATCAGACGGGCAGTTATTGTCCATTTTGTCTCTCATTTGGCACAAGGTTAAAGACATTAATTGCTAAGGGCTGGGCTAGGCCTGTTGGTCACTGACCCACCCTGAGCTCTGCTGTTCGCATCACCCCCAGGGTAATGAGCATCCTGAAGAAGAACCATCCAGCTCCAACAGGTAGCTGGGACATGGAGAGAAGGTCTGCTTGCAGCCTGAGGCAGGAAGTGCAATGGCAAGGAGGTTCCCATCGCTCCCTATGGACTTCTGCTTGAGGCTAGGGACTGGTAAAGAAAAAAGAAAAGGACTTTTCTTCGTTTTCATGATACCCATACCTGCATATTCTTCTAATAAAAAAATCTATTCTTATTTCCATGGGTTTTAGATGCAAAAGAATCTGATCAGTCTGGTCAGATCTGGTCAGTCTCACCTCTGTGCCTGTCAAGATCATGGAGCAGATCCTCCTGAAGGTTCTGCTATGGCACATGGAAAATGTGGAGGTGATTGGTGGCAACCAACACAGCTTCACCAAGGCAAAATCCTGCCTGATGGATCTGGTGGCCTTTTATGAGGGAGTTACAGCATCAATTGACAAGGGAAGAACAACTGATGTCATCTATCTGGACTTGTGCAAAGCCTTTGACACTGTCCTGCACGACATCCTGGTCTCCAAATTGGAAAGACATGGATTTGACGGATGGAAAATCGGCTGGGAGGTCACACTCGAAGAGCTGTGATCAATGGCTCAATGTCTGAGTAGAGACCAGTGACAAGTGGTGTTCCTCAGGGATCGGTACTGGGACCAGGGCTATTTAACATCTTTGTTGGCGTCATAGGCAGTGGCATCGAGTGCACCCTCAGCAAGTTTGCCTATCACACCAAGCTGTGAGCTGAGGTTGAGACGCTGGAGGGAAGGGAGGCCATCCAGAGGGACCCTGACAGGCTGGAGAGGTGGGCCCAGGCCAACCTCATGGAGTGCAACAAGGCCAAGTGTAAGGTCCTGCACCTGGGTTGAGACAATCCCAAGCACAGGTACAGGCTGGGCGATGAGGGGATGGAGAGCAGCCCTGGGGAGAAGGACTTGGGGGTGCTGGTGGGTGATAGGATGAACATGAGCCAACAGTGTGCGCTTGCAGCCCAGAAAGCCAAACATATCCTGGGCTGCATCAAAAGATGTGTGGCCAGCAGGATGAGGGAGGGGATTCTGCCCCTCTACTCTGCACTTGTGAGACCCCACCTGGAATACTGAGTCCAGCTCTGGAGCCCCCAACACCAGAAAGACATGGAGTTGTTGGAGCGAGTCCAGAGGAGAGCTACCAAGGTGGTCAGAGGTTTGGAACACCTTACCTATGAGGACAGGCTGAGAGAGTTGGGGTTGTTCAGCCTGGAGAAGAGAAGGCTCCAGTAAGAACTTCTAGCAGCCTTAAAGGGGGCCTACAGAAAAGGGAGGGAGGGACTCCTGATCAGGGAGTGTAGTCATAGGATGAGGGGTAATGGTTGGAAGCTGGAAGAGGGCAGGTTTAGACTAGATATAAGGAAGAAGATCTTCACCCTGCAGGTGGTGAAACACCGGAACAGGTTGCCTAAGGAAGTTGTTGATGCTCCATCCCTGGCAGTGTTCAACACCAGGCTGGATGGAGGCTTGAGCAACCCGGTCTAGTGGGAGGTGTCCCTGCCATGGAGGGGGTTGGAACTAGATGATCGATCTTTGAGGTCACTTCCAACCCAAACCATTCTGTGATTCTATGATTCTATGAAATGGGAAAACTACATGGCTATATTTGTACATCCCCTCATGCTGGTCTCAAAGATGTGCAGAGATTTAAAGCATGATCCACAGAAGCTGCATTTGCAATGGGATATATTACTACTCAGGTGCCAAAACACAACTTTCTTCTCCACTTCTTTGTCTCCACATGCAATTTCCAAACTGACACAACAGCAGCTGAGGAAATAAATATCTTGGGTCCATTGAGCACCTATACTTGGTCCTAAATTCACTGGTACCATGAAATAGCTGAACTTAAGTTCCTAGGGTGAACAAAAGAACCCCTGCAAACCTGGGAGGCACTACCTAAGCTCCACCATGAACCAAAGGCCTAAACTCTAGGTGTATTTTAAGCAGAGCTGAATGCACATGAGCAGCAATGAGTGCTACACAAGAGTAGCCAAAAACCTTTGTTCATTTGAGAATGCAGGTACTGTCTAAGATGTTACATGAAAGATGACTCATCAATAAAGTCATAAACCCATATTATAGCTTTTTTCTACCCCTTGTTTCCCACATGATGTCCTTGCGACTAGCCTATGAAACAACTGATGTGGAGGTACCCACTGTAATTGGGTGACCCTACAGCTAACAATGCTTAGTGGGAAGAATCTAATTTTCTTCCCTCAGCAGACATGCTCAAAAATAGTCCAGTCAGCACTTATTCTCGGGGGAAAAAAGATCCAGCCTCACCTTCACTGTTACAAGTATTTGCCCCATGGAGTGCCAAGTAATGCAGAGCAGCTTATATTTGCAATGCTTATAGCCAGCTACATTGACGCTGCATAGCACTTGGTCCCAGGTGGCATTCCTCTGACCCTAAGACATGATTATTTCATCAGTGTACATTTATTTTTGGCTCAAAACTTCTCGGCTATTATGAGGTCTGTGTCTCCTCTGGTCAGGCATGGTGGTGTCAGAGAATGAATGTGGAAGATGCATGTTGTGGGCTCAGAGCAAAGTTGTGAGGGAGTATTTGCTTATGAGGCATGCTCTGAAAATGTCAAAGGCCTACTTATAGCAGATGGAGTCAAATGATCTATACTAGAAAGTTTCTGGCTTGAACTGCATCTTAACTGTATCTTGGAAGGGACTAATTGGTCTGGGACAAAATTGCACCTGGGAAAGAACAAACACACAGCAGTGTGGTGATGAGGGAAGGATGCTGGGGTGAACCATAGCCAAATTATTAGAGGGTGAATTTACATTCTTTGAGTCCTGATGTAGAAAAAACTAGTACACAGCCCTGAATGAGACACGTTGCTAAACAGAACTCCTGTTTTCCTCTTCAGCTTACCCTTCTTGCTAGCTTTTTGTGCCTTCCTGCTCAGTCTGCTTCTGAATCACTCCCTGTTAGGTACACAGGAAGTGCAGTGGCTTATGCGTGAGTCTCTCTGACCAGCTGTAGAAAAGCTTCAGAACAGGAGCAGAAGACACACATAAAGGTGTGTCAGTATGCTCAGTATGCTTGTCCCACCTCTCTATTTTTAACCATCCAGAGGGCTAAAAAATGACTAGTTTCCACCTTTTTAGGCTTCTGGTGTTTAAAATGGAAAAATTTGTGTTTAGATCTATTTATCTCAAGTGCTACTGCCCTCAGATGAAAGCAGACAGTGAGAGCTTCCACTTGTCTCTCTCCCCCATTGTCTACCTTGTGTCTTGATGAGGTAGTAGTGCTGTTGCAAGAGTGACACAGGCAGGGATATTGATATCCAATCTACAGCCTCTACCTGTTATTTTTACATATTTTTATAAAGATCTTGATCTACATCCCCGCACTGAAGAAATAAATCCTTCAGCAGTGAACCTGCCGCTAATTCTGTCAACATGCTGCTCTGCTTGAGAAACTCAAAAAGATCTCTTCTTTCCATAACACATGCCCTTTATTAAGCCAGGAGGAGAAGATTTCCCAGCAGAGAGCACTTAGTGTCCATTTCCAGCTTCCACAGCCTTGCCTCTGCAGCTGCTCTTAGTGCACCTCTGCCTGGTAGTAGCTGGCAAAGGAAATGACCTGTCAGATTACTGAGACCATTTCCTTGCAAGGGTACAACAGAGTCCCCTGGGAGGTAATGTATCAGATACTAAAGTGATTTCACACTTGATCTCAGCCAAGAGGTCAGACCTAATATTTATTGTACATGGCAGTTCTACGAGTTTGGCTACTTAGCCATGTTGCAGCAAACAGACAAAACCTGTGCGGTGAGCACGTGCTCACTGTCTTGTTTGGGTCAATGAAACCCACAAACGGAGCCTAGTTGTAACAGCTTTGATTTTCAGGTAGCTCAGAATCCTGGGTATCCAAACAAGGAGTCTTGCAGAGGTATGGTTTCAAAAAGCTCCCAAAAGCATCAATAGAGTCCCAGAGTTAAAACACCACATGTGCATTGGGAAGAACACTCCCAGCTTACAGTAGGTTGGACATCATGTCTTGTATGCACAGGAACTTAACACCAGGCAAGGGGCATCCCCTATTAAATCCTGACATAATGCATTCAATAAAAAGCCTATTTAGAAATAAATTAACAACAAAACATAGTGAATTAAAAGCCACAATGGATGAAAATAATTTAAGGAATGGAATAACGAGAACAATTTTCAACCATGAAATGTTTTTATCTTCTGATAACTTGCAAATGGTAAAGCCATGAATTTATGCATAAGATACAACACACAACAAAGAGATAATTCATATTCAAATCTCATGGTCCTCCATCACACATCCCTCTGTTTATATGTAGATAGTCTTATGAGAAAATGACACCAGGCACAACCAAAATTATGAGACAGCAAGTCAAGCCTGAAGATAATAATTACTTAGTTCACACACGCACAGTGAAATTCTTCAGCTCACTGTCTTGGTGGCCTGCAGTGGCAAATGTATCATGTGAAAGTAGTAAATTAGAAGGACATTCTTTCCTTTTTTTTTTTTTCTGAAACACTTAATGAACTAGTAACTGTTTGACAAATGCATGACTGGTATTTAAGAGGGAAGGGGGAGCACAAGGCTGACTGAGAGCATCGTGAGCCCACATTCATTCCTATCTACATTAGTGTAAATCTTGAGCAAGTCCCTTGGCTTTAGCTGAGTTACTCTGGATATCAGTGGCATAAGGTGGGAAAAAAAATGTATAAAGGGATCACATTTTCCTATGGGAAGGCATTTTCCTCCAAAAGAAGCACACACTATATAAGCTGCAAGGAATACTCAGTGTCCTAGTTAAAGGTAATGTGGTAAAATAAAGCAATGAAAAATTAATCTAATCTCATAAAATAAAAGCATTAGAAAAACTTATTTACAACATTTTCCCCTTGATAAAAGGGACTATTTATCATTTTGTCAAGATGCTTAGCTATTCAAGGTCTTCGTTAGACTAGCCTATGGAGATATATTTAGCAGTTTACACAAGAAATGCCTTAGTCTTCTCTTCTTCCTGAGAAAAGTTTGACTATTTACAGTTTCATCAACACTCAGATTCTCCTTTCTTTTCCCCTCAAAACAGTCAACAGAGCAATTAATTATGACATTTCTCTCAAGATGACTACAGGTTGGAAAGTGTGCAAAGCGTCTGTTTAATATAACGATACATTTAAACTTCCTAATTGCTAGAATCATGATATACAATAGTCTTTTCTCACAGAAATTGTGATTAAATAGTCATAGGGTGTCTAAGAATAAAGTACTTCTGGCACTTCTGTAAGAGAAATTTAACATCAAGAAGATTTTGTTCTAATGAGTCTTAAAGCAGCAACATGTTACTGTTAAGAAATGCCAATACATAATTCTGCCTCAGGATTTTTTAATGTGGATGTTTGTATTCCTTCTACAGATAATTTTTTTCTTTAAAAGCCCCTTTCCCTTCCAGTCCTCTAAGTCACTTATAAAATAATCAATCATGCATTTTCCTTCCCACTAAAGCTGTAAAAATACCTGTAACAGTTTTCTCACTGTGCTGGTCAAGTTCATTGCAAATTATTTTTTAGGTTATACTGTATCTTGGCTCCTAAATGTGATTTTACAACTCCCTCAGTGTAAACCAAATGCCACATATTCACTGATTTTTAAACCAGCTGAGACTCTCACAAGAAATGTGACAGGACACTGAGAAGAAATACTTCTTTTTAAACAAATATAAAGTGCAGTTTGTAAAATGGAGTGCTTCTTCCAGGATTTCTGAATCTGCTCGTGAACTAGAGAGGACTAAATGGAGCAGATGAATACAAGCAAATGAATGCTAAGACCATGTGCTCAGATGAGTTACAACAACAAAAAATAAATATTATAAGATCCTAGAGTGCGTAAGATGTAAGATATGATCATAGGAAAACAAAAAAACACAGACATATAGGAAATTCATCAACATGAAGTTAAGACAATTATCTTAATTCAGAAATCTTTTAACAGAACTTGTGTAAACATGCTAACACAGACTCGATTTGAGAGATTGATTGCACTGGAAAAATTAGTTTGAACAGATTATTTTCTTCTTTAAGATTTTTTGTAGAAAATTTCAATCTGATTTTAGGGGTCCATATTTGTGCAGATGGAAACCTGCAGAAAAATACTGATGGGGAAAATTAATGCAAAATAAGACACTCAATTTTGTATAGTTTTGATGGCACATTAAGTTAGCACACTCTTTCAGGTGTCTACGATGATGAAATTGTAGTAGAGGAAGAGCTGTTACAGAATCATAGTTCAGTTTTCACTGAGAATTTCAGAAACCTGATAGAATAATAAAAGGCAGCTCAAATTAGTACTACATACTTAAAACCTTAATCCAAATGTTGCATCCTATTCCATAAAAAGTGTTAAATCACTAACATTCTGACAATTACAGGCTTTTTACTTCTTCCATTTTATTTCATGCTTTCCCAGCAAATACCTATCAAGCAGTTTTAAAATATGACCAATATCTTTTATGGGCTTATCTTCACAGAATGATTTAAAGGTACCCTACCATTTAATGCTAATGTGTCATAACAAAGACAAGTTTCCCAAGACAGTTCAAGAAACCCAATTCAATTCTTTAATTCATATTACAATAAATGTTTAATAAAGGTAAGCAGGTAATTCAAAAATAATATTTGATTTATTTATTTTTTTCTCCTCATAAATTATCTGCAAACAGAACACGTTATTCTTCAGTTATTGAATTATTTGAATTACAGATTTATTCCTCAAAAATATACTGATAATTTATTAGATATCTAACAACTCTGGGGTAGCCTATTTTGAATATTTAATTTTAAAATCAGGTTATTTATATTAGCTACACAGTTCATTTTTGTTCTTAAACCAGATAAGCTCGGCTATTAAATCTCAGGTGTCTGATGCAAATTATTTTGATTACAATTCAGCGAGTTTTCTTCAAAGACGGTTGGTTATTCACTAGAATATTTTATAGAACATGAAAAAAAATATTTGTTTCAAAGTCTAAAATTTCCATAAGATTCCACAGCTTCCAAGTCCTTAGTTAATACTTGCTGTATAGGAAGGGATATAATATCTTCAGTGTCAAAGTTAACCCTACAGCTCTAGCTAATGTGCACTACCAATACACCTGGTAGTGCAGAGATATGCAGCCAAAAAGGTGTGTGTTGTGGCAGTACAGCTACTGCCATGAACAGTAAGTACTGGATAAAAGCCTGTTTGAGCAGATGTGCACACAACAGTCTCAAATCTTACTTTCTTTCAAACAATGAAGTAAAGTTTAACTGGCCTCTTTTTTTTTCCCTCTGGAAACAGAGTACCCTTTTTGAAGGAAAAATTGTCAGGCTGCCTTGCACTTTCTTATCTGCCGTGAGGATCTGCTCTGCACTCCTGCTCTCTCTCTGGAATCCCAGTGATGTCAGATCTGGATCTGCATGCAGAGCAAATGCAGAGTAAGCACCTGGGATGCATCCTGTGGGTAATTAAAAGAAATCCTACTTCCTTACAGGACAGCAGATTCAAAAGACTTATCAATTTCGGTGATTTAACTGCTCACAGACACCACTGTAGAGAACAATGTATTAACAAAGGTTAATACAGAAAAGTATCAAAGCTAACTTAAGCAATATTATTTCTATAATACTTAGACTTCAGGCATGCCCTGCAATAATCATTTTGAAAACCTAACCAAACAATATGCCAAAGAACTTCAATTCCACATCCTGTGTGCCTTCTATAATTTACCGGCATCACAGCAGGAGTTAAAAAGGCCAAAGGACAAATTCTACAGTCATCCTTTGAGACCACGTTATGGAAAACCACCCAGTCCCCTAAGTCGCACATAATTTCATTAACTTTTGGTGCTGTGTTATTTTGGTTTTGTTACTACTGCCAGTACATCCAAGATTCTTTCAAAACTAACTTCAAAGGCCCTTATAAATAACACTGTTAAGGTTTTGTGAAATGGTGCAGCAAAGGTAATGGGTGCTTGTCCTGGCTTCAGAGTGATGAATGCTCTGGAAGGCATTTTCACATCACAGATTTTTCAGCTCTATGTCATGCTTTCTACTGAAAAGAATATTTCTGTTATTTTCAATTCCATTTGCGTTTGAGTTAATACGAATTTTTTCAGAGGTTTTGATAAACAACCTCTAGTGGCAGAGACAGCACACAGACAAAACATTTTTGTGTAACATAAATTAATGCAGTTTAACATTTGAAACATTTTTATGCAACACAAATTAATGCATTTTGAAACTTGAACGTCACTTACTTGAAGAGCAAAACAGTGCTACCTTGAAGGTTTTCTGAAACACCACAGTGGGGTATTGTGTTTGTTGTCTTCCAGCAGTTTCCATGCCAAATGTGAGGACAGCAAAGTGTTGGGGCTCTGACAGAGTCCTCTGGTCTGATATTCATTAACTATACTTGAATCCCAACCATCTGGGTTCTTGCCTAATTGTGGGCTCAGGACTTTTGTCGCTCTAGAACATTGTATGCACATCGTGTGGCACTTTAACAGCGATAACCTCCCATTTTGTTTGTTTCTATAATGAGTTGAGACCTCAACCTTCTACTCCAACTTCCCTGTTTCCTTTCAACAGTCTACAGTCAAAACCCCATCTAATTTATTTATCTTTTTTTTTTTAGCTGTTCTGGAATACGCGGCATTAAGTCACATAAAACTCAGGCTTTTAGAAAAGTAACTAAATATATTGAAACCACAGATAACGGTTGGAAATAAGCATGCACCTACCTAGATAAGAACAATGGTTCACCTACACGTTCTCTGCCTTATTTTCTTTTCCCTTCTGAACTTCAGACTGCAAGTCATTGTCTTCTAAGGAGTCCTACTGCACACAACTGCTCTTTCAGAGCAAAGAGTCCCACCAGGCCATACCTCCTGTGTCTCAAGCAACTAGGAAGACAACTATTCTTTTCTAGCCTGTGCTGATGTGTTCAACTTCAACAGAGTGGTATGAGTATTCTAAATAGAAAAATGCCATCCTTTAGTCAAAATATAGTTTTAATTACGCTGATTTTGCTCTTCACTGACTTCATGCAAATAGCAGAAACAAAAGAAAAGAGAAAAAAACCAAGTTCTACACATCTATTTTTGTCAATGTAAGTAGAAGTTTGACACAGCAGAGAGGTGGCCAAGATGTACTCTCACAGTGATACTGGCAGAGTAGAATACCATTCTTAAATGAGCATGAGTTATTAGACAACATGGAACAAAAGTAAGTTTAAATAACCAAGTTGAATTCAATCAGTGTGTTTCAATTTCCTGCAAATATTTATGAAAGTACTATCGTTTACCATTACTACCAATAACGGTCATAAAACCCTAAGTCATATCATGGCCATAGTGTACTAAAATATGCACACACATATATATCTATATCTATATATGTAATTAACAACTGTTGATTCTTAGCCAAAATTTGCTGCAAAATAAATAACAAGGACAAAGTGTGAATGGTAAAAAATTATTAGTTCACATACTAGATGCACTAAGAAGCTGTACCTCAAATCATGCAGTTCACTACCTGGTCCCATACACAACAGGAGATACTGACTTCCAAATTCTGCAGCATTTTTTAAATGTAAGAATAATTTTCTCACAATCCAAAGCAGATGTAACTTCTGGTGCTCTACCTTCCTTTCACAAATGTATAAGGTCTTATTATCATTAGTGAGGCATTCATGGGTGTTCCACGGACTCAGAGAACAGAGTATAGGAATGGAGATTTTCCATGCTTATCACAGAGAAGCATTTTGTCTTGTGTTTTTACAAAAAGTTTAATAAAGTTCTGCCTCCATTACATTTTTTTGGCCAGCATTTTAAATGTTTACAGCATCTCAAAATCTTCTGAAAAATAAAATCTTTTCCTCTGAGGACTTTATAACTATACATTAGCTCCAATACATAAGCTATGCAGACATAATTACTGTCAGCATCAGCATAAGAAAACTTTGACAAAAACATTAAAAAGCATTTGAAGGGAAAAGGGAACACGAGAAGTCCGGGGAATTGGGAAGAAGACAATGGGCATGTGAATCTGAGAAGGCAAAAAAACAGCATCTAAAGGATAATTTTCCAATGTGTGTGTAAAAAAATCCCAGGTAAAAAAAGTAGCTAAGATTTATTTAGTAGTAAAATTGTGTTAACTCTCATGGCATAGTAACAACTTGGATGCAAGTGTACAGCAGGACAAGACATTTGCTGTAGTAATAGCAGCCAAAGACGGTGATCTTAGACACAGCATTTTGGGTAAACAGGAAATTGGAGAAGTTAAATGCGTGGAACCTAGAAAAGGAAAGAGGGTTACAACTACGGGCTCAAGGGAGACAATGGCATACACCACTTTCAGAAATAGGATTCAAAAGCAAACACAGTTTTTATGATAATAACAGCAGTTCCCGAACACATAGAAGAATTTTTAAAGTGGCTGAGAACCCATTGAGTCCTGTTTATATCAATGAGAACTTCTGCATATTCTGGACTTTTGAGAATCAGGACACTTTTGATTTGTGCCGATGACATTCAGAGCTTAACCATTGCTTTCTCTTCCAGAAAATCTTGGACACGTATTTCACCTTAGGATCTGATAAGAGAGGATAAAAAGAAGCCAAAAAATCCCAGACAGAAAGGATGAGTCATGCAGCAGTATTCAGAACAATTCTCATGTACGTTAGTCGTGGGTTTCATTTTTCTTAATATGGGCATTTATGTTCTTTTGCCTCAAAATCCAGCTGAATAGTTGAAAACTTTTGTATTCTTACAACCCAATAAGGTGGTCAGAGATAACAAAATTGTCCTTTGAGTTCCAAGCCTACCAGGTTTGAACAAGTATTAACTTTCAAAAAACCAGCAATATTAATAACATATTAACTAGTTAACTAATTTAATTAATGAAGATAAACAGTATTATGATTATCTATAGTTGTTCTGTGCCTGAAATATGCTAAATGAGTTGGTAATCTCTCTTCAGATCATAATATAAAGCAGACACCTGTACTTACGCTTCATTATTAGAAGCCTCATTAAAGAGGCCATGAATAAAAAGAAAATATTGTTTATAAATTCTGAAGGATTATCTCCTGGTAAAATTTGGTTTGTTGTTAAGTCTCTCACTATATTTACTCTGAGCATTAAGAACTGTCATTCTGCATGAGTTACAGTTCACTCAATAATTTGTCTTCGGTTTATTCTACCTTGCAGAAACAAATTTACCATATTTCTGCAAAGTTTGAACCTTGGATTTAGGTGGCTTGTGAAATACTTGATTACTTTATCAAATTAGCAACTTGATCACAGCAGTGAGGTTCAGTTGGTATTGTGCTGGTCTCTTATAAATGTCTCTATGAAGAAGTAAGAAAAGAAAGGAGGAGAAATTTAAGTGATAACATTGGCAGCATCCCACCTTTTTGCTTATAAAAGGCTAGTTCTGCTTGACCCTCCGCTCGGGCAGGGAATCATTCAGTTTATGTGTATTTTTCATTCCTCCCACTGGTTCTGAGAGCAAAGACGAGGTTTAACTGCACACTATAAATATGTAATATGAAAGCTATGTAACCTGTCAGAGAATATTCCAGTGCTTAATGACAGTTTTCAGAATGTAAGGCTTGCAGATCTCAGATAGCATGCATACCTTGGCCAGTGAAATATATCCATACTTCTGCTGTATTTATTTGAATATTTCACTATTTTAAACTATCCTCATCCACCCAAGGCTAACTAGACCCTGAAATCTCAGAGTAAGTGCTACTCACAAATCTTGTTTTGGAGTCACAAAGGAATAAATTCAGGAATAGAGCCTGCATGGAAAGTCTTTCCTGAATATCAACCTTATTCTATTGAGGAGACAATGCTGTCAAAACCAAAAACTGCCCTACTTTTCAAAACCCTTTGGAAAAACAGCACACAAAAAACTTACTAAATAAAACACACCTACATGCTGTAAAATTAAAGCAGGTGAACAAAGCATTTTCTCGGGCGTACAAGATCATAGAAAATTTACAGTTTCTTATTGGCTTCTCAGATTCAGATCAAGCTCTTTAGACAATAATGGCTCAGAAAGACTAATCGTGCCTAAAGTCAAATTTCTGCCACATCAAATACAAGGCATTTATGTTGACTTTAAGACTGAGGGTGGACTGAAGTTTTCTGCATCCTTTAACTTCAATTTAACGAAAAATAGGAAAAATTTTAAGTGAGTTTCTGAAGAATGGCAGAGAGAAGTAGAAACACACAGCTTGATTTTGATGCTGAAATGTAATCTCAGATCTGTACAGCTTTGCTATGCATTTAATTATCATCTACTTAAAATATTTAAAGTATACTTTGCGATAAATAGCATACCTTCTGTGGCTTTTTTTAAGAAGAAATGGGCACGCTCCTTTACTCTATGATTAGTGTTAACATGAAACAGCTGAAGTGTTCTATGTTTTAAAGCTTAAATCCTCACCTCTACAAGCCTCAGTAGTGTAACTGTGAGACAGAAAAACTGGCAGAAAAGAAATGGAAGATGGTAATTTCATTTTGGTCATAGAATCACAGCACAGTTTGGGTTGGAAGGGACCTCTAAAGGCCATCTAGTCCAGCCCCCCTGCAGTGAGCAGGGACACCTTTAGCTGGATCAGGTTGCTCAGAGCCCCGTCCAACCTGACCTGGAATGTTTCTGGGGATGGGGCTGCTGCCACCTCTCTGGGCAGCCTGTGCCAGTGTTTCACTACCCTCACAGTAAAGAATTTCTTCCTTCTATCTAGCCTAAATCTACTCTCCCTTAGTTTGAAACCATTACTCCTTGTCATATCAAGGATCCTCTTTGTCCCATCAACAACACTTCTTGGTCATTGTAAGGAGGGAAAGAGTCATTGCACAACCACTGCAAGAGTGCACAAGTTAGGGTAGCTTCCATGCCCTCGGTGCCACCTTTACACGGAGGACAACTTCAGGAACACATCTGTGTTTTGGTATGTTGCTCCACTCCACTTAATTTCTCCCCACTCTGAAAAGCAAGGGACCAGCAGCTTTCCTTTAAGCTAGGGTAAGGAATGGACATGAGGTAAACTGGTTTGGACTCTGGCTGTCTTTCTGCTCCAAAGGCATGATGGTGTTTATTAGAGATAAACCTTGCATACCTCTGAGAGCTGGGCAAGGATTTCTATGCAGTTTCAGCATTGCAAGAGACCTGACCAAGTACAGTCAAATTATTTCAATACATTTTATCTTTAAAGGAAATTTGAAGAACTATTCCATTTCTACAGCTAAAATCATGAAGATTCCATTTCTACAGCTAAAATCATGAAGATGGGAGAGACCGTCTTCATCAAGGATTAATTACTGAACTCAAAGGTGAACTAATTAATAAAATTGTTGTAAATCAAGTTAAATAATTTTGCATTTAGAAGCTACCCACCATTATCTTTAATTTGTTACAGTCTATTTTAGTATAGACTACTGGCCAGAAATTCTACCAAATGCATAATCTGACCTGTCAGATCTGAAAGAATTTGTGTCCAAAAAAAATTTATCACTGGACTACATTTATTATTATTTAAATACATCACACACAACCTAAAACAGATTCAGAAAGTGAAGCTACAATCACTTTAGCTTGTAATTTAGCTGCAGCATTAGAACTAGTATCACAATTGCAATGTTCCACAATTACTGAGAGGTATCATAGATCTCCTAAGCTAAAATATACGAGCACACCATTTTGTCTTAAGGACACAAATGACTGACATAAATACCTGACTCCGTTGCTTATTAATCTTAAATTTCAAGGGTATGAGCTAAAATCACGGCGACATCACAGTAAAACCACTGGATCAGTAAACTTAGGGTTAATTGAATGCTATTTCACTGTGAAATAACACAATTGGCATTATACAACAGAAATAGCTAATATTTAAATATTAGATATTTATATGTTCATTAAATATCATAGTTTATTAAATAATTTAAAGTACGCAATATATTGAAAAACCAAAGCAATCAGAATTTCAGGAATATTTACAATTATAGCTCTCATTCCAATACCTTTGTATCAAAAGGAAGGAAGAAGATCAGATAGATAGAAAACAATAAATCCAATAATGTTCATGTGGATCTTGGTTTGGATTTTATCTATACCAGCACCTCTATCAAGGATTGGAATAGTCTTTATATAATGTGGGAGGATTCAAATTACTTTTTTTTTTTTTTTTTTTAAATGGAGGCAGCATAGATTTTTAAAAGACAGCATAGATTATTTTTCTCTTTAACAATACCACAGGCAGGCACACTTATGACGGGCTGGAAAAAGACAGACAGAAGGAATGCTGCAGGTTCGTACTCACTGACGGTGTACAAATTACGGGCAGAAACCAAACACAAAGTAACTGAATTTTTGAGTAAATCAGTCGATTATGAGGAAGTAGTCTGATGCAGTCTGATAGCTTTCAATAATTATAACATAGTCCAATTGGCGAATAACTGGAAATAATCTCTTAAAAACTATTCTGGAAGAATAAAAAAATCTCTGGAAAATTTTAAGTTGTGTTGAATGTACAGCTAGAAAAGAACTCAGCAGGAGGTATGAATTCAGAAACAGTCTGTTTTCAGAAGCTGTAAATAACCGTTTTAATAATGTAGCATATCACATTGTTTATTTCACAGTTTTTCTTTGCAACTCCTTGATAGGATAAATTGTTATTGCAAAAAGCGAATATAAGGTTTAGACTATTAAGATACCGCCATCTGATACTGAACTATCACAATTTCCATCCAACAGCTTCTCTGAATTTTGGATTCCAGAGATTAATCTCTTCATAAAGCTATAGTTATTTCATTACAGGAAATTCCTTGCGCTTTTTAATCATTCAGAAAGCACAAGTGGTCTTTTCACATCTGATGAGGTTAGTGTGTTATACTGAGAAGCCACTGCGAAGGACAAGACGATATCAAAACGCTGCGTGCCCCAGATGCCACGCGCTGCCTCTCCTCCCAGTTCAGAGAAGCAGGGAACCACAGAGCTGGGGACTGATCTCCCCTCTCCCCACCCCTCCCCTCCTGTACACACCCACGTAGCCTCTCTATTCCCCCGCGAGGGGATGGCACGCAGGAGCTGGGTGAAGGCACACAGGCTTGCAGAGTTTGGAGCAGCTCTAGACTCAGTTCACTACTACTTTCTTAGCTTTCATGGTTACTACCTAGCTTTCATGCTGGTGATTTACTTCCACATAGACATCTATTTTATGCACCTACATGACCCTGAGTACAGCCGCTCTCGCAGACCCACGTTAGCCCCTGCAGAGTAAAGAAGTCTTCAAGGAGTCTCTTAAATCGCAGGTCCTCACTTTCACAACCGTGAGCAAGGTTTGCCAGCCTCTGCTTCCCTTAATGAATTAGAGGATACTGAGTGTAAAACATTTAAAGAGATCAGTGTTGTCATCCCCATTTTACAGACAGGAAAACTAAGGCATGGAAATGCAGTGAAACTCCCCAGGGTCACTCAAAAGACAGGAAAATAGATTAAAATACATCTCTGAAAACGCGAAGAGCCCTGCTTCTGTACTCTTCTGACTGCCCAAAACTATAGTTTAGACATGAAGAGGCCTGATACAATATTTTAACTTTGGAATTATAATTAGGTTTTAATCTTTTATTAATTAAAATAAGAGGTGTGCTATAAAAAAATTAGGAAAAAAAAAAAAACCACAAAATTCCTAAGCCTGTGAACTTTAATTTGATATATATTTATTCGCTTCTGTTTAAGAATGAATAATAATTAAACGATTCTCTCTTTTTTTCTGTTTTTAAGTACAGCTTCATTTTATAATCATCTGAGATAATACTAGTGAAAGATAAAAGCTTCCACATAATCATTAGTTAATAGAAGTGGAGCATGCTGAAAATCACTAAAGTTAAATGAAGGCATATGGAAAATTCATTTTTTTAACTACTGATTGCCTGACTCTCTATTTCCCACGCAGATATCACCACAGGACATGTTCCTAAATTGTGCCAAAGACAACCCTCCTTTTCATTTTAAAGTATGCTATGAGAAGTGCTAACAGTAGCACAATGTCGGACAGCTGGTTTTCCTCAGAGAAAAACAACTTTTGTGCCCCTTTCTCATCAGTTTTATCTGAGCCAACACTGCCACAAAAAGAGATCTACATTTGGATTCCAGGTATCATCCCTAAGCAGTAAAAGCCAAGTTGTTGTGATCAAATCTCTTTAACAGAATGAAGGACGGAGACAAAAGCCGATAGACTTTCTGAGGACAGCACACTTGAAAATACCTGTTGTACAGTACACAGAGCAATTGCTGCCTTTTGAGATTTGGGAGGATTAAGGTGAGCTCTATCGGCAATGAGTGCTAAATCAGTGCCAAATCAAAACCACCATCAAATTCTGTTTGAAAGTGGAGATTTGAAACAGAATTAGAAGGGAAGATTAGATGTGTGATGTTGAGAGATGATGAAAATTAATCTTCAGTCAACTGGAAAGTTAAATCACTCCTCCCACCATTGAAGCCATTCTATGGAAGGAACTGGGATATAAATAAATATAAATAAATTCGCTTTGGGACAGACGGCAGGTATAATTCAGTTAAACTGATGTGTTACAATTGACGAGCTGCTTCTAATCTCTGGGGAGCACTGCCCTTCATGCCGTACCTGTTTCCTCCTTTGTTCTCAAACAATTCATTTTTATGTTTTTTTAACTTTAATTACATTTTCTTTGAATCAGTGATAAGACCTTCTCTAGAGAATATGCTGGAAATTGTTGGTATTTGGGGGAAAATTACTGATGTTGAAACAAGCCTTGAAAAAGTTGGCTGCCTTCTGGTGTCAAGTGTCTAGGCGTTGTCACTGTCCTAAACTACTTCTTTCTGTATTTCTTACACCTTGCTGTTGTTGAGCATCAAAAAACAGTCACGTCTTTCCTCACTAATATTCAGTCTTACCCTAAACCAGGCCACATTCACTAACTAGACGGGTGTAAAAGGCTTCACATAAAGTGGATTTTATTCAGCATATCTTTGTTTCTAGCTTCTGAGGTCCCTGAAGACCCAATAACTACAAAGCAACCCTGAATAACAGGAATGTAGGAACAGATGTTATTTGGGCACTTTCACATAATAAAGACTTCTAAGAATCCCTGATGCCCAATTATCTAAACACTTATTCTTAAGTTTCCATTCAGTGCATGATGAATTTAGTCTATTTTAGCTGAATACAAAAAGAACATAGTTAGTGTGAAAGTGATGTCAATCAAAACAGACTCATAAATGGAGTGGGTAACACTATCTCACAAAGCATACATAACATAATCAAATAGGTAATTTAAATGAGATCAGTTTATCATGTAATAATTACATAAGAGGGTGTGTAAAGAGGGCAATTACTATCTTGTTATTTTTGAATTATTTTGGATTATTTTGGATGCTAGATCATTATCATATAGACTATATTATTATAATAAAAATCCATAGTCACATGGTCTTTTTCAACTATAAGTTTGGAATCAAAATAAAACCACAGTGACCCAGAAGATCAAGAGACTCCATGTTGATTTGGAAGAGCTTCAGTTTCACCAGCATTATGTCCTGCAAAGGACTTCAACGGGCTGGATTTGCAGTGTGTTAGAGGTGGCACATCCATCTTCAGTGACCCCCAACAGCCAGAATTGTTACAGACAATAAAACCACCTTCCTCTTCTCATCTCATCTACTTCCAGACACCAGCTTCTTCGGCTTGTATCTGCTCATGGATGGGCAAATTATTCCTAGTGACAGGATTGCACTGAAGAGAACACCACACAATTAGGTTTATTTTACACACAAGACAAAGGGTTAATTTGTTCATCACCTTTCCCAACATGATTCCCAAAGATGGAAAGAAAAGAAAAAACTCCAAAGGTAGTTGAAACATTTGAAATTCTAACTCTAAAATTAGAGCCAGTCAAGTGTATTGCATCTTTATTTTTTGAGAGAGAAAACTTAGAAGATTATCTATAAATGGACCGTAACCAAGCAGAACTCAATGATTTCTGAATCAGGACACTGACAGTATTTTAAGAAACAGTAGTAAAAGTCATGGTCATGCTGCCTGCACAGAGGATTGAGAAGGCCTTGGTAAGTTTAA
This sequence comes from Leptosomus discolor, assembly GCF_034619465.1. NCBI lineage: Eukaryota > Metazoa > Chordata > Aves > Leptosomiformes > Leptosomidae > Leptosomus > Leptosomus discolor. Next base: position 7,136,801 of record NC_141398.1, read on the forward strand.
GGGCATACCAACAAGAGTCGGTGTAAACTCTCAGAACTGCTTCCTCTTAGCTAACTAAAAACAAAATTAAATTTTTGAAGAAAAAAATTAAATGTGATGCTATAAATTAACAGTCATTTTCTCTTCCACTACTCAATGTTGCACAAACAAATAAAACAGAGGAGTAATGGAAAGAATTGATAAATTAATTATTTTCAGGCCAATACCTTCCGTCTCTGTTTTTTAATATTTTCTGTGATGGTTGATTACAACTGAAAGACTGTACCAATAGGTCTTGCCATGCCTATAACATATCAAAAAGCAACATGGAATGCTTATCTGTGCCTTCTTCTTTAGCCTCTTTTTTCTTTAATCAGGATCATTAGGACCCAAACTGTCTTGGAGGACTCAGCGTCACTTTAGTGTTAAAATTCATCTTCTGTCTCAACTTCTTAATATGCTGCTCTCACTAAGGGTACACTTCTAAGAGGAATTTATACATACAAAATCCTAATGCTGTGGGGATTTTCCTTTGTAATATACATGAATCCAATACAAAGCAATATGGATTATTTTCTATACATTTGTATCTGCCAGGCATGTGAAGTCCAAATATGGACAAATAGAAGGGGGATAAAATCAAATATGAATAAATGATCTTTCACGAATGAAAAACAAAGAGCTTTTCAAACACTGAGCATGTACATTCACATCACCTTGAAGCAGGTCTAATATATGCAACAAACACTGTGGAGACAGGGAAGGCACTAAAAAGGTAACATTTTTATTTAAAGTAACTTTGAAGAATCTGGTCAAGAGTATCCAACTCTTCGCTTGTTCTCACATAAAAAACATCCATTTCCAGGCAATTTGTGTTTTCTTGTGCGCAAGTTTTACCATGTTGTATGTTAACCGCCTATGAGAGCTTTTTTGTATAAGGTTTGGATTTCTTAAGATACTTGACCCCAAAATATGTCATAAATAGTATTTTAGTGATGTGGGCCAGCCGGTCTCCCTTAGCGAGGTTAAACTTAATTTTCTTCATTAGTGACATCTTTCACCTTTCACTGCAGAGTGGGCAACACTGCAGTAAAGCAGAGAGTTAAATCCTGATTTTAGAATTGTAATAGAGAAAATACGTGCTAAGGCACCTTTTGTGGCAATGCCAAGTGCAACGCCAAGTGAAGGAATAAGCTCTTCAATAAGTGCCACTGAGATTTATGTATTGCAAAGCTCTACAGAAAGTGATCCAGCTCGTCAGGCTGGACGTTGGGAAGCAAGTCACTGAGAGTGAGTCAGACTGCTTCCATCCAAGTACCAGCAAAACCTTGAGGCACCTAAAGCAAGTAGTCAGCTCCTTCCTACGGGCTAAATTTTTCATGCGGTTGCACAGCAGAGCTTGGCTTGCGAGGCTGGACATGTCCTAGGTCAGACATGAGAAACAGGATTCAGGGAACAGGTGTTTTATCACCCAGAGGCAGACTGAACTTTAATGTTTTCTTTACAAAGACAATGGTAGACCCTTGATAGGTTATTTTGATAGAGCTTTGGGCAGAAAAGACACCAGACACTAGGCGCAGAGTCCATTTTCTAGACAGAGCATAAAGTCAGGGCATTGCACTGGAAGAATCAGGCCCTAGCTTTTCCTTCACTCAGATAGATTTGAGCAGTCACCTCAGGAAGGTGCCGTAATTATCACCCTACAGGCTGTCATAGGGTGTGAAAGACAGAGGACTTTGCTTCTCATGAAGCTGAGTCTTTGTACAGCAAAACGAAGGCATAGATTCAGACTGGTTTCAGATATACTTTTCCATCTTTACAAAACATATATCTCCTTGTTAGGTTCTATAGCTCTGGTTTTTATGGTATAAAACATAATGAAACATTTGGGTTGCTGCTGCATGAGATACAATTCACAATAGGTTTCTCTTTTGACAACAGTGAAGATTTAAAGTATACAAGTGCTAACTGGGAAAAAAAAAGGAAATAAAACTGCAAAAAAGATTATAAGACTGGTTTTAACTAAATTTTTTCATGAAGGTAGTCTAGAATCACTCATATTTATATGAATGTGAATGAGGCCAGAAAGATAGTAAGGAATTATCAAAATATGAACTTTTACTGGGTATTACACTTATGTAGGAATTACCAGAATACAAATGCAACGTGTACACATATAGCACTACTGGGCCTTAGTGTGTACAATAAGTACAAATTAAGTACACTAATTATAATTTCAAACATGCAAAGCAAGAAGTAAACGATAGATGGATCTTCTGGATCCAGCTTCCAGAGCAACCCACCAATTTCAAGTTTTGCATTTAAATTACAAATATTCTGTTTTCTAGTCCTCACATTCATAAAGAAAAACTTGAATATGATAACAAAACTTGACTACATTGACAGACAGACCTAAGGTATACCTCAAGAAGAGTGAAACTCAGGAAGTGAACTTTGAAACTGGTGGATGTTAGGAGGCTAAAGTGCTTCTGCAGACAAAAGAAAGAGACAAAGATACTGTCACCATTTCATAACAGGCCGTGCCCAAACAACCCCACTAACAGTACTGTGCTCAACTTGCTTCACTCTGAGCCTCTGTACAGGCAGCAGTAGCAGAGGACAGGAAGTGTAAGGACAGGGAGCTGATGCAGGTCACCCATAGTAGGGTATGAAGACGGTGGTCTCACGAATTACATCTAGTCTTAACAGTACTGTTGACCTTTCTGGGCTGTACAGCAAGTTGAGAGGCATAAAATACCCTCTGAACAGCATCTCTAGCTCCAGACAGCTTTAACCCAGCCAAGGGCAAGAAGTCCAAATCCACATGGGAAAAAGCAATAATGAAAAGCAAGGACTGTGTTAGAAGCAAGAGGTATGTTTTATGAAAAGCTAACAAACCTAGTCAGCCGAGCATTTTGTATCAAAATCCATCTGGCCACAAAAAAGCACTGTTCTCTACCATATGATCCATTTTTTCTCATCCTTACTACAGAGGCTTTAGGCACGTTCATGGAAGCAACTCCACACAGCTTGCTTATGAGATTCTACACAAAAAACAGCACAGTTTTCCAGGACAAACAAATGAGCTATTTATCTCACTGAAACAAAGGTTTACCGTTCAGACAGGCAGGAAGGGAGAAGAGGAAAGTGTGTAATAGTGAATGCTGCTATTTTAACATACAGGTTAAGTTACAAATGCAGTAGGACCTTCAGAGCATGCATTCCTTGACAGTCAGTAGATAAGTACTTTCTCAACTTGTTGTCTGTCAGTTGTGCAATGTGTTTCCTTATTCATGCTTTGGTTAATCTGGAGGCTCCTGGTTTTTATCCAAGTCCTTATTTCTTACAAACATATGGCCAACTAGGTGATGACACTGATGGCAGGGGGTGAGAAGAGAAGAAGAACAGTCGGATGCTGTCAGGAAATTCTGCATCTAGGTCAATAAAATCTCAGGTTTATGATCTTGCATTGAAACTGAGCAATAGGGTTGAACAGCATAGTATCTAAGGTACAACTTTTTTCATAAGATGAAGGATTTTAAAGGGATTTTAGAATATCCTGCCCCTCACAGCCTTCTGACAGCTGTGATGAGAGTGAATGAAGCCAATTAAAGTGGTTTTGATAACCCTCCCTATGTCATGAAGTTAGGTTTGTGGCCAAACACAGTGGATTATTCACAAAACACCTGAGGAAATTAGTAAAATCCTTTGTCTAATTCTGGGAATATTTATCAGCTGCTGCAACCACTGGACAAAGACAAGTCTGGAACACTTTTGTCAACTGATGCTAATCATGTTTTCTTGCCATTCTCTTCTCAAGAAGTTTGCCAGGAAAGGTGGAGCAAAATTCAAATTGTTAATGATATGACTAGGGTTCAGTAATCTATCTTTAAGCACTTGCTAGATTATTGTACATTTCACAGTGTCTGGGGCATCACCTTCATTGAAATTATCCTGCATAATGGTGGAGGAGCTTCTTCTTTGCTTCCTTCTTTCCTTGCTAAAAGGCATAATGCAAGAGGACAAATGCCAAGAAAATCCTGAAGTGGATCAAGTGTGATCTGCCTCAAGTAAAGACTTTTATAGACCCATCTTAGTGAAGCAAGCCCAAATCAATGCAATAACAAGTTGTCTGAATTTCTGTTCTTTTTAAATTGGTTCCTCATTTTGTACGTAAATTCTAGCTTTAAACATGTCACATATTCTGAATTTTGTGAATAAGATTTCACCTAAAATATTTTGAAATTAAAGTAGAAAACCAAGTTAGAATTAAAAAAAATAAAAATCATAAACACTGATGAGATTTGATAGAAGATTTGTTTTCACAAAAGAGCACAGTGTAAAATATGATTCCTGGTGTGACCTCTGCCTCTTACTTCTTTCAGGAACAACCTTACACAGCTATAGTACATCTGTAATAGATGTTAAGTTTTTCCATTTTGCCTTCTCCTTTCCTGTTCTGTAAAAGAAACAGATAGCAGCAGGCCAATAGAAAGAAAGAAAAAAAAAAAAAAAAAAAACAGAGAAGAAAAAAGAAAAAAACCCATAGCTTTAATCCTTTCCTGATTGGCAGACTGGAAAGCTCTAAATTATTTAACAAAAGACATAACTTCTAACAGCATAGAAGTGACACACAGAAAGGAAACCTTCAAACAGGTGAGAAAGCACACAATGAAAAGTGAAAACCACATTCAGCTCTATCCCCTTGGTCCCAAACAGCATTTCATTTCCTCACTATTGAGTTCCTTCTGTCACAGAGCTTCACCACTCTGTGGCGACTGTTACAAATGATAAAGCATGTTTTTCTCTTCCATAATTTCAAGTGTTAAGAGAGAAAGCGTTTGGAGAAGGTTGACTAGTATGAAATGTGAAAGCTACTAATTCTCAACCAGTTCTTCCAGACTCAAAATTCAGGCAACCAAAAGTAACCAACGCATGACAGACAATACCCTTCTAGAAAGCAAAAATACACGTTTCTGACTAAGAAAGAGAGAAAAAAATAGTCAGCCGTAAAACTTTGAAAAATTTCTGTCACCCTGCTTTTCTACTGATAATTGGATTTCTACTGAACTTTCCCTCCACCCCCAAATAGAAATACCTGCTTTCTATAGTAGTTTTCAATTTTCCACTAAAGAATTCTTTAAAAATGAAAACTTTCTGTGTTTTTTTTCCAGGTTTGTGTTTTCAAGGTTTGAATCTTAAACAAAGTCACATTTTTCTCAGAAAAATTCTGATGAAAATATTTTTCCTTGGCCCTATTGCCATGACTTACTGTCGCAAAAACTAAGATCAGCCAGAAAAATCTGAGCAGGCGCACCAGTGATCTCCTATTGCCCCTGCAGAACAGGAGGTTAGCAGGAGGTTTTCAGAAGTTCCCTGACTGGAGTTCATAAACGCATCTGGTCAGCTATACTGTCAAAACATTTTTCAAGCAGAGAGACTTTCATTTTGCATTGGCTTTGCTATAGTAAAATCTCAAACTATAACCACATAAGTTCCCAACCCCTCTTGTTAGGAGTTTCATCTCAGTGTAGCAAAGCTACTTACAAGTCTGTGGGAGCTTTAACCGTGCTCCTCTTAATGCCACATGCTCCACCACAGAAACGTGCTAGACACAACACAATCAGAGCTGCTGCTGGTACTGATCTCAGTCTCATACTTCACACATGTCATTAAACACTGTGTTTGTACTCTAAAGAGGGACAAACAGCCAAGGAGAACAGAGCACAGACTGCGCAGATCTGTGATCTACCACCCCGAGAGGTAGCTGGTTTGGGCCTCCATATCCATGGGACACAGGAGCCCGCTAGCCTAGCTGATAATCTGCAGTCACAGAAGCACACATGGGCATGCAGCCAGCCCACATGACTACACGGCTGCATCACAGACAGGATCAGACAGCTCTGGAAGCCCAGAGGAATAAGAAGAAAAAGAAGCTTCAATAACATAGACATTAATATCAAATTCAAGCATGACTTAATCCACAGGTTTACTGAATTTATTGTTGGATTTTAAGGAGCTATAACAAACTGAAATTACTACCACAACTTAGAGTCAAATTTAAACTACCTGCTTTTGCGTTCACAGCCTTGCCCAAGCCCATCTATTTCATTTGCAGAGGGGATACTTTACACATGTACAACAACAATACGAGTCAGCTTTTCCCTTCCAGAGCTGGACCTACCTCTCTGCTTGAGCATGTCCTCATGCATAACAGTAGCAACCACATGCACAGCTGAAAATCATAGAACCATAGATTGGTTAGGGTTGGAAGGGACCTTAAAGACCACCCAGTTCCAACCCCCTGCCATGGGCAGGGACACCTCCCAGCAGACCAGGTCGCTCCCAGCCCCATCCAACCTGGTCTTGAGCACTGCCAGGGAGGGGGCAGCCACAGCTTCTCTGGGCAACACATGCCAGGGTCGCACCACTCCCATACATTTCTGACTAGTACATAATTTGAACCTACCCTCTTTCAGTTTAAAGCCAGTACCCTTTGTCCTGTCACTACATGCCCTTGTAAAAGGTCCCTCCTCATCTTTCTTGTAAGCTCCCTTTAGATACTGGATCTTGAGCTGGTGACTAACCCACACTGTAGACATACATGTGCGTGCTGGCTGAGGGTAGCACTAGTCCTCCTTTCTGAGGCTGCCCCATGAGCCACCCTTCATGAGCACACACTGCAGATTCTGGTCAGGAGCAGGTGCACGGAGGCATAGTGCACAGTGTATGTGCATCCAACCTACACATAACTGCCTTTGAGGCAAAGGAAAACCCTGAAGAACTATGATGTGCAACAAAGCAACATCTAGGTAGATTTTACAACCAAAACATGTATAGGTGGAACTATAGGTAGCCTGAAATTCATATCACAAATTGGTTTTCTTTGTTGTTCCGTTTGTCATTTGTTAACTTGAAGAAACTGCTCACTCAAAACTTATCGTAACTCACATCCTAAGTACTGTTTGGGAATATTGCCTGACTAATTCAAGCTACATGGTGACCCTAGCCATTGCAGATCTTTAATAAAAATTAAGTAGTGCTATTAGCCTTAGGTATAATTGTTTATTATTTCTCAAACATTAACCAATTATCTGGGAGTCTTAAAGTGCAGACAGATAATTCTACCACACAAACACCTTGGGAGGTAATTACTTTTTCATTTTATCCATTTCTTTCACCTAAATATGGCATCTCTTTTTCCACAGTTTGGACTTAATGAAAAAGCACCACCAACAGAGACAGTGGTCAAAGAACTGCACCAGTTTCCAGGAAGGGGAACATTTATCAAAACATACTGTATGGTTAATGATAGTATGCATGGGTAAAGAAGCCTGTAATATATAACAACAATAAAGTTGGATTAGTGTATTGATGGTTGTTTGGACAAGATTCAGTTCCATTTTCAAGAGACTTCAATTTCCTTTCACATAAACTCTGTGAAATATTTTATGTGACATGTTTATGACTAGCTGTTTTTATGAATGTTATAATTGCAGACCCTTACGAAGGTTGAGAACAGTGTTGCCCCTTCAGCAAGCTAAAAAGCAAACAGATGAACACGACAATTATTACTTACAGTAGAAGAGACAAGACCCCCATACCTCAATTACTTTGCACCAGATTACAGCACTATATGGTATATCCTATATTACTTAGGACTTTTGCAGCTCCCAGTAACTAACACAAAAGGTATATTTAAGTTCAAGTGTGGGCAATAGCTATGAAATTTAGAATTTCTCTCTGACTTATTAGGTTCATTTTATCAGCACATTACATAGTCACATATCAGAAATCAACCGTCAGATTTACAGTTCATGTGATGTTAATTTATGCTTAAATTTTCTCTTAGGAAGAACTCATAATATGATTTAGAGAAATATTATTTTTTTCCCCTATGAAGTGTCTGTTTTGCTTTATCATTCAGATAGCTCAAGATATTTGAGCACTATAGGCTAAAATCTGGCCTTGAACATACATTTTTATTGACCAGTCGTTGCAAAAACAGAGTCCAGCAGTACAGAAGTATTTTACATCAGAATATAAATCAGAATCATCACCTCATGTGAAGGCAATACAAGAAAGCTTTGTCATCTGTTCTCACATCCCAGATAGAAGTGAATAAGGCATCAGTAGAGATTATTGATTCATATTCATATATTGAACTAAATCACATTTATTAATTTTACAGGTAAAAAGCCAGGCAATAACTTCAACAAGGAAACATGGTGACATCAATCTGTAAGGCTCCATGAGTTTTCACAGACTTCCACAGCTCCATATCCGAGGGAATAACACATCCGTAAGCCCATCAGGACAAGTTCTTATTCACAGAAACGCAGGAAAGGTTGGTTGGAAGGGACCTTCAGAGGTCATCTAATTCAATCTTGTGGCTAAATCAGGATGAACTTCAAAATTAAATCAGGTTGTTGAAGACCCTGTTGCAACTTGGGACTGTTGCAGCATAGCCTTCCACTGTGCATGACTGTGACCTGACTGAAGAATATTATTGACATTTTCTGACTGCTGCCTCTGTATGTCACAGATTCACCTCTGTTATTTCAGATCTACCTTCTAAATGCTCTGTGGAGATTTTCTTTTCTGGACTGTGATGGTAGACATGTTATAAATTTTCTACTGTATGGTAGATATGTTATAAATTAATCCAAAATAAAAAGAAGTACAAACCTAAACAGGATTCTATTTCTTCACCTGAAATTCTTAGTACTGCTTCCCTCACACACCAAGCGATTTTTAACTCTAGAAGTTGTAGATACTCAAACAGCTTCTTGAATGGCTACATCCTCTATGTCTCTCCATCTAGCCTTCCAATAGTAAGTAAGAAAATCAGATTTTGCTTTCTTAAGCTAATTGCTTATATAATCCAGGTGACTAAAAAAGAAAGAAAAACAGTTCAAACAAGAAAAAGGCTGAAAACATCTAAGCAGGGCAGTAAATTTTCTGTGATAGAATTTCATTTCTTTCTGTAATAGAATTTCATTTCTAGCTCAGCTGCTCACTCACTTTGCATGTAGCATTCATTCCTGCAAGAATCTTTAATAAAATCCTCCTATCACTTTTTATTTCTTTTGTTTATTTTTAACAGTTAAAAATAGCTGCCATTCACATTCCTCACTCCACCAAACCCTCACAGACCTACAAAGAAAGAAATGCCTCAGCTGAGATAGACAGACATTTATATTTATGGTCCAAGCGGAATAACTACATTTTGTTTACACATGCATTTTTAAATTGTCACTGATCTCTGACTCACAAAAATCTAGATTAATTTCGTATGCTGAAAAATCACTTTCACTGGCACTTTATCAAGCAGTTGCATCCTTTTAATGAAGACCAGGATGCAAATTATTACATTTATATTCCATTGAAACATTCTCCTTCAAGTAAAATGGCAACAAATGTAGATGTTAATTAAAAAAAACACCTAACTTCCTGAGACTGTATTGTGGGGAGAGAATAAGAACTATGACTGATCACAGAACAAATATTACAGCACATTTTTTCAGTAACTTTACTCTGTTACCTCTAACATCCCTACTAATTCATCACCTCTAGGTCTACTTCTGACTTTCCAACACTCTCAGTACTTTAAAAATTTCCTATTAAAACAAAAAACAAAACATGACAGAGTATTCCCCTTTCTGCATTTTACACTAAAAGATCCAGGATGACTATTATTGACTACAAGCTTTTGAAGGAATACCTATCACACTTCTCCATTGAAAACCTTTGAGTAAGGTTTTTCCTTTTCTCCCTACACAAGTGAACTGCTCGTAGTAAAACAGTGCTCTGTTGGAACATAAAAAGCCTTCTCCACTTCTAATAAAGAATTTCTTTAAAATCCTTTACCAAAAAAACCCCCAAACTTTCAAGTGACCATTCTTTATATCAAAAGGAGATGAACGTAAAATATAATCAAACATATTGTAAGATATATCTTCCAAGAAGTATTCTTACTGTCAGGATGGATTTAGACACCACTCATACAAAAAACCTCATAAATATTTAGTTATACAGCCTCTACATCATACCATCATGTATATATACAAACATCTAGAAAAACAATGTAGAATAACATCAAGATTACAAAGTCAAACACTGAAGTTTGGAGGTGTCAGTATTAAAGTTGCCAGTAAAATTTTAATTCAGGGCCCTTGCATATGTGACTTTTTTAAATAGTTAATTAATCACATGCCACTCTCCTCAGAAGATCACCACTTCATTCAGCATGCAGAATGGCTGACATTGTGATCCTGAGATAATGTCCAACACCTTGCTTTCTTCAGCGTGTGCCTCTCCCAGCTTTTACTGTAGTTCACTCTTCAAATCCCACTCTGAACACAGACTCTTTCATTTTCCCACGGGTGTTTTCCTATGTCACTGCAATATAAGAATCTATTTTCAAAAAAACAGTATGTGAAGCGTAGAGATGTCACTATCTTCGCTTTACAAAGTGCCGATGCACACAGACACTGAAGTCAGAAGTTTCCAATTATTTTAAGTACCCAGTCTGAGACACCTTACACAACTTGTTTTCAAAAGCACACCAGAGTTATTCCCTACAGCGCAGCACCACTGGCTTCACTTGTCAGTGCAGCTGCTCCCAGTACCATGGCATGAGGTCAGCCCAGGTACACAGAACATGAGGCACATACAATTGGAGATCCCTTGTGAAAACTGTGGCATAAGGAACTTGCTAAAAACCATGACAGGGCAGTAAAGAATTTGGTTCTCCAGGGTGAAACAAGGCAATAGCAAGACAGTATTCCCGCTCTTCATTGGCCATAATGACAAGGCACATTCACTAATACCTTCTCATTTCTGCGCTAACGTGGGGGTGAAGGAGACAACAGCTTTACTAATGACAATGTTGGTTCATTCCTGTTCTGTGTCACAAGCAAAGATGTTCATTGGAAATACAGTCAACAACAACACAATGAAAGAATGCCCCTAAATCTGCCACAGTACTTCTAGTCTGAACTCAGGACCTGTGGTTTAGGCTCCTGCCTCCAAAACTACAAACCCTGAGAACCGACTGTCAGGTGCCAGCTAATCCTAGAGGTACTTAAGGTTTCATTATCACCTTCTCTTTCATCATTTTTAACTTCAGAGCTTCATGGGCACCTAGACGGTCGTATGCCAAGTCTTTACAGTCTGGGCAACTCAGCAGCCAGCTTGTGCCGAGGCTCTTGTCAGTATCTAGAAGCCATGCATTTGTCTGCTGACGTCTCCAAGGGCTTTGCCTCAGCCAGTACTCTCAAAACACATTTAATATGCTCCAGAATTATCGGCTTCTCACAAAGAGCAATGCTACAGTCAGGAGGAGCTCCTTCTCTGGCTGATTTTAAAAAGTATCAACTTCTTTTTTCTTTGTAAATAGCATATAGTTGCCTGTCTCCATGAGGTGGCTCTGAGCTGTGCATCCTAAACAGATTTCGCTCATAACAATGCTGTTAAACTGCAGGAATTAAGATGCACCCCTCTTCCGACCCGTTCCTACTTCTTAGCTCCAGGCAACAAGATGCTAATTGGGCTGTTCAGCATGCAAACATTTTGAATCTCATTCCAAAGTACATGATGTTCTTATTGGGTGATTAATGAGAGGCCAGTGTCTCCGCTTCTGAGATTAATTCTTTATGTACATTCTCACTACTAGTGTAACATTCTTTTAATTTCTGTAGCACTGTCTGATAATTGGCTTCTTCTTGATCATTTTAATGGAAAATTTTTCTGCAAATCTAATGTCATGGGCTTAATATGAATAATAATTTAAAAAATACCATTTTCCTCAGTTTTCTCTGTAGCTCCATTTGCTTTCATAAAAAGTTCAAATTCTTATATTAATCTCTTTCAGATGGCTGCTGCATGTTTGGAGAGTTCAATTTGCAATGGGGTCTTATGTTGTTTCTGCATTTTTTTCTCAACTCTTTATTTCTCTTTCAAGTGTGTTCTTCACATGCCTTTCACTTCTAGCATCAGGTAAGATTTACAACTGGTGGTGAAGAATTGTTTGTCATAATTAAGTCTTTTGTACGTTCACAATAAGTTGAAAAAATTTGGAAAATCTTAAGAAGAGGTTTGTATGAATCGGTTCCTTAATGTCAGAGTATCTCCAAGAACAAGCTAAACCGGAGCCAGCACTGTCATATTACAGCACATACATACACACAGATTTCCATATATCCAGCTTCCCATATGCACTTGATGGAGGTTGGTGACTTGAGGCTAGGTGCCAATGCAGAGTTCAAATGCTAAAATATAAGACCACCTTAACTTTTTTGTTGTCTAACTGCTTTGTAAGTTATGTGTCATAATGTATATGGACAGCAGCTGAATGACTGTTGCTCAAGCAGCTCCAAGTGGGGCAGTATCTAACTGATCAGTGTTTGACTTCACAGCCTTGATAACGTCTTTCAGTGTAGTTTTGCTTGTAATTTTCTAGTTTTTCAAAAACGTGTAGTGACCTCCTCCTCCCCTGTTATTCCATGGCACTATTTTGATGATTGTGTTGTTCCCAGATGGCTGATGAGCTGGCCTAGACTATGCGTGGAACACTGTCAAGGGAGCACACAGGTATGCCTGGAGACTTGTGCCCCCATCCATAAATAAGAATGGGATGCTTTTCACAGATATTTGCTACTAGCAGAGAATAGAAAATTTTGATTTTAAAACGAGCTTAAAAGCATGGCCAAATCCAAGTAGATTTTAATGGGATTGGCAAAAGCATACCTCTGACACAATTATATTCTTTTGTCAAACTTTAAGTCTTTGCTCCAAAGGAAGTGGACTCTATATGAAGAATTGATCACAGAGAGGCAGAGAGGGTCATCACATTCATTTCCAGCACAAAAAAAAAAATAAAATTCAAACACCTTTCGTTTCTTAACAAAGGAAAAACATAGCTTCACTTTCAGGGGCAGCTGAATTCTCAGTTCCATACGCGCCCTTGCTCCACCTTCTTATCTCACCTTCCCTTTGCCCTGCCCCATACCAAAAAATCAGACAAATTTGAACACTCAGAACATAAAAATGTCAGACCAGGGGTTAAAGGTATGGAGTCATATGCACTGGAATCCAAGACCTTACTAAAGAGAAATTCAATGAAATACAACGAGGGCAAATGTAGAGTCTTGCACCTGGGAAAGAAGCACCCCATGTACCAGTACAGGTTGAGGACTGAGCTGTTAGAGAGTAGCGTAGGGGAAAGGGACCTGCAGGTCCTGGTGGGCAGCAGGATGGCCATGAGCCAGCAATGTGCCCTCGTGGCCAAGAAGGCCAATGGCATCCTGGGGTGGATTAGAAGGGGTGTGCTCAGTAGATGAGAGAGGTTCTCCTCTCCCTCTCCTCTGCCCTGGTCAGACCCCACCTGGAATAGTGTGTCCAGTTCTGGGCCCCTCAGTTCAAGAAGGATGGGGAACTGCTGGAAAGGGTCCAGCGCAGAGCCACAAAGATGATTCAGGGGGCGGAACATCTCCCTTCTGACGAAAGGCTGAGGGAGCTGGGTCTCTTTAGCCTAGAGAAGAGGAGACTGAGGGGTGACCTCATTCATGTTTATAAATACATAAAGGGCAAGTGTCAGTAGGATGGAGCCGGGCTCTTCTCAGTGATGTCTAGTGATAGGACAAGGGCCAACAGGTGCAAGCCGGAGCACAGGAGGTTCCACATTAACATAAGGAAAAACTTTTTCACTGTGAGGGTGACAGAGCACTGGAACAGGCTGCCCAGAGAGGTGGTGGAGTCTCCTTCTCTGGAGACATTCAAAACCTGCCTGGAGGAGTTCCCGTGGGACCTGCTCTAGGTGGTCCTGCTCTGGCAGGGGGGTTGAACTAGATGATCTTTCGAGGTCCCTTCCAACCCCTGACATTCTGTGATTCTGTGTATTTGCCAAGAAATCTTTACAAGAAAACCCGTTAGAGACCAGTAAGATCTCCTTTAATTTAATTTTGGCACTAAAAGTGATAAGAAATTTACCTAATTTTGATTCTTGCTTTATTCCTACCTGAGTCTGCAACAAATAACTGGAGCTCAGGTAAGGCTGAATACACAAAACCTGTGAAGCTAAGAATTAACATGGTAAGCAAAATGTAGCATTTTTCCCATACACTAACAATCTAACAAAGCTGACCTTAAATGGTTATGGTAATTTTCAGTGATCATAGTTCATTTCTGCTCACATTTGAAATAATTTTTTCTGGATTAAATAAATATGTGTGTATAAATATATTTATACTTATATAAAATGTAAAAATCAGATGACATATAAAATTTAAAAATCAGATGACCTAGTATCAGACTATTAACACAGTGGGTTAATCAAAACTTATAAGCTGGATTCCTTTGATTTTCATTAGGACATTTGCGATTCAATACTTTTTGTCATCCTTTCCGAAACTGAAACAGTCTCTCCAGAGAGGAATGTGCATAGTAATGGGTGAATTTTCCTCAGAAAAGATATTATTTGGGTGTCTCAGTATAACTGGTATCTAGTTTACTTCTTTGGCCTAAGAATTTCCTTTCTGCACCATGGAGCAACATTGCACGGATGAGGCCGAACACTTTTTTGATTGCCCTTTCATCTTGACAGACGCAATGCAGAGGCACATAAGTGGCACCTACTGAGAACGGTAATGGACTTATTTCCTGGATTTTAAATCTTGACAGAGCATTTGGAATCTGGATTCAGATGAAGACCATGAAAAATGCACAAATCCAGACATCCCACTCAGTAAGGTAATAATAAGAATAAAGAAATCACTTGCCAAGCATCTTTTGAATGGTTCACCTGCATTCCTCACTTCAAAGAATTAAAAGTCTCATTTTAATAATTCTAACTGACTTGGCAAAGGAGCTCTCTTATTATTGCAGGCTGTACTTGTTAGGCTAACGTCTTGCAACTGGTTTTGGCCAGTGTGTAATCATGAAATATTGAAATTGGCCAATATATAATCACAAAGTCAATGATTTGTAGGTGTTCTGTTTTTGTACATCTGCAGTGTTAAACATATGCCTACGGTTTTGCAGTGCAGGTCTGTGTCTGTATGGGTGCCTTTAACGAAAGAAAATTCACCTTCAAGTGACTGACTTTGTAGTGGAGTTCCCCATGAAAAGCATTCTGCTCAGTTCTGGAGAAAGATTGCCTGGATGAGGTAGCATCTGACGAGCTGAAGGCTGACAGGGAGACAGAGCCCCTCATTCACAGACATTTCCTCTTGTATCCATCCCAAGCTTGAGAGGTTTTGTTTCGGCACAAGATGATAACCAGTATGAGCATGAGAGGTCCACAGGCAGAGCTGGGTAGTGTGGGAGAAATACGTGACATGAGATAGAGAGAGGATGATGTCTGTCATCAGAGTTCGTTGATAATTTGTTTAAAGATGGTATTGCAGAAAATCTTGGAGGCCCCTGTACTGATGTTTTGTTGTGACCCTTTCGGTACCTGTCTCAGGATGAGTGACAGGAATGAAAGCAGCCTGTGTGCAGATGAGAGCAGGGAATACGGGTTCAAGTCTTCATCCTGAATACAGTCATGAACCTGTAGCAGAGTCATATAATAAATTCAGGTCTACAGCTGGGAAAAGACTTTCAGGTCACTTGTTAATCTTTTCCCCTATTCCTCCACCACTGGATCCACTATTCACATTTCTAAGCTGTCCCTCCAAGGACCCTAAATCTGGTGCATGAGTCAGGGAATCAGAAAAGCACTGTGGTATTGGGGTAGGTATCAGGGATGGTGTCATAACAGAAGGTCAAGAGAAAGGGAGTTATAGCCCTGGAGGTCTCCCAGTAACCCTGTTCATAACAAAGGTTGTAGAGTAGAATGGTGTTCCTGGAACATACTGGGCTTGGTCCTGAGGGTGTCGTCTATACAGTTCCCCAGTGCCCTGGTAGCGGCCAAGCAGGAATAAAAATTAGGTCCCGATCATTTCATTTCATTAAAATGTTCCCACCTTCGATTATCTTTTAGCATAACAGATGTCACAATCTTTTTCCTACATTCAGTTTGACTGAGGAAGAAATTTCAGGTGTGTGCAGAGTCCACTATTCATGATTTAATTTATAGTGTATACATAAGCAGGAACACACAAATAAAGTTATACAAACTTTATATATATGGGTTACACAAAGTTGTCATGACTGTTTGGTGCAGCCATCTAGCGAAATACTGGATTAAATTTTCCTTCTTCTGAGATAACAATGGTAGCACCTTGGTGTGCTTAACATCCGTGTAAATTACAGCTATTATTGTAACAACTTTCAAGATTTCCTTTACAACTATGGAATTTTCATGTGTCATTCTGCCAGAATTCAAGTGAGTAAAGTAGTCTGAGTCTGGTGTGGACAGAGACTAAAGGGAAAAGGAACTGAAGTTATGCTTTTGTGGTAGTCACAGCTGAAATTTAGCCAGATGAACTTTTGAAAGATGATAGACACACCGGCTGAAATTTCAGATGATATATTAAACTGAACAACCTTATATTTTCCCATTTTTAACTTTAGTGATTTTACTAAAACCAAACAAAGTATATAAATAATAGATGCTCAGAGCACCAGTGACTCATGTAGAGTTGGGAGAATTATTCATAGTAAATAAATTATAAGATAAATTTTTCTTTTTTCTGTTGGCAAATTGTCTGTGAACAGTTCATAATTTTCTCAGATTTACTTATTTGAAATTAATCAATTAATTATTCATGTGATTCATTCACAGCTGTATCTTATTCTGAAAGAATTAATCAGAAATCTGTAATAATAGGGAATTACAGGGTCACGATCATCCAAATATTTCATTGAATTTATTTCTGCTCTAGGTCAACTGAGTGAAATTTCAGCTCCAGTTTCCAGACATTCATGTCTGTGAATTTTAAAATCCTTCTTCAATATTTGCTTGTAAGTTCTATATATCTGTGAACATTCCTACTAGTAAATCTCTCTATTAAAATTATTTGTAGAAAACAAACAGGTATTGAGGTAATATTTTCCAGGAAATAACATTGAGCTGGATTTTTAGTGATAGTGAATTTTTTATAGAGCCATAGAATCGATTAGGTTTGAAAAGATCTTTAAGATCATTGAGTCCAACCATTAATGTAACACTGCCAAGTCCACCACTAAACCATGTTCTTCAGTGCCACATCTACACATCTTTTAAATACCTCCAAGGCTGGCAACAAAACCACTTCCCTGGGCAGCCTGTTCCAATCCTTGACAAACCTCCCAGTGAAGAAATTTTTCCTAATGTCCAATCTAAACCTGCCCTGGAGCAACTTGAGGACGATTCCTCTTGTCCTATCGCTTGTTACTTGGAGTAAGAGACTGACCCCCACCTCACCACAACCTCCTTTCAGGCAGTTGGAGAGAGCGATAAGGTCTCCCCTCAGCCTCCTCTTCTCCAGGCTAATCAACCCCAGTTCCCTCAGCCACTCCTCACTAGACCTGTTCTCCAGAACCTTCACGAGCTTCGCTGCCCTTCTCTGTACCCTCTCCAGCACCTCAATGTCTTTCTTGCAGTGAGGGGCCCAAAAATGCACACAGCATTCGAGGGGCCTCACCAGTGCTGAGTACAGGGGCACAATCACCTCCCTGCTCCTGCTGGCCACACCATGGCTGATACAGGCCAGGATGCTGTTGGCCTTCTTGCCCACCTGGGCACACTGCCGGCTCATGTTCAGCCACTTGTCAACCAGCACCTCCAGGATCTTCTCTGCCGGGCAGCTTTCCAGCCACTCTTCTCCAAGCCTGTAACACTGCATGGGGTTGTTGTGACAGAAGTGCAGTATCTGGCACTTGGCCGCCTTGAACCTCATACAGCTGTCCTTGGCCCATCAATCCAGCCTGTCCAGATCCCTCTGTAGAGCCCTCCTACCCTCAAGCAGATCAACATGCCCGTCCAACTTGGTGTCATCTCCAAACTTATCAAGGGTGCACTCAATCCCCTTGTCCAGATCATTGATAAAGATATTAAACAGAACTGGCCCCAATAGTGAGCCCTGGGGAACACCACTTGTGACCAGCTGCCAGTTGGATTTAATTCCATTCACCATCACTCTTTGAGCTCGGTCATCCAGCCAGTTTTTTACCTAGTGAATAGTACACCCATCCAAGCTATGAGCAGCCAGTTTCTCCAGAAGAATGCTGTGGGAAACAGTGTAAAAGGCTTTACTAAAGTCTGGGTAGACAACATCCACAGCCTTTCCCTCATCTGCTAAGCAGGTCACCTTGTCATAGAAGGAGATAAGGTTAGTCAAGCAGGACCTGCCTTTCATAAACTCATGTTGACTGTGCCTGATCCCCTGGTTGTCGTGTACGTGTCATGCAACGCTACTCAAGATGATCTGCTCCATAACCTTCCCTGGCACTGAGGTCAGACTGACAAGCCTGCAGTTCCCCAGATCCTCCTTCTGGTCCTTCCTGTAGAAGGACATCACATTTACTAGCCTTCAGTCAACTGGGACCTCCCTGGCTAGCAAGGACTTTCCGTAAATGATGGAAAGTTGCTTGGTGAGCACTTCTGACAGCTCCCTCAGTACCCTTGGGTGGATCCCATCCAGTCCCATAGACCTGTGTGTATCTAAGTGGTATAGCAGGTCACTACCCATCTCCCCTTGAACTATGGGGCTTCATTCTGCTCCTTGTCCCTGTCTTCCAGCTCAGCGGGCTGGGTACCCAGAGGACAACTGGTCTTACTCTTAAAGACTGTGGCAAAGAAGGCATTAAGTACCTCAGCTTTTTCCTCATCCTTTGTCACGATGTTTCCCCCCGCATCCAATAAGCTTTGTTCATTCCTGATACTCACACAAGCATGCACTTAGGAAACAGTATTAACATTTGGCAAGGCATAAAATGTTCTGCTTATGCTGTGATTCCTGTTGGGAAGAGGAATATTACAGAGCTAAGGAATCAACAGAATGAGGCTTCAATTCCTTCAAGTCCGTCGGTAGTAATTTCAGATGCTGAGAACTAGAACTCCCTAACTGATATTTAACATTGATGGAAAGACAAGTTGAAGTCAAAATAGGTACAAGAAAGAGGAAAGAAAATGGCTACAGAAATAAATCAGTTGCCTTAGGGGGAAAAAAAAAAAAAAGAAAAAAAAAAAAGATGGGACTTCGTTTTCATTTTGGAGAGGAGACGGTTAAGAGGAAATACAATTGAAGTTTATAAAATCATGACAATGACAGAGTATGATCAGTGAGAATTGTTATTTAGCAAATTCATAAAATCTAGAATTTCAGAGATCTCATTGAATCTAGTAGGAGTTCCTCTAAAACAGATGGAAGAAATTATTTTTTTCACAGAACAGGTAGCGAACTTTTGAAATGTGTTGTTGTTATGCAGAGGTTATGCAGACAGATAGTATCAATGTTTCAAAAAGAGATTAGACAAACTCAGAGACGCATAAAATCTGTTCCATAAACAGATACTAGAGAGAATATGCAGGGATGTATACTCTATCCCATATCCATATGAATCACATATCCAATGGCTGTGAATCCCAGGAGAGGAAAAAGGCAGGTGGCCAAACTCACATGTTCTGGTTCAACATCATCCTCCACTGCCAGTGTTACAGACAGGGTATGGTGTAGGACACTTGTCTCACTCAGTAGGATGTCTATCATGTTCCTGTAGCACTTGAAACTTTTCTAGTGTGCACACTTTCAGTTTGTATATTTCTGCTCAGAATTAACATTGGTTCCGTATGTACCATCAGTCAGTTTCTTGCGATCAGGTAGCATGAGGCAGAGGTTATTAAAATTTCAGCACCTTTGCAAAGCAGGGCAAACCCTTATATCGGCATATGTTCCTTAAAGATCCTGTAGGGATTTAGTGGGGCATATTCATGCCACAGCCCCCTCCCCATATAAACTCTGTGCAGTTTCACTGTCTCACAAGATTCTGCATCTTTAGTTGTTAAGCCTGCTGTTTGTGAAAGATGAAGTAATAATTTCATTTGGCAAGCAATTTCTGTCCTTAAGGATTGTCTTATCCTGTGTTTTATTTGCTGGACATGGGAACTGCACATGAACAAGTCCTAACCAGTGTTCAATGCACTGATGTAGGTCTGCCTGAGGTAGCAATGAGAGTAGACCAGAGGAATTCTGAATTATCCTTATTCTGCCAGAGAATAAGGGTCTTACTATCGAAATGTACCTTCAAAGCATGGTCAGCTCACCTGGAAGTTCTTTAGAAAAAAAAAAAGTGTTCACAAAAGCAACAGTAGGAACATTTTTTTAAGATCACAAGGGTCAGAGCAAGCTCAGTTATATAAGCAAGTTTAAAGAAAAAGGTCCTTCCTGGCTCCATAGCTGACATTCTCTCCCATGGCTGACAGAAAGAGAGAAAATATACAGTTTTCCTTTTATGCCTTATGCTTTCTTCCTCATGACATGATCAGGAAAAACAGGGAACATCAGACAATTTTCTGCCACCCATTTGTTTCATGGTAGCAGAGGAAAATAAAAGTGACTCTTGAAGTCTATCCCATCCCCAAATCTCTAACTTATCAAAGGAACACAGAATTCACAAATTCACATACTTCTGAACAAAACAGCTAAAAATCCCCTAATTTTCTACTTTGCCTAACAGTGAGGAGCTGATTACGCTGTTCTGGTTTTTAGCCTGTAAAAGGTACTAATAACTTTCCTACTCAGGCTGCAAGAAAAACGAAGTTCCTTTCCCTCCTCAGCGATGTGCGGTGTTATCATGTCTCTGGCAGTGAAGCCCTGAATGTAAGACTGCAGCAGCAAAACTTCAGCACAATTCATGCAGTTACATAAATTTACTTTCTTGTCAGAGAGATGTTTTCAGTTTAAGGCATACATTTAGGCTATGAAGTAACTGAGATGATCCCTCTCTGTTTATATTTCTTCAGAGACACACTATAACAAACTTTCAATACAGAGGTCAAGCATCAAAGGCAGTTACAGGTTGTTGGCATTCATTTGTCTTCTGGGTACAAAAGAGAACACTTACTCACTTTGAACATGGAAGAGCTGAAGCAGACTTTATATCAGTGTATGTTAGAGGTTAGTTCAAAGAGCATGGAGTATAGCACCAGACTACTGGTCTATAAATGGAGGGAAATACATAAGGACAGGAAAAAAAAAGTGAAAGAAAATAAACCCTACAGTATCTGCAGAGATGCTTGTTACAAGTAAGAGAAGAAAAATTTTTAAAGGATGAAAACTTTTACTGAAACTGTAAATAGACATATATAGCGCGGATTAAATTGCAACCTTGTGTAAAATATCATGCTAACAGGAGAAGAAAAAGAATGAAGTAGATGCTTGCAATGCCTCTTCCTCTCGAGGGGCTTTGCTTACTCAGCACCATCAAAAGGGCTCCAGGCATAGCAATAGAAGCAGGACTGTAGTTACCCGGGAAAGTAATACTGAATGCCCTTTAGAATATGAGGGCTTTTAGGGTTCAGTGAAAACTGAAAAGGCTTTTCAGCATGTCTGGACTTAATTTTAAAATTAGATTTCTAAATTTTCATTTAGCTCTATCCTAATGAGATGCCTAATTTCCATCTTAGGTCTAGGACAAAAATATTTCAGATGCTTCCTTTGTTTCTCTAGTGTTCTCTGTTCCTCCCAAGTTGACATATGACATACTTCTAGAACTAGAAGTTATGTTCTTTGTTTGGAGGTAAACAAGGTGCTTGAATCTTTATTTCAACTAAATTTAGATTAATATTTTCTTCTGACCTTAAATTCTAGTAACATCTACACATTCATGGCTCTACAGTTGTGCCTGTAGATACCTATCTTTTTGAGGCCATAATCAAGTTCTTCTTTTGGAGATCTTGCAATTTGTCACAGAAATCTTAAAGTCTAAACTTCACCAAGAAAATCCCAGTGTTAACAGTTTATTCACTAATGACAGATTAAGCCCCATATAAGGAGTAAGATCCTGTGTAGTACCTGCAGTTCAGTTACACAAATTTTGAGAACTAAAGTGTTCCTTTAAGTGATACATCATCTGTGAATACACCCTTTGCTCATGGTTGAATTCACCTTTGAAGAATATGACAAATTCTGTTATTAGATCAAGTAGAATCACAGAATAGTTTGGCTTGGAAGGGACCTCTAATGGCCATCTAGTCCAACCCCCCTGCAGTAAGCAGGGACATCTTTAGCTGGATCAGGTTGCTCAGAGCCCCATCCAACCTGGCCCTGAATGTCTCCAGAGACAGGGCTTCTACCACCTCGCTGGGCAACCTGTTTCAGTGCTTTGCCACCCTCTTTTTCCTTATATCCAGTCTACATCAACCCTCTTTTAGTTTAAAACCATTACCCCTTGTCCTATCGCAACAGGCCCTGCTAAAAAGATTGCCCCCATCTTTCTCATAGACCCACTTTAAGTATTGAAGGGTCTCACTCAGGTCTTTCTGGAGCCTCCTCTTCTCCAGGCTGAACAACCCAGACTCTATCAGCCTGTCCTCATAGGAGAGCCTATGTGCTCCTGCCCCCTGAGAATCTTCATGGCCTCCTCTGGACCTGCTCAAGCAGGTCCATGTCTCTCTTGTGCTGGGGGCCCCAGAGCTGGACGCAGCACTGCAGGGGGGGTCTCACCAGAGTGGAGTAGAGGGGGAGAATCACGTCCCTCGAACCGCTGGCTGCACTTCTTTTAATGAAGCCCAGCATACAGTTGGCCTTCTGAGCTGCAAGCACAGACTGACAGCTCATGTCCAGCTTTTCATTCACCAGTACACCCAAGTCCTTCTCCGCAGGGCTGCTCTCAATCCTTTCACCCCCCAGCCTATACTGATACTGGGGATGGGTGCTGGTCCCAATATGGACCCCTGAGGGACACCTCTTGTCACTGATATCCATCTGGACATTGAGCCGTTGACCACTACCCTCTGGATGTGACCATCCAATCAGTTCCTTAACTACCAAACAGTCCCTCCAACAAGTCTGTATCTCAAATTTAGAGAGAAGGAGGTACTGTGTCAAAGACCTTACAGAAGTCCAGATGGATGACATCCATAGGTCTTTCCTTGTCCACTGATGTCCAGCGATGACCATTCCTGTGTGAATAGGCTCTGCTTTCACTTGTGTCTCCAACAACGCAGCACGGACAGTTGATTTATATGCAAAACTCATTTTTGTTAGTACATTCTTAGCTGTATATTTATTGTTAACTAAGCAACATATAAAAATTTTGAGTGCCCTTATGTGGGATTTTCATATAATACCTCTCCCCATACAGCAGGCATTTCTGTATTTGAAAAAAAAAAAAGAAAGAAAAGATTATGTTTTATCCTTCTGTAGACTGTATGACAGTGGTGCTTTAATTTAACCAGCTCAACTATCATGAATGAAGCTACTATACTTGAATTTGTTAAGTGGAGGAAATTCATCATGACAGTGTTCTTAGGTCAGCCAGTGGACCAAAATATGAAACAAAAGGTGCCTAAGCCAGAAAGTTATCAAGAGCTCAAAGCTGAAGATCTGAAATCACAGCAGCAACATCTTTTGTAACGTTCAGCTCTGCAACTTTTGAAGTTTTATACCCAGCTCCAGGAATGGAATTTACAAGGTCAAATGAAGTATTTGAAACTCCTAAATACATAAATTAATTAGGCAAAGTGAAGTGAATGGACTGGGATTCATAGTAAACAGCATGTTGAGCACAAAGGTATTTAAACTAGCCAGTAAGAAACAACAAAAGAAGGATCTGTCTAAAACTCAGCCTCCTTCATGGAAGCCTATATCACTGGCTTTTCACACAGACAATTTTTGCATAGCAGCTCACTGGCTCTTGCTTATGAAATTAAGAACTTCCTCAGCCAGTGAGAGGTTTTTACACATTTATCTACATTATGCATGTATATAGGTATAACCTCACCACCAGCTAATCTGGTGTTATGGATAAAAATTTTCCCTAGTTAGTGAAATACTCTGCAATTCTTAATGCAAAATTCATAAGGGAAGAAAAACCGTGAGACAGAACAAGCATGACCTGGCTTAGTAAGCAGTAAGTTGGCTTGAAAAGCAAATTTTTAAGTATTATGAAACATAACAAAATCAATTGCCTGCATTTAGGAATGTTAGGCTCTGACATACGCTTGTACGTTGGTTCACTTGGTCATGTAGTCATATGAATAGTGAGACAATTTCTTCACGAGGTCACCATCTGCACTCAGCCTCAAAGCAAATGGAACATTTCTCAGTGTTAAAGAGGCCAGTACAGCAGCCAACATAGTAGCAGAAACCACAATATAAACAGTAAAAGAAAAGCCACAAGCAGGAGTACGTATGTATTTGAAACAAAGCGCCTACGGTGGAGAACTTATTTGCACAAAGAGAATATGTAAAGTGTTTGGGTGAACAGGATTGGAAAGGATTACAGTTTTCCAGGGTGCCAAGGGAAGAATATCAATTTGTGAAACATCTCAAGTCCTACAGGGCTAGGATCATAACAAGTGAAGAGGATTTTAATGTCATGCTTCAGGGAATAAAGAAGTTAGGCCACTTGCCCCAAGATACATGCTTCTCATAGGAGAAACCATTCCATCCTCTGACAGAGGATAGAAATAAAGTTTAATAGGCTCACAACTCCGGAAATTATAGCATGAGGAGAGAAACAGAAAGAGTAAGTCTATAAACTGGTCGCTGTAAGTGAAAAAAACAGATCTCACATTTATACATAGACATGAATTAAAGAGAAGTATTTGTCATTGTCCTAAAGCAGGAAGTGAAAGGGAAATTGTGGGAGAAATGGTTGACATCGCTTGTTTTTCTAAGTTTGATTAATCAGGGAGGTTCAACTGAAGCGCTTAAAAAATGGGACATCCGTTCAACACTGCTGTGAAAAACACCATAAATTGATTTATATACAGCACCAATGACATTTCACAGCAAAATACAACATTTACTGCTCTAGAACTTACATTAAGACCTACAGAAGTGACATTTGATTTGGGAAAAGTGGTAGAAGGCTGTGCCTGGTGGCTTAAGACAGCTTTGGAAAGAGCAAGAGCGGTTGCATCAACAAGTCTGAGTAATGGAAGTGACATTTCAGGAAGAGAAATGAATATAGTCAACTCTATGGGCAGTTCACAACATAGCATGGGCCAACCCCCAAATCTGTCCTCCAGAAATTATGAAACAGGCCTTGCAGAATGATGAACTACATAGAAGAAGTTTGTCCAACCTCTTTGAACCAGCAGACAGAAAACAATAGTAAAATGATACTGGATAGCTTAAAATTTTTGATGATGTGTTAAATGAGCTGAAGGGATAATGAAATACCCTAACACAAAGGTACTATAATAGTAAATGAAAATCAAAGCAGCACATATGTAAGGAGAGTACAGACACATCACAAATAAGTTTTCACTATCTTACAATATGGTACTGGATCAAAAGAAGAAACCCTCAGGCCCCTGGACTAGCTCAGGACACCTGTAACCCTAATATTTAATTCCTTTGTTTAACAGTCTGGTTATACATATTTGAAACATTCCAGAATCCTAATTTGGCTTGTAAACTGTTATTATTTTTGCACTGGAAGAGGAATAGAAGATGTGAAAGACTGGAACTTTAAGAGGTTTTAGCAAGAAGTTGGAGCTGACTATTATGCTGAGACTCCTGGTGTATAACATTGATTGGTCGGAAAAAAAAAAAAGACTCTGTCAGCCTCCTTGTCTAAGAATGATTTCTGAACAAACATAGCTTTCCCATATGAGGTGATGGTTTAAAAATAGGAATATATATTTACCACATACAGTTTTCTACGAGTGAAGCAGTGACATCAAACACGGTAGTTGTTGGCTTATTTAAAGTTGACTTCTTAACATGGACACTGCACTCAGTGTGACAGAACACAGTTAAGAGCTGAGTAGTAAAATTCAAAAATTTTCCATGTATACAGAAAAAAAAATAATGGTAGGTTGAACCATTCCCAAAATTAAAGTCATAATAATTCTGAGCAAATGACTGCTTTTAACAGTTATTTACTATATTTTATAGCACAATGTTAACCTAAGCCATAAAACATAATGACTTGGACGGCAAAAGTGGCAGCACGTTTTAATTTTCATTCCAAAAATACTAATACATACCGGTTTTAATTTTTGCTTTAGTGCTTTGTATTTAATGTGCAGGAATTTGTTGTAAATTGCTATAAAAATTGGAATTAATTTCTGAAGCAAAATAAAAACAAATTATTTCCTTCTGACCCCTTCAACCATCTCCTGGACCCATAAAACAGTTTCTTTTACTGAACTACTCATGAAAAATGTAGTCTTTTTCCAAAGTAAAATTCTCTGCAGTGATGTGCCAAGTGATCTGATCATAACGAGGGAGCTGGGTAACCATGGAGTTTGTTTTCCATCTACTTCATAATTACATCGCTTATAGTTCATGTTTTTAGCCTGCAGCTAACCACGAAACCTTTTTCAGCGTGTCTGACAGCCAAATCAGTTTTTCTGTCCTTGGTCTCCACAGCAGCAGTGGTTGGTTGTAGCCTTTCTGATGGGTAAGTGGTCTGAGGCACAACACCTTGTGCCTAATTGAAGCTAAAGTACTGTACAAGGTGAAAATCAATGTGTGGAGGGGAGAGAGAGCAGTAGAAGCTGTCAAATACCATTTCTGACAAGCACTTTTGGCTGTAAAGGAAACACAGGCCTCTCATAAGATGGAAAATTGTGGTTCTAAGTCTTTGTTTATTAGGTGTTCTCATTCTCAGCTCCTAGGAAAATTAAGTAATTGAGGCAGTTTGATTGTTCTTAACAATGAGCAGAGTCACCCAAAAATTTGACAGTGACAGTGGCCTTTACTCAGAGATCTGCTCAGAAAAGAATAAAGCAAGAACTAAACACCTCACAGATTGTTTGGAATACAAATAGTGAAGAGAACAAGAAGCAGGGAAGGAAGACTTTCTAGATTCCCTTCTAACCAACAGGAAAGAACGAGATGAAAATCTGAAGATGAAAGGCAACTGATGAGACTGGCAACAAAAATGAGAAAATTCATTATTTCTGAGGAACAAAGAGAGTGAAAACAGAATATTAAGACAAAAAATGTGTGAAAGCAGACTCTGATAAGCTCACAGTTTTGTAAGTAAACTCTTATGGAAAATAAATCTAATGAGGTAAAAAATGAGTTCTGAAAAGTTAGTTATTGCTTTAAAAATTATATGAAGGGCACAAGTGTAAATGACGTTGTGTTGGATGAAGGACAGTAAGTGAAATTAGTGATAATGAGTTTTTCAATCACTTAAAATTTAAGAATTAAGAATAACGATGTAGAAACTAGGTAATTTATGAGGGAGCTTAAAAGAATAGTTGGAGCATGAGGAAAAGAATAGAAGAGCCAGGGCTCAAAACAGATGACTGCTGGCAAGAGACGTCAGTAGTAAGAAGAACACTAGCAAAAGGGCTGGCCACTTCTCAAGGGAGCAGAAAGTTATAACCATATGATATCAAGAAACCAAAAGCAATTTTAATGTCTTTTTTGCTCCAGTCTTCACTAAAAAGGTCAAGTTAGTCAAACAGGCAATGCAGTTAATGCTCGTGACAAAAGGATAAGGAGCCAGGCTATAGAAGGGTGAGAACAAGCCTGAGATTTCTAAGTCAGCTGGACACGACCCTTTCCACTCCAAGGTACGTAAAGAAATAATTTTATTAATGTCAGAGGCATTAGAAGTCCTTCTGGAAAACTTGTGACAATAAGTGAAGTTCCAGAAGACTACTATTGGACACCTTTAAATGTGCAGGAGGAAAATAGGAATTACAAGCAGTCAGTTTAGCTTCACTCATAAATGAATTACAAAATTTGTAGAAAGAGAGAAGATAATACGGACGCAAACAAAAGCCAACATAGCAGTCAAATGTGTCTCATTTTCTTCTACAAGACGAGCAGCCTTTGTGTGTGGATGAGATACATTGTCTTGACGTCAACAAAATACACACAGTTGTAAGACAGCAAACCAGGGACCAGTGTGCTGAAATATCTTGGAAAAATTATATTTTCAGTAGTGGATCAGAAAACAGATATTGTCAATTTCCAAAAGGCAAACAGCACACTGGGGTGGGGGGGAGTAAGTAGGTGTCCTTTCCCAGAACATGCAAGGCCTCAGCCCAAGTGGCCTCTTCTCTCCCCACTTACATGGAGAAGGCAATGAAGAATGGTAACAGGTCTGAGAGAAGGTACTTACAGAGAATGTTTGAAACATTGGGGTTGTTTAGTTTGAAGAAGATATATGGGGTAATAAGTACCTGCTGTGCAAATGTGACTGAGAAGAGCAAACGAACAAATAGTTCTCCGCACTGAGTGTGGGTAGGAAAGGAATAAAGGCTTTAAACAGGGAGAAGAAATTACGCTCCAGACTAGGAAAAAAACTTCCTAGAGGGAGTATCAGATAAGAGCAGGAATCGCTTTCCCAGAGAGACAGTAGAAATCTTCGTTTTTAAAAGCAGATTAGGCAGACATTTTCAACACCGTAAGTGAAGTTAACCCAACCCGAGAACATGGAAGTGGATTGGATAACCTCAATTTCCTTGTATGTCTACCTCCCGACTGCTGAGGGGAGGGCAGGAGGAAAAAAACAAAATCAGTTCAAGGTAGAAGACCTTACAGAATGAGAAGACTGGGTACAATTCATCACTGTGCAAAAAGTAAACACCAGGTCTGTGTAACATGAAGGTTTCCCTGAAGTCCCACAGATTAAGTGGTGCTTAAGTGCTCTACTGGAAATACACTGACCTTCACAACAGGAACTTTCCTGTCTCTTCCAAAACAAAGTGAATCAAAACCTCTAAATTGCTCTCATTATTTTAATTTAATCTTGTTTACTATGATATTGTCACGAACTAACCAAAACAAAAGCCTTGTTATGTTAGCTACTACATTAAGAGCAGAAGAGTGGATAGTCCCTGCACCAGAGAGCTTACAGTTCGAAGGTGTACGCAATTTATTCTTCCTGCTTTCCTAAAGACAATTCTCATCTACGTGAAGGTGGAATACTTTATCTTTGAGATCTCTGAATATATGTGAATAGGTGTTTCTATCAGTAAAGATATACTACTTTATATCTGAAATCTCAAGGAAAATTGTTTTGTTATCACCCTGTTTTTCAGTGTTTAGTGTTTTCTACAATGAACATTCTAAAAGTTGAACTGTTTGTAGACCATTTTAAATAAGTCAGCTTCTGAGTGTTTTGAGGTTCAAGGAATTATTATTTTAACCATTTTCTCTATGTAAGATGTCTTTGCACTTGGAAAAACATTCTACTAATTTGCAAGTACCAGTACTTCAGAACAGAACTAAATACAATAGCTGTATCACACTAGAAATTGTTGTCTGTCATTTCTGAATTACATAACCTGTATCTTCTCTTTCCAGTCTGAAACTGATTTGGTAAGCCAATATGGTTTTAATCTGGTCCAAATTTCATTCATGTCTATTGTCAAACATGCCATATCTTTAATTTGAGCTAAAGAAAACAACCATTCACATGAAGAACACATTGTATGAAATGACTGTATGGGTTTCAACTCTCTTAAACTTAATTGTTTTACCTTGATGTTTTTCAAAACTGTCCACATACTTTCAAATTATTGGAGTGGTTTTGCTGAATTGTTAGCATTTTAAAGTATATTCTTTCAACACAGTTTTGCTGGAGCATGGAGGAAATGAAAGCAACATTACAGCATTAGAGAAACAAGGCTCATGTGATAGAATGTACTTGCAATGTGAATGAAACAAATATGCGAGTGTTGTGTGCCCTTTTCTAGAGCACCCATCACAAGACAGTACTGTGTGCATGACTTTTGTCTCATAATATATGAGAAAATGTGTTTTTAAAAAAATTTACTATTGCTAAACATGGGATTTCTGTTATAAATGCCGTTGTATTAATCCCAAGGGGTTTTTCTCACTGTGTACATTGTCTGCTTGAGTAACTATGATGTGATCTTCCTTTTCCTGCTTCTTCAAAAAGGTAATGATTTATGACATCTAAAAGTTATTGTTGAGCTAACCTCCAAATTATATAAGTTTTTCTGAAATAATTCCTAGCATTTTCTCATTACAGACAATGAGTAACTTAAACTAATACTAACCAAAGAAGATCATAGGTTTTCCTGTAAAACTGACAATTTAGTTCTTTTACAGTGTGTTGTAGCTACACTTACCATATTTATTGATGTATGAACTTAATGTTGGGGTTTTTTTATCCTTTTCTTTATCCCCTTTGTAATCAGCAGTCTGAATTTCTGCAATATTACAAATGGCTACTTTCTGTTTGCCAGTCTTTATCTGTGGTTCTTCTTCTCTCAGTCTTAATATTTTCATTTATATATTTTCTTCTTATAAGAGAGGTGAAATATCAATATATTATTCTAGGTCCAGTTATTTGGCTTTATGCATATACATACTCCCCTTAACTCTAGTGGAGCAGCTAATGAACCTAATCCCCCACACTGCTTACCACTGCGCTTGTTTTAACCTGCTTTGTTGAGTAAGGACAGGCTGAAGCATTTGTGTAAAGTTGGCTGTGTGCTTTAGTGATTTATTGAAGCAAGCTATGTCTGCAAAAGCAGCTGTATATGTAAGTGTTTGCAAGAGAAAAAGTTTTCTGCAGTAACACCTATGCAACTAAATCCATGATACCACTAAAAAAGCCACAACAAAAGGTGTCTGGATTCATGGAGAGCTTGAATTAAACTCAGTAATAGATCAGAGTCGTGGAAGCTCCTCCTTGGCCTGCTTACAAATATTAGTAATAATACATATATAAAAACATGAAATGTATACAACATTAATGTTATGTAGTTGATAAAGTATGAATCTAGACAGTAATAAGGTAATTGCAACAAAAATATATTCTGAAGTAAAGCTTAGTACTTTGGAAAAAGCATTTCAAGTGGAATTTCAAATGAAAATATTTTATTATTTTATTTCCACGTTACACTAGAAAAAACAGACAATATTTCAAAATTTTTCATTGAATTTGATTGACAGCTCAATTTTAAGGCTTGCAACTTAATGGGTTCATTACCTTACAATGAACCCATTAATCTGTGTAATTCATTTATAAAGCTGAAAATCTGACCAAGGCTTGTTCTTATAAACAGGAGGTAGCAGTTTCCCCTCACTTGATTCAATTTTTTTAAATGTATTTTAAAAATATATATATTATGTGTTATATAGTAGAATATATAGTTTTATAGTTTGCAATAGTTGTAGATTTAAGTGTATATTTTATGTATATGTTTTAATTTGAAATTGGGAAAATACATATTTGTGCACAGTTTCCCCTTAGTTTAGATATTCTTCAAAGACACTACAGTGAAGTGACAAGGCACAAAATCTGTTTGCACATTTGAGCAATTAAAAATGATACAATATTGCTGCTTCCTTTATGCAAATGAGAAATGAAATAGCCTTGAGATGATTTAGATACACCCATAAATCAGACAAGCCAAACAAAGTAAGCTTTGCTTTGCACAGATGTGACAGCCAGATGTGGCTCTGCTTTTTATTTCATAGCTGTAATCTGTACTGGATTTAAGTTATTTCCTGAAAAACAAGGCATGCACTCAAAGCTGAAACATCACTAGTAGCTTCAGATCAGTACTTGTTTTTAGCAGGGATCATTTCTCTGTTTGGACTCTTTTTCTCTGGGGAAGAGGTGGAATAGAAATTGTTGTTTCAGGGCTTTTTCTTAAGAGTTCTTAAGAGAGGCCAGCTTATTTCATGGCATTCAGATAGTAGGATCATTCTTTAGCTTTCTGTTTGTTTAAAAGATTCATTCGAATTATTAAATAGTTTTTGGCAAGGGGGACAAAATGTTTTCACTGCAACAGGTTTGTTTTTATACCACATTAACTTATTGCTTTTTTAAACCATAATTAATATATATCCCAGGCTGATTATGTTTTAGTATAGAGAAAGTGTATTATTAGCAGGCTCCTTTGGTGAAACAGGAAGCTTTCACGGGTTTCAGTTTTCACATTTTTCACTCTATACACATAGTAATGCCTTCTCTAGAATTAAGAGACCCAGATTTCTCCTTGGTATGCACGCTCTTCCAATCACAGGTAAGAGGTGAAATTTTGTCCTCAATTACGCGAGCATGATCTCTAACAACGTCATGCCAATTTTTACAGAAGTTATGAAGGCAAACTCTAGAATTGCAGCTGTGATCGCCTGTATGAGGTGCAGGAAAAGTGCTGTCGTGTCTCTGTGCACTGTACAATCCTTATTCCTGTGGCCCTGTTAGTGAATACTCCATATCCAATCCCTTGTTAACAGATGCTCTAGAGCTAACTAACACCTGCCTGTTCCAAATGAGCAAAAAACACTTAGGTGCTTGATGGTGGGAACCCAAGACACTGATGCTTTCACAGTCAAAACAGTAGGCAACCACCTTCCACTTGCAGATGGATGAGGCATAAAGATGACCTTAAGATATACAGTGCGTCAACTTTGTTTAGGCTTTCCTATTCAGCTGCTTTCTGCGGGCTTTTCCTCTGTCCAGACACCGCTCTTCCTGGATTGCCCAGCAGCTACTAGGCAGTCCTCACCTCTGAACCTCCCAGCTCTATCAGTCGTGTGTTCTGAGACGACGGGTAAATAGTTGTATCAAACTGGATTCTGCTTGTCAGGGGTTAGGCACTCTGGAGAGCCTCTCTCTTCTGATCGCACACAACCGGCTTTGCGGAGTTGACTGAAAAAACATTTGTTCTAGTCCTTTTTCTCGCGCATGCTATGTTCTAAACAAAAGGTCTGCTTGGTAGCATGTTTGTAGATTTTCAAGGCTTACTTTAACTGTAGCTAATACAAGTCATACAGGCTTGTAAACTTTGATTCATTTTAGGGGTTTATGATGCCCAGTTATTTATGTGGAAGCATTTTGGTAGGGTAGGAATAGGATCAGTTTTCTTTGCCCCTTTATAAAGACATATTCTTGAGCGAACACATAGTAATGCTATCAGCTAGACCAAGGATATAAAGACCTGGTTTGATGTCCTTCCATTAGAAAGTAACATGGGCATGAAGTGTGATTGTCCAGCTGTCTTAGAGTCCCCTGTGCTCAGATTATCGGAACGTGATTTTGGACATGGTCATGGATTAAAAACTGACAGCCTTATTACAGCTTCTTCAGTTGCAGCATCCACCGTATTAAACTAACTTTAAGGGTCTTTCCAGGGTAGACCCCTTTCCCTTTTTTTTTCGCCCTTTTTTTTTTCATTCCATCATTTGATGAACTTTAAAGCTGGTCAGCTATTTACATTATCTATATTTCATATTTAGTTTTTGTTAGGTATTCTTGTTTTGTGTAGCATGGGTAGTTCCTGCTAATCTGAAAAAAAGAATAGGCAAATGTAATTTGTTTATTCAGGCAGGTAGGGGGTTAGCAAGGAAAGCAATGTTGGCACAGGACAGCGCTCAAGTGTAATGACTTGGTGTTAATTTAAAGCCAGACTCAGAGAGTGGTCAGATTCCAATTCATAATGTGTCTAAATAGATTGGCCTGGAAGTCTACACTGCTTTCACTGTTCTTTTCCAAAAAGTGGTTCACGCTGGAACCTGGTAAAAGGGCAGTCTATGGCTGCACCCCACCTAGGATGGTTCCCTGGTAAACAAGTGTCTCTTAGTTTGTCATTACAAGGACTACGCGCCCTTTTTTTAAGTCTGTTTACTAAATTTATAATCCTAGTTTCATTTTGAAAAGTCTCACATAAACAAGCTATCAGAAATACAACTGGAGACTTCCCTTCATGATAGCCCTACTTACTATTGCTGCTTTTCCCTTCAGTCCGTCACTTGCATTCATCTCCACTACGGTGACCAATGTCCTTCGTTCATCACCTCATAAATCAAAAATTTTAAACTTTTTTATATATTTCAACACCAAAAACTTGGGGTTTTTTTTACAAATGGCAATCCTGGATGCCACTGAGTATTTAGATCTTGGGTTTATGCTCAAAATACAGAATTTCAGAACACAGACTTCAGAGAAAGATCTGACTGGCTAGAAAAAGGTGTACTTTAAATACAGAATGTGGTTGTTTTAAATCACAGTATTTTTGAGAAAGACTACATGAGCCCTCTGTAGATGTCTTTATAATGAGCTTCCACATTAATTTTAAGAAATCAGTATGATGTGCTGCTTGCAGATTATAATGTAATTCTGTAATACAAATTAGATCAGCTTTGAATGTCTTTGAAATGTAGTGTGTTAAAAATGGTATGTACAGGTTAAAAGATACAGATTCAGAACACCGGGATTTACATGAAATTATCACACATGCTTTGATAGAGTCCTAGACTGATTCAAAAGAGCAAGTTTCATATGAAGCTGTCTCATTTTCTTTGATAGCCACCTTGATCTTTATGCAGTCATCTATTAATTATATTACAGATAAGGTAAATAAAAGTGTTGAAATATTGAGATCACAGCCTCCTTTTTTCTTGTGAAGACTAAAGGTATGCTTCTATGAAGTCAGTGAGCAACGGGGGATGATAAAGGTATTCTTCAGCTGTCAGACTGTATTTATTTTGACACGTGACTGAAAGATCTAGAGTTCAATAGCTAAGAGCATAACTGAAAGGGTAAAACTTATATGTGATCTAGACCAAAGGTGCTGTAAGACAGTCTACAGATTTTCCAGGGCCAATGTGCTAGATAACACTATGAAGAAACCTTGCTGGCGGAATTATATTTCATTTAGTTTTCAAAAGATTGCGCTGTAAGTCCAGTCCTGCAATGTGCTGGTCACACCGTCCAACTGCCACCAACGTCACCGTGCATTCCAGCTTGTCTCCTCTTCTTTTGGCCTCTCCAATTTCCCCACACAAGCAGCTCCGAGGCTTTAACCCTGTTAGCTCTAGAGGAGCCCATCATGGTTATTGCAGACTAAACATAGGAAATTTGCTTATTTTATCAGCGTTCAGGATTTAGCAGCCCGGAGTTTTGAATATAGCAATTTTTCAACCATGGGTTTGTTTTTTTTTTTTAAGGCAGCAACTTTTAGCTAATAAGCTACTGTGTCACAGTTAAACAGTTGTAGCTGCAGAGTACTCTGTCTGAAGAAATTGGCTTATCTGCTTACTCTTTAATTCAGAACTTTCCAAAAGCAAAGTCCTTCACTTTCAGTAAGCCTAAATAGAAATGTCTAAACTATAAAAGGTATTTATCTCTGTGGTGACGGAATTTTCAGCTGAACTAAATGCATTTGCTCAGTTTAATATTTAATTTTGGTGTTCTGCCCTCTGTAGAGACAGATAACAGAACCTGCCACAAAAAAAAAAGCAATTAAATCATGGATATATCAGCTAGAACAATAGCTTTATTTAAACAAACATACAAGTCCCTATACAATGTCATCACCCAGTGCAATAGGTTTCATTCAATTCATTGCCTATACAGACATTGGCATTGTGAGAAGATGACTCCAGACATTTTTTTTTTTATTAGGAGGTGTTCACCTATACTTTGAATCTGATATCAACATAACTTTTGATGATCTCCCACTGAAAGCAAACCCCTATGTCTCAGCTGACGTGTTAAAAACGTGAACTAGCAATAGACGACTTCAGATCCTCATGTGCATTAACGGTGTATTTCTCCTTTAAGGGATTCTTTTTCTAGTTCTGTATGCTTCAGTTACAGTCTTTAAAGGGTTTATTTTCCAAACATGCATATCATTCCTACCACCATTGATGATATTTATGCTACAAATGTATGAAGAGGGAAAACAGTCCTTACGCTTTTAAAAGTAGTTTATACAAATATTGCAATAGTAAAACTATTCAGAACCCTGTCCAGTATTTTTCTGTACTAAAGTTCTTTTGTAAACTCACTTTGTAGTCAAGACAGATGAGTTTTTTGTAAGTTTATTTTTCTCAAACCAAGGAATGCAATTAGGTGACTTTTATCTAAAACATAAATCTGCTGACTTGCTGTTAAAGTTTTGGAAAATGAGGAAGTAGGCAATAGCTGTAGCAAAAATTGCCCAGACTGCAATTGTATAGGTGCTTACTCCTAATTTTGTGGTTTGCTCTTTAAAGACACTATATGGGAAAACTGTGTAAAGTGTACAGTGGCTATATGCAAGCAAAAGAGAGCGTGGAGAAGAAAGGGAAGAAAGATGGACCCAAATCCCCTACAGGGAAATACATAGAACACTATAAAAACATTATTCATCTTACAGGATGACCAGGTGGTATCCTCTGCTAGAGGGGTCTTCCTCAAAGCCACTGTGATGATTTGTATGTTGAGATCATCTTTGGCACAAGACAGAGCAGTAATATTCATGCTAATCTAGAGAAGGGAGACAATGAGATAGGTATGTTTTCCACAAAACAGAACTGGAGTACTGCCAACAGATGATTAGCAGTTTGGCCTATGAGAAAGTAGCTTCAACAGGTTTCCTTTCATAAGCTCAATTTACTCTAAAAAACATCTTCTAGTGGGTATGAATGTCCATTGCTGTTCTGGCCTTTGGGTGATTTCTGTAAAATTGTCAAAACTGAAAAGTGATGTGGGCTTATAAGTCACAAGCATGCTTGACATTTTTGAAAACTACACCCTGAACTACATATCAGACCACACAAGATATGCTTGTATGGACAGCTAAAAAACATCCAGACCTTGCTATGCAGATTTACCCTTTTTGGTTGTTGGGGTTTTTTTAAACTTTGAGGGGAAAAAAAAAAAAAAAAAAACAATTTTCATAAATCCCAGAGTATGCCCATAGAAATACTTTAATTTTTAGACACTTTGCTGTAGTAGGAAAGTAACATATCATGCTTTTATTGAGCATGTTTATTGAACAATTCTTTCAATCATTAATTTCTTCTCTTTCCCTCCAGATTAATTCACATATACAGCAATTCATATAGACTCTCACCCATTGTTTGGATGCTTGGGTTTTTTTTGTTTGATTTGTTTTGGGTTTTTTTTTAATTGTTTAAACAACAACAACAACAAAAAAGCATCTCTAAGTCATCCACTGAAGTATCAAATTCAGATGCAAAGACTTTCCAGATCAGCTCCAAATGGTTCTGGATTGTCTGACACAGACCAACACCTCATACTACAACAGCCATGATATGGTCTAAGAAAAACACAAGCCACAAACCAGCTAGGGACACCGGACTTGTAGCCACAAATACCTTTTGATGTTCTAAATTGATCTTTGCCCTCCCTGCAGCCCCGAGAGCTGGCACTGGCAGGCTACTTGTTGATGCACACAGGCACGAAGCTTGTGATAACACCATGAGAGTCATTAGAGAGGGGCTGACATCGGGTGACCTAGGTGGCAAAACAATCTTCAAGTAGAACATGGGCCTTCAAGGGCAAGTAGCAGATGAGCAGGATTTTTTTTTCTGGTTCATATGTTTTTTACTTCAGTACCTCTTTTCCATTTTTTCCAACCAGTTCTTTCATCTCCTAAGGCCTATATTGAATAACAAACAAAATCCACTGATTTTTGTTTGGATTGACTGTGGCTGAGCCCTTAGAAGTAGAACACTGAGGTATTTGTTAGCTTTTTTTACACAGTTTTTATCTTTAGTATAGTTTTCTTTCAATATGCATAGTTTCCATGTTAAATGTAGGTCTATCACACATGACTATATTACAGAACATATTTTTGAAGATAAGCTAACAGTTACGTTTTTCTGCTTGGTTAAAAACGGTGTGCCTTTGTTTGAAAATAGGTGTTTCCTTGCAGGAAAAAGCTATACCCACAAGATTAAAAGACACAGCAAGATACAATATCTAAGATCAGTTGGGGAATTCTGAGACAATGTTGTACTGATAAATTATTAGAAGACCTTGACTTATCATACGTTTTGAAAGGTCATTCACCTTATGATAACAAAGGCTGACACTCCAGACCCCAGCTTCCTCTTCCAGATACTAAGCGTCTGAGAAAACCCAGGAGTGTAGCACACCAGACTACTCAACAGATGTCTGCAACCGGTGTCCTTAGATCAAGCTTCGTCTACTTCTTGGCATACCCAATTCCAACACTATAATGTTTGTATTTACATATGGTGTGTACCATTTCTGTACGTGCTTTTCAATACAAAAGTAAGCTTCAAAAGGAATTCAAATGTCTTGGAATGCATTTATATATATCTGTAGTACACAAATAAGACAAGAAATAGTCAGTCATACCACCTTTCTGCTAAATCCACAAAATATCCAACTAACACACACACACAAAAAAAATTTGCAGCAAGTATAGGTACATTTAAAGCTGATTAGAAGGTAGAAATGATACACATAATAATCATGCCATTTTTACAGTATTTCATTCTTGTCCTAGTTTTCCTGCAAGCTAGTCACGGGATGCCCCTGCAACTGCCATTGATATACTCACACAAGACCTTCTGAAAGTTTGTCTTTCTCTAAAAATACACTTGAACTAGCTGAACTTCCTGATCTACTTCTTTCCCCAAAATAAACGACGATTGAGATCTGTTTATATTTGAGAAGAAGCTGCTGTGAGTATCCTTTAAGTGCTTTTGTAGAAGTGCATTTAACTGCACATGTTATTCTAAGTTTTGCATTTGCAATATTCCCAATATGAAAACTTGAAAGGATTTAACTGGAACATAAAAAGAGCAATATCCTTAATCTGATATATTAGGATTTAGTAATTGTATTTAATATTTTACAATTTATGAAAATCATGAATTACGATAGATTATTTTGGAAAAGGTCCCATGTTATTTGTTCCCTAATAGTCCCAGGGACATTATATTATTTCCAAAAGAAATACAAACCTTATTTAAAAAAAACTTGAGAAAGTTAGTGTGTATATGTCTAGAGAGGTTACTTTCCTTTTTATCTTTTTTTTTCATCCAAATCCTGATTTCTTTGCCTTTGTCAGCTTAAATTAGGCTTTTAATGTTATTTTAACGTTTTGTATTTAATATGCACTGAAAACGGTCTGGGCCTAATGTTAGCACAGCTGTGAAATTTGATTTTTATCCTCTTTGCTAAAAGACTTGTGGGAGTATAAAGATTTTTATAACAATGCTTCCTAAGGAGGTAAAAATAATCTATATAATACCACTTTAAAAAAAAAGCAGATAATTTGCACAGTACTCCTGACCATAGCAGTGATTAAATAAACACTAGGTAGGGTCACCCGCTGCTTGTAAGCTGGTAAGTATAACTTAGCCATTACCATCCACTCCTGCTTTTTATGTATCAAATTCTGGCACTGTGACAACAGCCCCAACACGTTTCATAAAGTCATACAGTAATTTAGTAGAAAGAACCTCTGGAGGTGATCTGATCCAGCAAGGCCAATTGAAAACAGGTTGCCTAGGGATGTGTCCAGCTGAGTTTTGGTTATCTCCACAAAAAGAGAATCAAAAAAAATCCCCACACATGTTTGAAAATCCTTGTGGAAAAAAAGATTGCTCGTAATATCTAAAAGTTGCACCTTCCATCCATTGCCTCTTATCGTGTCACTGTACAGCTCCAAGTAAAGCCTGGATCTGGCTTTCTAGGTCATCCAAGGTAGATGAAGACAGCAGTAAGATCTCCCTTTCACATTCTCTTCTTACTGCTGAACAAAGATATCAATCTCCCTGCGGGTGTCCTGTGCTCCAGCCCTTGCTCATCCCGGTGGCTCTCTGACAGGCTCTCTCCAGTGTGTCACTGCCTGATTTGCACTAACTGGGGAGCACAAAATGGACAGAGTACTCCAGGTGCCTCCGCTCCTCAGCGCTGAGCATAGGGGAACAAACACTTCCCTTGACATGCACCTCCTCTAGTCAGCTCACCAACACCTTTTTTTGTCTGGAAATTATCTTCAGTTTTCTTCAGAAGTGTTCTGGTTGCAGCAAAAAGTTGTCCACAGCTGGAAGCCTGCACCTGAACAGGACAGAAATGACCAAGTAGATGCATGCAGTGGCTGGGTTATTGTGTGAACAGGTTGATTTCTCTCCAGTTTCTCTTTCTCCTACATTCCTACCTGCAAAATGGCCTTGTTCAGCCTAGCCAAGACAGGTACTCTGAGCTCTCAGCTTCTCCAAGATGATGGCTACCTCTTGTCAGCCCCCCTTCAGAAACATAAGCCTTCAAGTTGGAAACAAGCCGCCTGCTATCTCATGGCAAAGAAAGGAGAACTCCAGAGCGCTAGCCCATGGCCTGCTTGTTCCTCACCATCTGCACACTTTGCAGCTTTCCATGGTCCACCTGGTACACAATCCACTTTCAGGGCGCCCTTCTGCCTTTGGCTGTGATCCCCCACTCTCCCAGAGCTTACACCCTGTCTACATTTAGCCTGTACCCAGGGCTAAACTATAACACTTGCTCTATCACCTGACAACCCCTCACCAGCCAGGAAGAGGAATCAGGAAAAGGAGAGCAGACCCGTGGGTGGAAGTGAAACAGATTTAATGAAACAGCACTAACACCAACAAAGGTAGACAAAGTTCTACTCAGCCAAACGAATATGCAGTAGTCACAGTCAACAGGCAAGCAGTCCTCAGGAGCAGGAGGAGCCCCAGGAGGACACCAGCATGAATCCCCCAGGAGCTCCTCTCCCTTAACAAACCTTCCCCCTTTATAACGCCCATGACATGATGGGATGGGCTACCCCTGTAGCTCCCTCAGGTCAGCTGCCCTGGCTGACTTGAAACTGCTAACGTGCTGCCTGGCATGGCTGGGCTGGGGTTCTGTCCCAGACAAACCAGGACAAGCCCAAGCTTTTACACCCCACATTGCTATCTCTGAGGGCCTGGTCACACCCTGCTCTCTCCAGAACCAGCCTCTGGGCAGTCTGGGGAAGCATCTAATCACTACATGTTATGGCGCTTTTCACCCTCAGGTCAGGTACCTGGTGCCACCTTCTTTTGGTCAGAAGCTCCCCTGGTTCTGTGTGATCCAGTGAGGATGGGGACTGGCATTGAGGAGACCAGAAACCCACATCTGCTGAAGTCAAAGGAATTTTGTGATGCTGCAAAGGAAACCAGGTCCTCTCTGCCTTTCTTCCTCAGTTGGTATAGAAGAGATCCCTCTTCTTCACTTTACAGAGTAGGTCAGAAGCACTGCATGTCATGAAATTCAGGTCTTACGTGAACAGTATTTTTCATCACCAGGAGACAACGCCCAGCCTGGCAAGC
Source organism: Leptosomus discolor (assembly GCF_034619465.1). NCBI lineage: Eukaryota > Metazoa > Chordata > Aves > Leptosomiformes > Leptosomidae > Leptosomus > Leptosomus discolor. Next base: position 7,177,909 of record NC_141398.1, read on the forward strand.
CTGATGCCTGTTTCCCACCTTCAGGATAGCTTGCTATCCTCTATCCCAGCTACTCACTAGCAGGCGTCCAAGCTACCTTGCACTACTTCAAGTTACTGGGCCCAGGCTAAGCAAAGTTGTGGACTACAGGTGCCTCCAGTGCCTGCAGGAGATTGGAAGAAATTAATTTGGCCCTCCTGCAGGAAGTTTGTTGCCTCATTCTGGAGGGAATCTCAGCCAGGGCCATGTATATAGGCAGTGGCTGCACCTCCTGCTGGTCCCTCACCACCTCCTCTTCAATGTCATCTTGATTTCCAGTGGGTCTGGGCCCCCAGTGACCTGGCAGAGCAAGACTGTTCTGTCCCACATGTTCTTCCCATGTGCTCCCCATTTGTTGCCTCATCTCTCCATCTCCTTCCTCCTCTAGGCTTTCTCTCTTCAGTTTGTACAGGCTTGGCAGGCAGAGGAGCTGGAACCACTTTTCCAGGAAGGTGCAAATGCCTGCTCCTGCATCCCAGGGTGGTCTCTCCCACTGATGGTGAAGTTGGTACGGCTGCTTGTCATCAGGTATTTGCTGAAAAGACTTGGTTGATGGGACAGACCTGTGCCAATCTTTCCCAAGCTGGCCTGGGCTCTGGGGAAGTGTTCTTCCTTCAAAAGGTTGGTATAAAGTTCTTCATGCTCAAATCACAAGAGCTGCCAATAACTCCCCTTTTCCTCCTCACACCCCTGCCTGCTCCAAGACCCATCAATGACTATAGGGATGACCGACTCAGTGACCTGTGGGTGGATTTCTTTTAAGGGCTAGGGTACAACAGGTTACCCAGGGTGGGCTGTCAGATCGCTGGTGACAACAGGTGGCTATTGAGAAATACTGTACCTCTATTTCCTGCCTCCAGGATTTGAAGTCCTTCATCGAAGCCACCCAGCGGGTGTCTTCTCCAGGCATATCTGGAAACTGCTCAGTATACCAGGATAACTTTCATCCCAGTTCAACAGGAGAGCTTGCACATACATTTCTTGGTCATCATTCTCTCGCACTTGACGAGTTTACAAAGAGAAAATAGGAAATGTCAGTAAAAATAAGTTTCTTATTAACATTTAGAATTAATCAGAAAGAGTACTTGCTCCATATGTATTCCAAGATCTCTGGGTGAGGGTGAAAATATGACACTGAAGTAAAATATTTTCCGATTACATTTTCAATTATTCTACTTTTATCTTTTATCACCTTCATTTTTTAATTTATTAGTGTCTATTTAGCATGTTTTTTCTCAATAAAATGAATATTGATTGCTCATGATCTAGACTTCTGTCATTTTGGACAGGTAATTTATAAAACCCTCAGCATAACACAAGATCAAAATTAAAAGCCATTTTTCTTATATTACAGGGTACACTAACTATATTTAACTCTATTTAACTTTACTGAAGTCAATAACCTCCAAAATGTAATCTGGCATCTAAAATATTTTATATCAATAGCTGAAACTTCTTGAAAGTATTGTTGAGTAATATTAGTCTGTTTCATGTAGAATTAAAGGTAATAATAGAAATTAATCCTAATGAATTGCAATAAATTAAAATATTTTCTAAATCGATATACCACCCTCTTTACTTGACTGCTTAAAAGTAGTTATCTACCAAGACCTGGACTTCAAAAAAGACAACTTCACAGAATTGTGTTTAAAATGATGTAGAGGAGTGTAACACCATAGTTTCCATTATTAATAAGAAGCAGAAGCTTGAAAAATCACCTTCACATAAACCCTCAATGAAACTTTGATAATACATTTGTCACAATAGCAATAGCAGAACTATATGATACCTTAATTATTATAGTTGTACTTTTAGTTATAGACATAGAGCTTAAATAAGACAGTATTACTGTAACTTTTGGCAAATGAAAGTGTCATTCTATTATCTCACCTTTTAGTTAGTGTAAGCAAGTGGTTGTCAGTAGCACTCCAGCTTGTTTTTTGATAGAATTAAGATATATATTTTACTAAAACCACCCTGGCTAAGCATATATCAAGAAGTAGCTCCTCTATTTTGCTAGAAAACCAAGGTATTACCTGTCTAGATCAAATTAAATACGTCAGACATTTGACCAGTAACACTGTTGAATGTGTTGCAGCTAGCAACTAGCATTGTTTAGATACAAATTTTACATTTACTGGGTTTGGTTCTATAGAAAGAGATCCCTGTATGTGTGTCAGCTATCCACTGGTATGTAAAGCAGATGAAAAAAATAACTGTGAAAACTTTGTACATTGTGTATCCGATGTACTTGGGGGGAATAAAAAAAACACCACAAATTTTGAAAATATTTTGGTCCATTGTTTTCAACAAATTTTATCTGAGGGACAAAAAATAGCCATTACTGGCAGTGTTTGTCTTCTGTGAGCCGTGGAATTTTATGACTGTCTGTGCAGATGCATGGAAAATGAAGTGAAGGGAAGGAAGAACAGGAGGGACAACACAAAATGTTGCCAAAAAAAGACATGCTAAAAGACTTGACAAGACGACCAAATTTAATTCAAGAAGCCACAATGAAAGTGTTACAGTGCATTTTTTACTCTCAAAGAATTCCCACAGGTCTTTATAATTATTCCAGCTGATACAACCATGATTGTGGAGGTAGACTTACCAACCAGTGTGCCATTCATAAAACTAAAATCATATTGTTCATATCACAATCAGTTCTCACTTTTAAGAAAATGTTGGCCCATATGCCAGACTTCTTCCTTCTCTGCTTTGAAAAGCACTACAGGGTTGTTAGATTCCACCTAAGGAACCTCTTTCAGGGCCAAAAGAGATGTATGTTTAATATCACATTGGGATAACTGGAAGGATTTCTTTACTGTATAAAGAAATGCAGTATTCCCTATTCTTCCACTTCATTATCAGCACTGAGTTGCTTCAGGTTTGAAATGAGAATTTATTACTTTCCAGCCTAAAGATGAGTGCTATGTCGGCACATAAAGGAAAAACTATCAACGTACACCTTTGTTTCACATGCTCAGAAGTCTCTGAATAGTCCGACCACAATTTTAAAACTCCCTTCCTCCCTGTTTAGGTAGCTGCAGTAAAGCCTCATTTTTAACGGCATTAAGAATACAGGAGGTCTTTAAAGGGATACTGAAAGATGTCTCTGGAAACATTTTCTCTCCATTTAAACATCTTGAAGGTAAGGGGGAGAGGTCTGTAGATTATCCCCTCAACCAAAGCAAGAAATCTTTAACATTAGGGGCATAGCTAAAAAGTAATAGTTACAAATTTTGAAACACGTTTATGTGATGTTGCCGTCAACATGTATTTAGCCAGATATATGTTGTCAAGATAAAACTTCACGGAAGGTAAAACTTCAGGCTTTCAGAGACTTGTGAATCAATGCTTGAAACCCTCTGGGTTAAAAATGTATGGAGTGTGAATGCAATACTCCAGTTTTACACAGAAGAAACTTCATTGATTTCTAGCATAAAAGTAGAGTATTGTAGTGATAAATCAGACCTCTGCATTTCCTACAGGTCTAATACAATGTTTGCTAAGGCAACTTAAGCAAAAAACAAAAAACAAAAAAAAAAAAACAAAAAAACCCAAAAACCCAAAAACAAAATAGAAAACAAACAACTTAACACCCTCCAAAACAAAACAAAACAAAACAAAGGAAAACAAAAACAAAAACAAAAACAAAACAAAACAGAAAAGGCTTTTCAAAAACAGAAAAAAAATAGTATTTATTTCATACTAGGTAATGATTTTAAAATGTATCTCTTGAACACATCATGAAAGTGGAAAAGAAATAAAAGTTGTACTTATTTTGTAGTGACCTGAATTTAGCATCAGATGTTAAAATCAAGACATGAAATTTTGGTGGAGAGATAAAAGTCAGAACAGAGGCCTGACCACATGCCGGATGATATTAGTGGCAGATGTGATCGTCAGAAGTGTGATGGCATTTCCTCTGAATAGGCGAATGTACTCTTCAAACTTTGATGTTAACATGATTAGCAATGAAAGTATGCTTTGTTCCTTTGCCTTCACATGGTCTCAATATTGGCAGTTATCGTTTACTTGTATTTTTAAATCAAATATTATCCTGCCCTGTATTCATGTGCAGATGCTTTGCACAATGCTGCTTTTTCTGCTGGACCTAAAAGAAAACTGTGAACCAATGTACTGAACAGGGGCTAAATATATTTTTTTTTCTCTTTTACTCGATCCAAGCGTTTGTATTTCCCACTTTTATACTGGAAGTCCCAGTACCATGCTCTCTACTTCGCACCAACATCCCTGCTACTTACTTTGTTCCTTGCCCCCAGACAGCCATTAATTGACTGCAAACACAACTTTATTGCAAAATTACTGCAGCTTTATTAAGCAACATAATCAATAACATAATCAATATAACATTAATATATCACATAATTAAGATTCTTACAAGCTCTGCCCATAGCCTGAAATGTATAGAACATCATTGTGACCAGTGACAGCAGTTGTCCAAAAAAGACACAAATTGTGATTTCTGAAGTGGGAAAAAACATATCCTCTCTCAACTGAAGGAAAAATGTCCTGTTTATACCACACATATCCCCATCAGTTACCTAAAAATTCTCATTTGTCCATCTTAAAACATAACAGTTGTGTAAGAATGTTACTACAACAAAAGTCAGAATATTGAAGTATGTTCCTGAGCACACACTGGGATCAACTCTTTTATTCAAACTCCTGTGAGTCCACCTGGAAGTCAGTGATGCTTCTTGTATTTGACATGTTACTTGCGTGAGTAAAGATAGCACACCAAACAAAGTAGATTAAAAGTTGTTAAGTCTTGCACGTTAGAGTACTACTGAATGTCTTTCAGCTGCTGCAATAAAGCTGGGTGGACTTACAAAGTTCTGTGAACCTAAAATAGCGTTTACTGTTTCCATGAACTCTATCTGTACCTGAATGAATGACACTTCAGATGATGAAATCTATTCAAACGATATCTCTCAAGAGCTGAAATGCTCTTGAACACATAACTTTCCAAAAACTTGCACAAATAATCTCTGAAGTTCTTCTATGCCTTCTTTTTCAGCCAAAATATTAAGTATTCTTACTACAGTGGAGACATGGCAACCTGGAATGACACGTCCTGCGCTGCCCTGTTGGAATTTCGTTCCATTGACAGCCTTGACCAAGTTCCCTTACAGCTTCCATCTACTCTTGAAATGTTCTCTGGGGCACGGTAGGCATGCTGTCACTTGAACAAGGAAAGCCATGGAAGAGAACTATGGAAGTGTCCAACACCTCCAGCACATACCCCCATACAGCCTCAATACCTGTGCTCTGTAGCGCCTCTCCTGAAGAGCCTAAGCCTACCCACACCTCTCTCACAAGACTTTGTAGCATAAGATCAGGAGATCTTCATTCCATGACCCTATTCCTCCTTTCTGCACACAGAATGTATCTCTTCAAAAAGACATGGCACACATAGGCCTCTTATTTCCCAAGCAAATATGGCACCCAAGCAAATGACAGTATGCTACCTCTGAGAAACCACCAAATCAGGAGAAAATCTGGACAGTTAGTTTAGGAGTATGGGGGAGAGTCAGATGCAGCACTTCTAATTCTATGAAGAGCACCAACAATTTGGACCAAGTCAACTTAGTGCAGAGAGGAGAGTGGAGACGCGTTAAGGAAGAAAAGATGATAGAGCTTTACAAGCTAAAGGCAGTAACTCTGCTTGGAAGGGGGTTATGTATATGGAGGTCCACCATAATGACTACTGTGTAGCTCATTCTGTTCTTGAAATGGAAGATGTGAAGACATCTCTAAACGACTAACTCAAAACATGAAGGAGAAAAACGGGACAGAAGCTGATATCTCCTAAAGAAAGATACTTCCAGAGAGACATACAGCAAAACATCTGCCGTGCACATAAGCCTATGAGTGACCTCCTCCTACGATTTGGTTCGTAGGGACCTCCGACCAAGCAAGGCAACCCCTTCAGCTTGTTTGGAATCCTCCCTAGGGGCAGTGAGAACTATCCCAAAGATATTCACTACCCAGTACTGTGCTTCCAGGCTGGCAACCTCTTCCCTCATGCACCTAGAAGTTATTCTTTCTCCACATACCAGTGAGCACAAGCCAGAGATCTGTTATTCTCTCACACTCTGTAGGATAAGTTCTGCTGCACCTACAGACATCTGAAAAACCCCTATTGGGATATTCAGACTATGCTTCTACACCAGATGAGGGGGAACAATTGACTTGTGCTGATTCCCTACTCCACAAGCTCCATTGCAGAACTTTCTGAGGAAATTCCTTAACTTCTCTAGGAAGCAAGACAATCAAATCTTTAAGGGAGATTTACAGTAGGAAATCCCAAGACAGCATTCATTCTGTAGAAGAAGAGGCAGAGGAAAGGATGGAGATCACTTTCAGACCAGACTTCACACAATTTCCCCATCGCTCAGAGGGACTCTCGTTTAGCGTGCAACACACTTACATAACTAGTCCTATCCCTGCTGCCTGAACATGAGGATGAACATGGATGTAAGCCCAGAATTCCCTCTGGCAGAGAACTGTGTATTATCAAACACAACAAAAAAATAACCAGATCAAGAGCTGTGTCCCAGGAGAATCTCACAATCTTATCCACTCTGGACACTTTCTTATGAATAACTGGGCACACAGCCCAAAGCCTGATCTGGTTAGAATTGCACATCAGGTTTGTACATTTGACAACAATAAAATATTTTTGTACTTTCCAACATGTGTTTGTTCTCTGGGCTTGAGGTCCTTTGGGACTGTCTGTAGCTCCGCTGCTGTTTTCCCTGTCTTCCCTATGAGATCTGCATGCACATGCTCTGATCCCAGGAGATGAGAACCTCTGCACATTCAGGTATGGACTAATGGTCTTCTACAGAAGACCTGGAAGTCTCAAATCTCATTCCAATGAAAGGTTTGAAAGAGGTGACTGTCAAGTGCAAAAGAAGTTCTCCTTGGGATCAGGGATATGAGAGATTGTGCTTCTTCTGACTCGGAGGTGCACAGACAGCAGTTTTCTGTCATCCTTTGAAACTGATGTAAGGAGCAGCTTCTGTCAGGCAAAACAGCAGTAGTCTTGTCTTCTTCTGCTTGGATCAAGACTAGCAGAAGACTGGCCAGGATGACAGGCTGTGATGCTTGTAGTGACGGTTTGGGCACAGCATCCCATTGCTCACCCTCTCCCCAAAGTTCAGTAAAATAGCATCCTTATACTCTCAGTAGTGAGCTGAGGAGTATGTTTTCTGATGTAAAGGGATGATGGAAGCTGGTAGTCAATGCAGAACGATCGATTTTTCCTTGTATTTTCACAAGAAGTTTAAAAGTGTCATTTTTTCAAGTAATTGGGGAGGAGAAAAGTTTCCAGTTTGGAGAGGGAAGGGAGAGTAGAGGCAGGCAGACATGGAGATCTGGTGTACAGGACAGAACAGTCAGGCTGTCTGCTGACAGCAGCCTGTTCTTACAGGAACCAACGGAAAGCCTCCTACCTGATGAGAAGACACAGAAGATAAACAAAGAAAAGAACATTGTTTGAAAGGGAGATAAAAGTCTTGAAGCCAGGAGAGGTCCTTGAGAAAAGGTGATGAAGATGACCAATGAACACTTAACAAACGGCCTTCAGCTACAGCCCTTCCGTTCCAGGAGCATCTGAAGGAAGCCACATCCACGGTCAATGAGCACAGAGCTACGAGTGCTTGTCGTCAGGACAGACTGAGCAGATTGTGGCTCCAAAGATAAGAGTCACTTGCCAACGATGCAAGTGAGAACCCTTGTATTTTTATTGGTGATCATACCTGAGATCTAAAAGACCTGCACTGTGGGCACGGACATTATGTACTATCAAAGGGTTCTTTCCACAGAGATGTGACAAAACTGAATCAGTTTCTTAGAGCTGATAAGAGGCTATCAAACAAACGTAGATAGGCACAAGTACTATAAGCCAAATATTATTTTGGGATGAAAAGTAAAAAAGGCAGCAAAACCAACACCCTAGTGAGACCAAGAGCAAGCCCACAACACTTATGATGGAAAAGCAATCGAGAGGGACAAGTCTGTTGGCAAGAGCAGCACTTCTGTTATGCTTCTCTGACCCTCCACATACCTTGCACAAATCGGTACGCGAGGGCCTAGGCAGACTGGCGGAGTTGTCCTACCTGAGAAAGCCATGTGCTTGGGCATTTCAAGGAGCCCAACAACTTAGCTTTCCCACTCCTTCTGAGAACATCCTCATACCTAGATAGCAGCCACACAAAACGTAAGGCAAGATCAGGCTTCGTTATCTTCCTGGCAGATTTACCACAGATCACCAGAAGTATACAAATTTCCTGTGTTCACAGTAAATCATCTCCTCTTACCTCTTGTCCACATGTAATCACTTAGACTCACAGAGCAAGCCCTGGGGGAATAATTTCTTCACTTTCTAACGTACAGATGCACACACATACACAATGGTAGAAGGCCACATAAATTTTTAAAAAAGTAGTTGGTGACATGAATAGGTTTCCGCTTCCTCCTCTGTTCTACTGCTTTCCTTTCTTGTAAACTTAGTAAGAAGATCACTATGGAGAAAATGTAACTTGAGAAGAAATTTATATATTCCCTCAAGTTATTCTTCTCCAAAGGGAGATGCTGAATTAAAGCATTGCTATTCCCTTAAGGTTCTGGAAAGTAAGCCACAGGAGACACACAGGTTGTACACCTCCATACCCTGTTCCCCTCAAAAGATATTAATCTCTCCCGTTAGCCTGCTAGTCTGTATTTTAATTCTACCAGAGGCACCATCACCACTACTCTCTTCATTGCATCCCACTCTCTTTTCCAAAATGACACCCTGTTTTGTTCTTTTGTTCTGAAAAACTCCTTCTAGCAAAAACTTTGTGCTCTGTGGCATTTATCAGTATTATTTTAATTCATATTCTCAAACGTTCAGAGCAGCACCGAAGTATTTTTGCTATATCCACCCCTGTAAGTCTCCTGCTCCCTCACACAGCCTAAACCATGCCTGTCTCAGATGATGAAAGTATCCATTTTCCCTTTTCCTCTTTGTGTACAGGAGAACCACATATATGGACATATTTATCACAATCTCACTTTGCATAACAGTATTTTTCAACATTTACCTCTTTTAAAACTGTTTTCCAATTTTTTAAATTATCATATTTTACATACAGTTTTACACGTGAAGTTGTAAATTATTTATCCTTTTATACAAAAACTTGAGGGATTTGCCTGACATTTTTAGAAATTTATTCCTAAAAAAACCTGTTTGCAAAGTAATTTTCCCAAATATTGCATCATTTGGTAGGTTAGACTGTTTCTCTAAATATACAACACGTTTTTCGAATTGAAAAGACCAAGATTAGGTTCCTCAATCAACTTTAACCACTGAAATACATGGAGTAGTTGTAAAATAATTTTTTAAGTTAAAAAAAAACAAACCAACCTCGATCTTAAGGCCTTCCCTACAATTGTAACCCTTTCTAGGGCAAGCCACTCTGATTAGCGAGAATAAGCATAATTTGCAAATATCAGACTGCTTTCACTCGCATAACTAACTACGTGTGTAAATTCAGATAGGAGACTCAAAATGTTTCCAGTGACATCACTGGAGCTGATGACACTGTGGTGAATATATTATGAAGCTGTGGATGCAGTTTAACGGCACCAGTTCTGGCTCCACCACTCACCTGCAGTCACTGTGAATCTTTGAAACATCCCGTTACACCCTTCATTCTCAGGCTTGGGTTCTCCTTTCTGCCATAAACAAGGTTCCCAAGGTTAGGGTGAGGAAACCGCCCCTCTGCCTCTGTGCCTCCGTCCTCCGCCGGCGTCACAGAGGCAGTGTTCCTTTGCTACATTCTGTGCGGATCTCGCCTAGCACAATTTCACCTGTTCTAGGACAGGGGCTTTCTTCTATGTTATACAGAGCCATTTTTCAGAGGATTCCAGGTACTGCTCTTGCAAGGCACAGAAAAATACTAATCGCTTCCCCTGGGATTGTGAGCCTGAGCTGTTTGCTCTTTGATAGCCTAAAAAAAAAAGGTAAAATGTATATATTTGAGCAAACTGTTACCATCATAGTAGAACTAAAAGCTGATGGATGAAAAAAAAAAAAAAAAGAAAGATAGATAAACCAAAACTAACTTATTTAAAAGATCCCATGAAGTGCAGTCTGGTAAATCTGAACACTGATCTGATCTGTATACATAACTTACATGTTCCCACCGTTGCTCACAGTTAATGTATGGATTTTCTTGAAATCAAACTTATCAGACACATTTATTAAGGCCTGTGAAGTGTTCCCTGTGTGTAAATTCTGTGGGATTGATCATAGAAATTTCACTTGCCCGTGAATTTTTCATATTACGTATACGTAGAAAATCTAATCTGGGAGGTTCGTTACTAGAACAGTTTTACTGTTTCTGTTACTGTATCATTATCAGACAGGCAAAATCCTGAATTTGAGTAAAGGAGACGCTTGTTGGTTTGCTTCGGGGTTTTTTTTCATTTTGTAGAACCTAAAATTAATAGATGGAGGAGCCCCCTGCACAGGCACACATGAAGAATGCAAATATTTTTTCTAGCTAAATGCCACAGCTCCCACACTGTGTTATTCTAAACAGGTCTTTCATTCCTGTAACTGTTGTGCAGTGAATTGTTAATATACAATTATCATTAGTGATGTCACTAGGCAAACGCAACTGTATCAGAGGGATCAGCCCAAAGTCAAAACCGAAGTTTACAAGGATTGAGATGAAAGAAATCGATACAAATAACGAGAGGGCAGCGCTACAAGGCTCTGCAGTGGTGGACTTGCTAACCCTAAACCCTTCCACCTGAATTCTAACAAGTAAATCAAAGCGCTCGTATCTGGATCAAGGCATTTTCCAGCTTTGCTTTAGTGACAGGGGAATGGGCATTACCCAGAAGCTGCAGGGTGATGTTCAGAGGCGGCTAACAAACCACCAGCTCAGCTTTTCTTTTCCACGGGGCAAGCACTCTAAATGCTCCTCCTCCCCTTAACTTGCTGAAACTTGCAGCTGTGATTCACAACCTGACCAACAGTGATAGATAACAAACCACTGACCTTGAGGGCGGCTTTGTGTGTCAGCCTTCTTATTGCGTTGACTCACCGCACTCTGTGTGTGTGTGTGTGTGTGTGTGTGTGTGCGCGCGCGTGTGTGTGTGTGTGTTAAGTAGCACATTTATCAGCCAGTACCAAACAGAATATGTGGCCATGTGTATTTTATTAGTGGGTTTTGAGTATTTTTAAAAAATAAAATCAGAAAAAAAAAATCCACTTTATTTCAAAAAAGCCTTGAAGGCTCTGACACACTTAAAAAATCTCCTTGTTTTCAGTTACAACATAAGGAATCTATATGCATGCTAATATGTTTGCATTTGTAGCTTTTCCAGACTTTTTTTTTTTTTTTTCCCCCAGCACACTGCAGTATAGCAATGTCAGAAATATACCATTCCCCGTAACAGGACACATCTGTGGTGAATCTGCACAGAAGCAATTAATTTCCTTGTGGTATTTTTACACTGGGGGCTTAATGCAAGTCCCCATTATACAAACAAAAAGCTCTAGACAGCTCCTGCTGCCTGATAAAAAAAAAAAAATAAATAAATAAATAAAATAAATCAGATTGAGAAGGGCTGTTTGGCCTAGGACTGCTACAGGCAATGACTTGTAATGAGGCATCCCAACACTAATTATGAAGCTTATTAAAGAGAATTGTCTAAGTTGTACTAAAGTGCACGCTATAATCACGTTACGGGAGACACATACACTGAACTGGGGTCCTCCAGTTTCTTCCCTTAGAGAAGTGGACCCACTACTTAATGAAGCCAATTAGGGTCTCCGTTTATAGCAGCAATGTTATTGTGTTTGGCAGGCTGGTCAAGATGGATTTGATGGAGAGGCAGGTGAGAATCCCAGCAGCTTGGTGATAATTCACACATCATAGCCTTCACAACTAACTAACATCTGCAGGCGAGTGGGCCAAGGAACTGTCAAAACCAAATACGTCCAATCCAGGATTTTATTATTAAACTTCTCCCAAATCTTCACTGAGGTTGAAAAAGCGATATTTCAGTGTACTGTTTCAGGGAAGGAAAAAAAAAAAAAAAAAAAAAGATTAATAAAGATGTTAGGAGGCTGAACTGCTGTGAGATTTGTTTAATTATTCCCCACAGTACTGCCCCAGCAATCTGCTGACATTTAGCCCCGACCTTGCAAATCCTCAGTAAATATTAATATATCAACTCAAACAGGGACCGTTGTTTTATTGGTTCACGGAGCTCAGAGAGATTCGCCACAGCAGTGAAAAATAATGTGCAGAACTGAGGAAGAACGGCTCCTTTGATATCACCTTCTGCTGCACACATGTGCTGGGAGCATCAACAAAATGGAAATTCTGTTACTTTGCCACAGCTGTAGAGTGACACTTCAGATGCCTTTGCTTCCCTTTGTACAGCCTGCTGGAATAATCCCAAAACCACAGTGGCAAGAGATTAGAAAACACACACACGCACGCGCGCGCACATATACACACACACACACACAGAGGAAGAGAGAGAGAGAGAGGGGAAAAAAAAAGAGAGAGATCACATTTTATTATCTGACACAGTGGATATTTTAATAACGGTAAGCTCCCATCTTAAAACCTAATAAGCTTTGCCCAGAACAATGAGCGCGCTAACAAGAGCCAAGGAGAGCTAAGCGCAGTCTGCTGGAATCTGTTTACTACGGTGACTTTGCCGTTTGCCTCCGCGAGCGCCACATAAACTTCTTTTTTCTCCAAACAGTTGCCCCTGTTGACTGCTTCCTAATGTATTTTATGTGCCTGCCAGTCCTCACAAATTCTGACAAAATACCCCCACTTTATTTTCTCCTTTTTATTTGCTTGCCTCAAATGTAAATGCACATTATTAAAATATCCTCTCATAACTACACTGCCATTACTAATAGACGAGTGTTTGATGTGGTCGATACTGCATCCAAAATTCTTGGGTTGAGGGGAAGGGGCTGCCGTGCAACATTTGGCATTCAGATGTATTGAGCTGCAGAGTTAATGCGTGATTAATTTTATTCATAAAAATGTTAATCACTTCATTGTGAGATCTTTTTAACATTCTGTGCACCGAACACCTTTTAACTTCTTTTTCACACAAGCTCACAAATGTATTTAATATTTTCAAACATTCTGTTATTACCAATAACACTGGTAATTAAACAGACATTTAAAATGTAATAAAAAGCTGGCAAGTAACAGCACGGCACCGAACACAAATGGGAAGCCCGTTGCCCGCTGCCTCTCCCGTGCCCCCTCCCCCTTGGCAGCAACTGACCGGTTTCTTTAATGTGCACTTGTTTGCAGAGTCCCGGAGGCGGTTTTTTTTTTTTTTTCCTCAAGCATGCTCCAACCCTCACGGACACAGGCGAATATCGTGAAAATAACGCAGCCCTGTAGCACGCTGTAGATGGTGCTAAAAATACTTCTGCTCTCGGGGAGGATCACAGCGTTGGGCACATCGCGGCAGGTTGGGGGCTCCGGGGGTTGTGTTTTGGGTTGGGATGGGAGATTTTTTTTGAGACAAGCACTCGAGCCTCATCCGAGAGTGGTGTCAGGCATTGGTGGGTGTGCCGGCTGCACTCGCTGACTTCTTGTTTCCAGCTGGGCAAGGCTATTGTGAGCGTATTCAGCCAATGCACTCATGAAACTGGATAAATGGATTAGTGGATCAGAGACACCATCGGCATCTTCAAAAGGAAAACAGCAGCCTGCAAAAAGACTGACATTTGTGTACTGGGGCAGAGGGTGTGTGAATGCTCTGCCTCCTCCAAAGGGACAAGACAGTGATAAACTTTCCACACTGACCACCTCACTTTGTGCTACAATTGACCAACAAAATAAATGGATTGCTTCATTGTTTTTGAACCGTAGGCAGCACAGGGAAAGCGCTACTTGCGCAGCAACAAAGGACAATGTATTGTGTGGGGCAAACAGCTCAAAATAAAACCTTTAATTATCTACGGGTCAGCCATAAATCTGGAATAAAAATAAATGTTACTTTTTAAACTCGCCTTTAATTCTGCACGGAGTTTACACCAGCGCTTTCTATTCTCTCAGGAGAGGCACTACCAGGACTTGGTGTGCGCCCCACGCTTGCGTTTTTGCATTAGCTTGACTCCCAAGGAACAAGTTGGGAAATAAGTTTGGCTATCAGACGCGAAGGATGTCTGTAATGCTAATTAAAGTAAGCAAAAACAGATAAAAGATGCATTTTTTCCACTTTTTTTATGAACACCCATGCATGGATTCTCTCCACATACACAAAAGACAAGCCAAAACTAATATTAATAACGGTGACGGGACTCGAGTAAATTAATTCCTCACAGAAGTACATTGTTTAGTTTTAAGAGCTCATATTTTCGAAGTCTTAAATTTTGAATACCTATTTCTATGGGGTTTTCAGTCTCCTGGTACTTCCAGCGATTCCTGTCCACATGGCTGGTTTTACGGGCAAGCTATGAACGGCACTGCATGGGGGCACCGCACAATGGGGAACACCAACCTCGCCAGGAGCCGTTTCTGTAACTTTTCACTAGAAAACACGCCACGCAGGCCACGTTTATTACATGTTCCAGTGTTTTACTTGATTTGTTAGTCCCAGGTAAGATTTACTGCTGAAACGTAAAACTTGGCGGCTCGAAGCCTGGAATCGGGCCCCACGTCCCTCCTCACCGCAGCCCCCACGGGGCTGCTGGCGGGCACAGGCCCTGCCGGCCGCCTCCACGGCCCTTCCTAGCATCGGGGCACCGGTGGTCCCACATGGCGCGGCTCCACGTCCACCTCCCGCTTCCCGCAGGCTGGCAGGGACCTGGAGCCGGCTTAGGCCTCGGCCGCCTGTCCCATGGCGGGCAGCTGGCTTCTGGGGCCTGCGGATGGCACGTGAGGGCCTGGAGCTCCCCTCCATCGTCCAGCGGGCCTGCAGGGGGGCGGGCAGCGCCCAACCAACGCAAGGCTTGGGCGCAGGCCGCTCGCCGAGATGGCGGGGGCCTCAGCCCCGAACGGAGCCCGGGACAGGGGGAAGGAGGACACGGGGCAGGGGGAAGGAGGACGTGTGCCAGGGGCAATGTTTTGAGGCTCTCTTTCGCAGAGCACTTATTACTCATCGGCTCTTCCCCTGCGCTGCTCGTGTGCTGACAGCCTGCCCAGCGTGCCTCCGCCAGCCGCGGCCATTCTTTACACCTCGCCTTTTAAGGACATTTGGGAATTAAAAAAAAAAATATTTAAAAAAAAAAAATTAAATAAATCCCCAGCAACATTGGAACTAGCCAGGCGATGGAGACTCTGTTTAACACCTTCTCTCCCCAGCCGCAGCGCAAGCACCCGGCCTCCGCCGCGGTGCCCGGGCCCGCTAAACCCAGTCCCGGCACATCCCCGGTCAGCCTGAGCCCCTTGCCCGCCCCCGGGGGCGCCCACCCGAAATGGCGGGCCGCGGGCAGCCCTCCTCTCCCCTGAGGCGAGGCGGGCCAGCGCGGCCTTTCCCGCCTCTGCCTGGCCGAAGGGGGGCCGGGAGGGGGGAGGACGAGGCAGGGCCCCGGCAGCCCCTTCTTCCCCGGTGGGGAGGCGGCGTGGGGCGGCGGTGGGGCTGGCCGGGGCGGGGGAGCTGCGTCTGCGGGGTGTCCCGCCGGGCGGAACTAAAGCCGGACCCGCATTGTCCCCCGTCAGCCGCCGGGTTATTTCAAGACGAGGCTGTTTTAACGCGGGGCCGGTGGCCGGCAGCGGCGAAGAGCCATTTCTCCCGCCAGGCCCCCGCCTCCCCGCCCCCGCCGCTCTGCGCTCTTTGTAATAGTCTCATCTACAAGGACGATTGAAACTTTATAGTGCATGATTCATAGAGCGGGGCTGCGCTCGGAGCCGCGGTGCATATTACATTAATCAGTGTCAGGCCACTAAAACAGAGATATGAATATGAATTCTCCATATTGCAGGGGAGATAAATGCGCTTGTGAATAATTGATCGGCGCCCATGGAAAAAAAAAAAAAAAAAAAAAAAAAAAAGGCTTGGGGGGGTGTGGAGGGAAACATGGTCACACAATGAAAGTTACCGGGAGATCTGACAAGCCCCGCGATGGGGGTGCGGGGCTCCCGGTGGGACCTGACGGGCGGAGGCTGCCTGGGGGTGCGGAGCCAAAAACTCAACCGGAGGAACAACAGGGATGTCAGGAGGCCGGAACGATAGCCATCATAGGAACGAGGCAGTTTAAGCATATGCACCCTACTGATTTTCTTCTCCCCTTTCTCCATGCCTTCCCCCCCCCCCCCCTAGTTAAAAATAGACTTCTTTTTCATAATAAAATAGAAAAAGAATAAAAAGTGAGGCATGCATACCAATGAGCACGTTCATAACTACGTCTCTGTGACAAAGCCAAATCCCCGTAAAGCTGCCGTTTGCTTTTGGTGTGCTCTGGCAACTGCTAATTTCGGAGTTTGCTGAACTCCAGATTAGATCAACTTTTCAGTGTTCTTTCTTCACAGATTTCTGCCATTCTTCTGTTAATGCTAAGTAAACAATAACAGAAACAAGACGGGGAGACAATTTTTACGGGGGGAGGATGGAGGATTACGCAAACATGTATGAAAAATGTTTTCTGCCACCCTTTTAAGGAGCACAAAAATGTTATCTTGGCGCTCGGTTGTTGTCGTTCTGAAAGTAGTATTACTCGATGTAGCTCCCACTCGATTCAATGCAAATTTTCCTATTGACTTTATTTATCAGGTTCAGGTACCGTCATCGCTCAAAAAAAAAAAAAAAAAAAAAAAAAAAGGTAGGAAACTAGGACTTTCCAATTTACTCTTATCAGCTCGAAGCATTCCTAATTAAGGCAAATCGTTTAGCTTAAGCTTCTCCTTTATTATTCTCCCTACACTCTGGTATTTGGTGGTATACATCTGCCAGGGTGGATCTCAATGAAAATGGAAAATATGACAGAAAAACTACAAATTCTTTTCCTGCCAGGGTGACGTAAACGATCATTCCTAGCACGGCTCACGTGACGAGCGAAACCTAGGAAATATGGAGCCCCCGCTCCTTCCTAAAACTGCCGCGGAGGCTCCCGGCGGCGGGGAGCGGGCGGTGTGTGCGCATCCCGCACCGCACCGCACCGCACACCGCGGCGCACCAGCAGCCTCCCAGGGCTCCGGGCGATAATAAACGAACAAAATTCTTCCCTCTCCCCTCCAGGTGACAGCTAGGCTGAGGCAGCAGCCCTCGGGGAGCTTTTCTCGCTTGAACAACACGGCGTCGCTCAGCTCGGCGCTGCAGCCGGTCTTGCTACTTTTGGGCTTTACCTTTTTCTGAGGGGAAACCACTTTGCGCTCCTGCCCAGAAACTTTGGAAACGGTTCAAGCAGCACCCTCCGTCCAAGCACGCAGCTGCCTGCCAGGGGCTCCCCGGGCCGCCCCCTGCCTTCGCCAGCCGGGGAGGGGAGGGGGGTGGCAGGAGCCGACTGCTTCGTCCCATCCCCGGCAAACGCTGCGGGTGCGGTGGGGAGAAGCGGTGGACGGCGCTGACCCCGCGGGGCTTCACGCGTAACCCCCTCAGCTGGTCGGGGAGGGAAGCGTCACAACTATCGGCGTTACTGGGGGGTGGGAAATTCAAACAAGCAGATATTAAAAAAAAAAAAAAAAAAAAAAAAAAAATTAAAAAAATCAAGTTCTGCAGCAGAGTCTGCCCTAGAGATGCTGAGGCTTCCCAAGGCGGGAAACTGCCACCCAGATAACTATTGGGAATTATCACTCTCCGGAGGATAATCAAAGCTGGAAGCACTCTCCGGAGGGTGTTTGCTGGCTTTCTGGCTGAATTAAAGGCGGGCAGCCTCCCCTTCCCCGCCCCCGGCTGGGCAGAGCTGCGGGCCGGCACCTCCAGACGGTGCCACCCGCGGCCCACAGAGGGCGCTGCGAGCCCGCCCAAAGCCCGCTCGGCGCTCGGAACCGCTCGGAACCGCTCGGCTCCCCTCGGCACCGCTCGGCACCGCTGGGACCGGCGCGTCGCGGCTCGGCGCTGCCCGCACCCACGCACAGAGGCACACACACACGCTCCTCGCACTCTCCGCAGCTCAAGTCCCTTCCGACGCTAATAACCCCCTCGCCCCCTCTCCTGCCGGGCCGGTTGGGCACCGCCGCCTTCGCTCCGCCTCGCAGCGCGCCGCTGCGCGCTTTGGAGGTGCCGCCTCCCCTCCTGGAGAGCAGCCGGGGGAGGGAGGCGGCGAGGAATTTGGGAAGAGGGCCTAAGGGGGGGCGAAGGGCAGGCGGTGCGGAGCTGCAGCTATCCCTCTTGGATCGATAGGGAGGAGAAAGCAGCTCCATCAGGTTCACAGTGGCGCCGTTTGGGTTTTGAAGTCGCTTTTCTTCCCTTAATTTTTTGTCTTAAAGACGTCTTCCCTCTCCCTTTTCCTCCCTGAAAGCTACGTTGTTATGGTTTGGTTAAAACTGTCATCTACTCTTTTGTTGGGACCGTTACCAAGGCTGGACTGCCTATGATTTAGGAAAAACAATCAGAAAAGCAAACTAATTGATGCAATGGTGGGAACTGTAGGGTGTCCAAAATGAGTCTCTTTTGAGGGACAACCCTTCAGATATCCCGCACAAAATCTATTTCGTCTGATGTTTCCCTGATCCATCTGAAAAACGCCAAAAGTCGAAGCCTACCGCCTCCGCCGCTTCGTCAACATCTCTGAGCGAGAGTTTACCCTCTTCGCTTGCGATCATTTTGCAGCTAAAACAAGATCAATATTCTGATCTCTGGCAAGGATTTTATTAATATTTTATTTGAAAATCTCATCTTGCTTCCGACAAGTCCTGGTTTGAGGTTGGTTCAGTTTGGATAGGGCGTCACCACATTATTTCTTAATGACTTTCCCAGCTGCTTCTTTCCATTTTCCACCATCAACAACCATCTGGTATCTTATTAGCACCTCAATGCTCATTTAGTGTTCTCATTTAGGAGAAAAAAGAAGTAAACACTCGAAATATTACACATTTTAACGGACCATCTTTGGAAGATTAATGCCTTTATAAACCGATAGATTGCCTGTCTCGGTCTGGTTTTAACCAACAGATCGGAATCGCTGAACTTTCTTCTGGGAAGCGCAAGAGCTGCCATTATTATTTTTTTTTTTTTCTGCTAAGATTGTGCTTAATCTCACAAGGAAAAATCTTTCACAGTCATATTTCCTCTGTGATTATTTAAAGCGTAAATCGTTACAAATAATTCCATTTCCTAATTTTTTTTTTTTTTTTTTTTTTTTTTTGGCTCCAGTCGGAATGTGTTCCAAAGCGCTAAAGCTCTTGATCCAATTTAGGAACCAGTTTGGACAGCAAAATTATACACTAGGGAACTGTGAGAAAACTTGTCCCTTTCATTTTCAAGAATGTATTTTATAACGTAAGTGGAAGTCAGATCCATTTACGTTCGGAAAATGGATACTACAGAACACGTTTGATTCATCACAATTGGAAAAATAACTTTAATTTTGCTTGTCAAGAACCAGGTTCACTCAGCTTCTTAAATTTGCGTGTATGAAAAGGGAAGATCGCAGCTTGTTTTCGACAAAATAGCTAGAAGAGTCACTAAAAGCTTGGATTTGGTACTTTATCTTTCAGTTACTCAAAGGCAAAGACTTGACTTCATAGAAAACAAATTATAAATGTTTGAATAGATCTGTAATATATATATATATATATATATATATAAGATCTGCAGCAACAGAATACATACCTGAAGAGAGCTCATAATTTCATTTAGTTTATTAGACAAAAATATATGATTTAGACAAGTTTTGCTGACGCGCTATTTACAATCTGAAATCACTCTATATACAGAAAAAACACAAACACATGGGAAACATTTACCAAACAAATAATCCAAGAATGGTTAGAATAACACGATCTGAAATGGTACAATGAAGAAGGGGATCCATCTACAGATTTGTGTAATCGCTTTTATGGATTTGCACCACCTTATTGCAAAAAGAGATTGATGGGAGTGTCGTTTATATCGTTTCCTTTTTTTTTTTTTTTCCTCTGTCCTTAATACCAGTCTCTGTAATATTTTTTCACCAAACCATTTAATCAAGCGGAAGGGAGAGCTGTTAAAATTCTCGGTGTTCCCTCTTGCTGAGCCAAAGAGCTGCAGGGGGGAAGGGAGGAGGGAAAAAAAAAAAAGAAAAAAAAAAAAGACAAAAAAAAAAAGACGTAATAATCTTTCAGGAAAAAAAAAAAAAGATAATCCTTTCCTATAATTGCCTGATATTACTATAGCACCCCAGTATTAGTTAATTGCACAGAAATAATTGTCACTGCTGTAATTAACACAAGATCTTTGAGGTCTGTTGAGTTTCGGAAAAGTTACAGGCTGGCTATGTACAATTGCAATTTAGGCTAACTTTGGAAAGATTACAGCAACTTTTGTGTTGTTCTTGTTGTCTGTATGTATCATTATGGCGATGATTAGGTGTTATAATTAGTCTTTATTATTGAAACACTCTGTTTCACATAAGTAACATTCCTGCAGTGAAAACAAACAAACAAACTCACTTGTCACGGACAGGCTGGAAGGGCGATTTTAGCGGCTGAGGTGGGGATTCAGTTCTTGGTACATTTTCTCTTTCTAGAAGGAGACAGAAGAAAAAAAAAAAAAAAACAACAACAAAAAAAAACAAACAGGAGAACCATTTTAGAATAACAATAGAAATCTGGACAGTGTGCAGAGAACACACCTCCCTCTCACCCTCTTGTTCGGATGTGTGTAGGTATTATGCATGTGTGTGTGTACAGCACTATTCCCTACTTTCAATGTTTAAGGAGTATGCAGGCTTTTCTTGCCACGTTTTTGACTGTCATTAAAATTATTGGGAGAAAAGGGTCAGGAAGGAAAGCAAAACTCTAAAGACTATGTTTCACAGCGCTATTCCTGCATTCTCATCTTATTTGATGGGCACATAGGGCAGAGAACATAATAGCCCACATGAAATGGGCTTCATGTATGCAATCAACATGCTCCAGGAAAAATTAAAAAAAAAAAAAAAAACAAAAAAAACCCAAACCAACACTAGGGTAAACTGTCTGTAACTCCATTTTGAAGCAATCAGTTACACCAGGGCTGAATCTGACACCATTCCTCAAGGAGAAGTTCATGTGCGTGCATTGGGGGTGGAGGGAGAGGTGGCTGCCTGCTGCATTCATTACCTATGTGTTTGGGACTGGTCCTCTCTGAAGGTTTTTCACTGCTTAGGGCTCCCAGGGTTGCTGTTAAAACAGAAGGTTGTTGCTGGGCCTGGAGGTGGTGATTGTGATGAGCAGCGTGGTGGTGATTTACTCCCAAAAAGGACCTCACATTTAGCAGGGAACTCTGAGTGAGGAAAGCCCCATTTGTCCAGTTGTGAAATTTGCCAATCTGGCACGTGTAGAGTCCATGGCTGGGGAGAAAAGCGGGGTGCTGGATCTGTGGAGAAGTGTGGTTAACCTGGGGAGGAGGGGGCGGAGGGGGAGAAGATTTCAGGGCACCATCGGGACTGGTTGCCGTCTCTGCCAAAGACCAAATCTTGGGTTTGCTGTGAGATGGCATCTGTAAATTGTTCTGTCCCCCGGGACTGATGATTCGCGTGCTGTTGTCAGAAGCCTCCTTCA